>NW_027362785.1:14974712-15478779 GCF_046119375.1 Phyllobates terribilis | reverse complement strand
TCCTCTCTCTCTCTCTCTCTCCTCTCCTCCGGTCTCCCCGGTTCTCTCTCTCTCTCCTCCTCCTCCGGTCTCCCCGGTTCCTCTCTCTCTCTCCTCCTCCTCCGGTCTCCCCGGTTCCTCTCTCTCTCTCCTCCTCCTCCGGTCTCCCCGGTTCCTCTCTCTCCCTCCTCCTCCCGTCTCCCCGGTTCCCCTCTCTCCTCTCCTCCGGTCTCCCCGGCTCCTCTCTCTCTCCCTCCCTCCTCCTCCGGTCTCCCCGGTTCCCCTCTTCTCCCTCCTCCTCCAGTCTCCCCGGTTCCTCTCTCTCTCTCTCCCTCCTCCTCCGGTCTCCCCGGTTCCTCTCTCTCTCTCTCCCTCCTCCTCCGGTCTCCCCGGTTCCTCTCTCTCTCTCCCTCCTCCTCCGGTCTCCCCGGTTCCTCTCTCTCCCTCCTCCCCGGTTCCCCTCTCTCTCCCTCCCTCCTCCTCCTCCGGTCTCCCCGGTTCCTCTCTCTCTCCCTCCCTCCTCCTCCGGTCTCCCCGGTTCCTCTCTCTCTCTCTCCTCCTCCGGTCTCCCCGGTTCCTCTCTCTCTCCCTCCTCCTCCGGTCTCCCCGGTTCCTCTCTCTCTCTCCCTCCTCCTCCGGTCTCCCCGGTTCCTCCCTCTCTCTCTCCCTCCTCCTCCGGTCTCCCCGGTTCCTCTCTCTCTCTCTCACTCCTCCTCCGGTCTCCCAGGTTCCTCTCTCGCTCTCCCTCCTCCTCCGGTCTCCCCGGTTCCCCGGTCTCTCCCCGATTCCTCTCTCTCTCTCTCCTCCTCCGGTCTCCCCGGTTCCTCTCTCTCTCTCTCCTCCTCCTCCGGTCTCCCCGGTTCCTCTCTCTCTCTCTCCTCCTCCTCCGGTCTCCCCGGATCCTCTCTCTCTCTCTCTCCTCCTCCTCCGGTCTCCCCGGTTCCTCTCTCTCTCTCTCTCCCTCCTCCTCCGGTCTCCCCGGTTCCTCTCTCTCTCTCTCTCCTCCTCCTCCGGTCTCCCCGGTTCCTCTCTCTCTCTCTCCCTCCTCCTCCGGTCTCCCCGGTTCCTCTCTCTCTCCCTCCTCCTCCGGTCTCCCCGGTTCCTCTCTCTCTCTCTCCCTCCTCCTCCGGTCTCCCCGGTTCCTCTCTCTCTCTCCCTCCTCCTCCGGTCTCCCCGGTTCCTCTCTCTCTCTCCCTCCTCCTCCGGTCTCCCCGGTTCCTCCCTCTCTCTCTCCCTCCTCCTCCGGTCTCCCCGGTTCCTCTCTCTCTCTCTCCCTCCTCCTCCGGTCTCCCAGGTTCCTCTCTCTCTCTCCCTCCTCCTCCGGTCTCCCCGGTTCCTCTCTCCCCGATTCCTCTCTCTCTCTCTCCTCCTCCGGTCTCCCCGGTTCCTCTCTCTCTCCTCTCTCTCCTCTCCTCTCTCTCTCCTCCTCCTCCGGTCTCCCACGGGTTCCTCTCTCTCTACCTCCTCTCTCTCTCTCCTCCTCCTCCGGTCTCCCCGGTTCCTCTCTCTCTCTCCTCCTCCTCCGGTCTCCCCGGTTCCTCTCTCTCTCTCTCTCCTCCTCCTCCGGTCTCCCCGGTTCCTCTCTCTCTCTCTCTCTCCCTCCTCCTCCGGTCTCCCCGGTTCCTCTCTCTCTCTCTCCCTCCTCCTCCGGTCTCCCCGGTTCCTTCTCTCTCTCTCCCTCCTCCTCCGGTCTCCCCGGTTCCTCTCTCTCTCTCTCTCTCCCTCCTCCTCCGGTCTCCCCGGTTCCTCTCTCTCTCTCTCTCCTCCCTCCTCCGGTCTCCCCGGTTCCTCTCTCTCTCTCTCTCCCTCCTCCTCCGGTCTCCCCGGTTCCCTCTCTCTCTCTCTCCCTCCTCCTCCGGTCTCCCCGGTTCCTCTCTCTCTCTCTCTCCCTCCTCCTCCGGTCTCCCCGGTTCCTCTCTCTCTCTCTCCCTCCTCCTCCGGTCTCCCCGGTTCCTCTCTCTCTCTCTCCCTCTCCTCCGGTCTCCCAGTCCCCTCTCTCCCCTCCTCCGGTCTCCCCGGTTCCTCTCTCTCTCCGTCCCCTCTCTCTCCCTCCTCCTCCGGTCTCCCCGGTTCCTCTCTCTCTCTCCCTCCTCCTCCGGTCTCCCCGGTTCCTTCTCTCTCTCCCTCCCTCTCTCTCTCCCTCCTCCTCCGGTCTCCCCGGTTCCTCTCTCTCTCCCTCCTCCTCCGGTCTCCCCGGTTCTCTCTCTCTCTCTCCCTCCTCCTCCGGTCTCCCCGGTTCCTCTCTCTCTCTCTCCCTCCTCCTCCGGTCTCCCCGGTTCCTCTCTCTCTCTCTCCCTCCTCCTCCGGTCTCCCCGGTTCCTCTCTCTCTCTCTCCCTCCTCCTCCGGTCTCCCCGGTTCCTCTCTCTCTCTCTCCCTCCTCCTCCGGTCTCCCCGGTTCCTCTCTCTCTCTCTCCCTCCTCCTCCGGTCTCCCCGGTTCCTCTCTCTCTCTCTCCCTCCTCCTCCGGTCTCCCCGGTTCCTCTCTCTCTCTCTCCCTCCTCCTCCGGTCTCCCCGGTTCCTCTCTCTCTCCCTCCTCCTCCGGTCTCCCCGGTTCCTCTCTCTCTCTCTCTCCCTCCTCCTCCGGTCTCCCCGGTTCCTCTCTCTCTCTCTCCCTCCTCCTCCGGTCTCCCCGGTTCCTCTCTCTCTCTCTCCCTCCTCCTCCGGTCTCCCCGGTTCCTCTCTCTCTCTCTCCCTCCTCCTCCGGTCTCCCCGGTTCCTCTCTCTCTCTCCCTCCTCCTCCGGTCTCCCCGGTTCCTCTCTCTCTCTCCCTCCTCATCCGGTCTCCCCGGTTCCTCTCTCTCCCTCCTCCTCCCGTCTCCCCGGTTCCTCTCTCTCTCCCTCCTCCTCCTCCTGTCTCCCCGGTTCCCCTCTCTCTCTCTCCCTCCTCCGGTCTCCCCGGTTCCCCTCTCTCTCCCTCCCTCCTCCTCCTCCTGTCTCCCCGGTTCCCCTCTCTCTCTCTCCTCCTCCTCCTGTCTCCCCGGTTCCCCTCTCTCTCCCTCCCTCCTCCTCCTCCTGTCTCCCCGGTTCCCCTCTCTCTCTCTCCCTCCTCCTCCTCCTGTCTCCCCGGTTCCTCTCTCTCTCTCTCTCCCTCCTCCTCCGGTCTCCCCGGTTCCTCTCTCTCTCCCTCCTCCTCCGGTCTCCCCGGTTCCTCTCTCTCTCTCCCTCCTCCGGTCTCCCCGGTTCCTCTCTCTCCCTCCCTCCTCCTCCTCCGGTCTCCCCGGTTCCTCTCTCTCCCTCCTCCTCCGGTCTCCCCGTCCCCTCTCTCCCCTCCTCCTGTCTCCCCGGTTCCTCCCTCTCTCTCTCCCCTCCTCCGGTCTCCCCGGTTCCTCTCTCTCTCCGTCCCCTCTCTCTCCCTCCTCCTCCGGTCTCCCCGTCCCCTCTCTCTCCCTCCTCCTCCGGTCTCCCCGTCCCTCTCTCCCCTCCTCCGGTCTCCCCGGTAAGGCCCTTCCCCTATCAGCTCCTCAGTCACCGGCACACCGTCCGCCCCCGCAGCAGACATTACCGGAGATTGCTGGGCGTCGTGTCGCTGGTCTTCGGGTCACTGTCCCGGATAATCCGGGCGTCCTGGGCCTCCCGTCCGGGTGTCTCCTCCGCGCACTCACCGGAAACCGCACAATCAGCCAATCACATACGCCGGTGACGTCAAACAGCCTCCATCTGACAGGAACTGGTTACTAAGCAACGCCCTCCCTTCTTCACACCCTTTCCGTGCCGGAGAGAGGCACTTGATGATTACCCGGCATGCAAAGCGCAACGAGTATACATATATACTCCCTGCAATACCCCTATATATACTATATACACCCTGCAATACCCTATATATACTATATACACTCTGTAATACCCCTATATATACTATATACACCCTGCAATACCCTATATATACTATATACACCCTGTAATACCCTATATATATACTATATACACCCTGCAATACCCCTATATATACTATATACACCCTGTAATACCCCTATATATACTATATACACCCTGCAATACCCTATATATACTATATACAGCCTGTAATACCCCTATATATACTATATACACCCTGTAATACCCCTATATATATATACTATATACACCCTGCAATACCCCTATATATACTATATACACCCTGTAATACCCCTATATATACTATATATACACTGTAATAACCTATATATCATATACACCCTGTAATACCCCTATATATACTATATAAACCTGTACTACCCCTATATATACTATATACACCCTGTAATACCCCTATATATACTATATATACACTGTAATAACCTATATATCATATACACCCTGCAATACCCCTATATATACTATATACACCCTGTAATACCCCTATATATACTATATACACCCTGCAATACCCTATATATACTATATACACCCTGTAATACCCCTATATATACTATATACACCCTGCAATACCCCTATATATACTATATACACCCTGTAATACCCCTATATATACTATATATACACTGTAATAACCTATATATCATATACACCCTGTAATACCCCTATATATACTATATAAACCTGTACTACCCCTATATATACTATATACACCCTGTAATACCCCTATATATACTATATACACCCTGCAATACCCTATATATACTATATACACCCTGTAATACCCCTATATATATATACTATATACACCCTGCAATACCCCTATATATACTATATACACCCTGTAATACCCCTATATATACTATATATACACTGTAATAACCTATATATCATATACACCCTGTAATACCCCTATATATACTATATACACCCTGCAATACCCCTATATATACTATATACACCCTGTAATACCCCTATATATACTATATACACCCTGCAATACCCTATATATACTATATACACCCTGTAATACCCCTATATATATATATACTATATACACCCTGCAATACCCCTATATATACTATATACACCCTGTAATACCCCTATATATACTATATATACACTGTAATAAACCTATATACTATATACACTCTGTAATACCCCTATATACTATATACACCCTGTAATACCCCTATATCTACTATATACACCCTGTAATACCCCTATATACTATATACACCCTGTAATACCCCTATATATACTATATACACCCTGCAATACCTCTATATATACTATATATACCCTGTAATACCCTATATATACTATACACACCCTGCAATACCGTATATATACTATATACACCCTGTAATACCCCTATAACTACTATATACACCCTGTAATACCCCTATATACTATATACACCCTGTAATACCCCTATATATACTATATACACCCTGTAATACCCCTATATATACTATACACACCCTGTAATACCCCTATATATACTATATACACCCTGCAATACCCTATATATACTATATACACCCTGTAATACCCTATTTATTATATACACCCTGTAATACCCCTATATACTATATACACCCTGTAATACCCCTATATATACTATACACACCCTGTAATACCCCTATATATACTATATACACCCTGCAATACCCTATATATACTATATACACCCTGTAATACCCTATTTATTATATACACCCTGTAATACCCCTATATACTATATACACCCTGTAATACCCCTATATATACTATATACACCCTGCAATACCCTATATATACTATATGCACCCTGTAATACCCCTATATCTACTATACACACCCTGTAATACCCTATATATCATATACACCCTGTAATACCCCTATAATCACTATATACAACCTGCAATACCCTATATATACTATATACACCCTATAATACCCCTATATATACTATATACAACCTGCAATACCCCTATATATACTATATACACCCTGTAATACCCCACTATATACACCCTGCAATACCCCTATATATACTATACACACCCTTTAATACCCCTATATATACTATATACACCCTGTAATACCCCTATATGTAATATATACACTCTTAAATGCCCCTATATATACTATACACACCCTGCAATACCGTATATATACTATATACACTCTGTAATACCCCTATATATACTATATACACCCTGTAATACCCCTATATATACTATATACACCCTGTAATACCCCTATATGTAATATATACACTCTTAAATGCCCCTATATATACTATATACACCTTGTAATACCCCTATATACACCCTGTAATACCCCTATATATACTATACACAACCTGTAATACCCCTATATATACTATATACACCCTGTAATACCCCTATATATATTATATACACTCTGTAATACCCCTATATATACTATATACACTCTGTAATACCCATATATACTATATACACCCTGTAATACCCTATATATCATATACACCCTGTAATACCCCTATAATCACTATATACAACCTGCAATACCCTATATATACTATATACACCCTATAATACCCCTATATATACTATATACACCCTGCAATACCCCTATATATACTATATACACCCTGTAATACCCCACTATATACACTCTGTAATACCCCTATATATACTATACACACCCTGCAATACCGTATATATACTATATACACCCTGCAATACCCCTATATATACTATATACACCCTGTAATACCCCTATATATACTATACACACCCTGTAATACCCCTTTATATACTATATACACCCTGTAATACCCCTATATGTAATATATACACTCTTAAATGCCCCTATATATACTATATACACCCTGTAATTCCCCTATATATACTATATACACCCTGTAATACCCCTATATATACTATACACAACCTGTAATACCCCTATATATACTATATACACCCTGTAATACCCCTATATATATTATATACACTTTGTAATACCCCTATATATACTATATACACTCTGTAATACCCCTATATATACTATATACACCCTGTAATACCCTATATATCATATACACCCTGTAATACCCCTATAATCACTATATACAACCTGCAATACCCTATATATACTATATACACCCTATAATACCCCTATATATACTATATACACCCTGCAATACCCCTATATATACTATATACACCCTGTAATACCCACTATATACACTCTGTAATACCCCTATATATACTATACACACCCTGCAATACCGTATATATACTATATACACCCTGCAATACCCCTATATATACTATATACACCCTGTAATACCCCTATATATACTATACACACCCTGTAATACCCCTATATATACTATATACACCCTGTAATACCCCTATATGTAATATATACACTCTTAAATGCCCCTATATATACTATATACACCCTGTAATACCCCTATATATACTATATACACCCTGTAGTACCCCTATATATACTATACACAACCTGTAATACCCCTATATATACTATATACACCCTGTAATACCCCTATATATATTATATACACTCTGTAATACCCCTATATATACTATATACACTCTGTAATACCCCTATATATACTATATACACCCTGTAATATCCCTATATATACTATATACACCCTGTAATACCCCTATATATACTATATACACCCTGTAATACCCCTATATATACTATATACACTCTGTAATACCCCTATATATACTATATACACCCTGTAATACCCCTATATATACTATATACACAATACAATACAATACAATACAAAGAAGCTTTATTGGCAGGACCAAATAAACATTAGTTTTGCCAAAGCAAGTGTGCAGTAGGGGATAGGGATGGGGACTGTGGGAGTGGTGGATGGGGGCTGTGGGGGTGATGGATGGGGGCTGTGGGAGTGATGGATGGGGGCTGTGGGGGTGATGGATGGGGGCTGTGGGAGTGATGGATGGGGGCTGTGGGGGTGTTGGATGGGGGCTGTGGGGGTGATGGATGGGGGCTGTGGGAGTGGTGGATGGGGGCTGTGGGGGTGATGGATGGGGGCTGTGGGGGGTGATGGATGGGGGCTGTGGGGGTGATGGATGGGGGCTGTGGGGGTGGTGGATGGGGGCTGTGGGGGTGATGGATGGGGCATATTCAGGGTCGGGGCTGTGGGGGTGATGGATGGGGGCTGTGGGGGTGATGGATGGGGCATATTCAGGGTGGGGGCTGTGGAAGTCCATGGCATATCACAGTCCTCTTTCTCGCAGCCTTTGGCATGCATTCACATACTGCGCCGCTGTCTCCACCGCGCGCTCTTCTTCCCCCAGCAGGATATATGTTTTCTCTTCCTCCTTCATGGATATGAAGTTTGGGAAGAGATGACAGAGTCTTCTGAAGTGAGTGTCCCTCACTGCTGAGTATTTGGTGCAGTGTAGCAGGAGGTGGGTCTCATCCTCCAGGGCCTCCAGGTCACAGTGTGGGCACAGTCTGTCCTCTCTGGGCTTGTAGCTTTGCCTGTGCCGGCCGACCTCGATGGCCAGATTGTGGGCGCTGAGTCTATAGCGGCTCAGGATCTGGCGGTCTCTGGGGTCCGGGAGTTTCTCCAGATATGGAGCCAGTCTGTATCCTCTCTGTAGGCTCCGGTACATGGTCAGTTTCTGTGAGGCGTTGATATCGTTCCTCCAGTCACTGACGTATCTCTCCTGGGCCTCATCTACCATCTTCCTGATTCTGGCTTTTGTCAGGCTGCTGCTGTTGTTTTGTTCAGGGTGGGTTTGGGTGGGCTGTTCAGTGGGTCCTGGTTTGTTTGTTACATGTAGCAGGGCTTTATGGTGATGGGAGCTTGGATTGCTACTATGTAGGTGAGCCTGGAAGGACAGCGTCCTCTTCAGGACTGCTAGGTGCAGTGGGAATCTGCCCAGCTCAGCCCGACATGCACTGTTGGTGGTGCTCCGATGGACCTGGAGAAGGGGCTTACAGAATTCCAGGTGGAATATTTCTGTTGGGCTGGAATCCCATCTTGACCAGTCAGGGTATGTGTGAGGACCCCAGACTTAGCTGCCGTACAGGAGGATTGGAGTGATGATGGCATCGAAGATTTTTAGCCAGACCCTCACTGGTGGCTTCAGATGGTACAGTTTCCTACGGATGGCATAGAAGGTTTTGCAGGCCTTGTCCTTCAGGGTCTTTATGGCGTGTTTGAAGCCCCCTGACCGATGAATTTCCAGGCCCAAGTAGATGTACTTGTCTGTTTCTGTAAGAGCGCAGTTGTTTAGCACAAATGAAGAGTGCTGGTCCCATCTTGTTTTTCTCTTCTGGAACACCATGATGTTGGTTTTGTTTGGGTTGATGGGTAATGTCCATGTGGAGCTGAATTTCTCCAAGATTTTCAGATGGTCTTGGAGACCCTTCTCGGTTGGTGATAGCAGCAGTAGGTCATCTGCATACAGCAGGAATTTAACCTGGGCGTCATGGAGTGTGAGACCTGGTGCCGCGGAGGATTCTAGGGCAGTGGCCGCTCATTTATGTAGATATTGAAGAGCGTTGGACTTAGGCTGCAGCCCTGTCTGACTCCTCGGCTCTGCTGGAAATCAGCCGTTCTTTTCCCGTTCACCTTCACGCTGCAGCGGTTCTCAGTGTAGGAGCTTTTGATGACATCATAGGTCTTTCCTCCTATTCCGCTCTCCAGCAGTTTCAGAAACAGGCCCGGGTGCCATATTGAGTCAAAGGCTTTTTTAAAGTCTACAAAACAAGCGTATATCTTCCCGTGCTTTGTATTGTGGACGTGACTCTGAATCAGGCTGTGCAAGGTGTAGATGTGGTCGGTGGTGCGGTGGTTTGGCTTGAACCCTGCTTGGCTTTTGCTGAGGACGTTGTGTTCGGTGAGGAAACGGAGGATCCTATTGTTTAGGATACGGTTGAACAGTTTTCCCAGGTTGCTGCTGACACATATGCCTCTGTAGTTGGCAGGGTCATACCTGTCCCCACTCTTGTGAATGGGTGAGATGAGGCCTTGGTTCCAGGTGTGAGGGAAGTAGCCAGCGCTCAGCACGATGTTGAACAGTTTAGCTATCGCAGCCTTTATTTCTGGTGGGCTGTATTTCAGCATTTCCGGTGGGATTCCATCCAGGCCGCTGGCTTTTTTACACCTTGTGGAAGACATTGTCTCTGAAACTTCCTGTAATGTGATTGGTGTATCCAGAGGGTTTTGGAAATCTTTTACTTTTTCCTCCATTGCCTTTAGTTTTGCAGTCATATTTTCCTGTTTTTGGGTTAGTCCTTTCTTCGAGATGTCTTTGTATAGGTCACTGAAGTACTGGAGCCAGATGTTGCTGTTTTGGATATGTATGTTGCTTTTCTTGCTTTTTGTGTCCATGTGGTTCCATACTTCCCAGAAGGAGTTGTCTTGGAGGGCGTCTTGGAGTTGGTTAAGTTTAGTGGAGATGTAACGCTGCTTCTTCCTCCTGAGAATGGTTTTGTATTGCCTTTGTATGGTGTCGTAGGCATCTCTGAGGTCCGGGTGGTTGGGGTCTCTGTGTTTCTTGTTTGAGGCTGTTCTCTGGCTCTTCCGAACAGCTTTACATTCTTTGTCAAACCAACCATAGATATGTTTTTCTTTTGGTCTCTTGTAGTTGACTGTTTTAAGGTCGGACAATTCGGCCATGGTGTAGAGTATATCAATGAGATCTTTAGCAGCTTGATTCACACCTTCTCAGTGTGACTTGTACTCGTAGTTGTAGAAGTGATGGAGCATCTCCTGTATTTCGGGGTTGCTTGGAACCTCTTTATATTTTGTTGCCGATGCCTTGGACCATTTATAGGATGGAGGCAGGTTGAGGAGGCCGTTCAGCTGGGGATTTTCTGTTGATGAGTTTTTTGAGGATTTCATGTATAGAAGAAGTTGGCTGTGATCTGTCAGGTGCAATTGTGGGGTGACAATGAAGGCGCTGATATTTGCTGGGTCCATGTCTGTAATGGCATAGTCAACAACACTCCTTCCTACATGTGAGTTTAATGTAAATCTTCCTAGAGAGTCTCCTTTAGTACGGCCATTTAGTATATGGAGTCCTAAACTTCTGCATAGGTTCAGGAGCTTTTTGCCACTTTTGTTGACTGTACTGTCATAGCTGTTTCTCTCTGTGTGTACTGAGCCGTGGACGTTAGATTCTGCTCCAAATATGTAGATGTTTCCGTCCGTGGTCAGAAAGTCTTTTTCTCTCCCTGTTCTGGCATTGAGGTCTCCAAAGATGAGAACTTTGCCCAGGGCCTGATAATGGGCAGCTTCTGTTTGTATACACTCTGTAATACCCCTATATATACTATACTCACCCTGTAATACCCCTATATTTACTATACACACCCTGTAATATCCCTATATAAACTATATACACCCTGTAATACCCCTATATATACTATAAACACCCTGCAATACCCTATATATACTATATACACCCTGTAATACCCCTATATAAACTATATACACCCTGTAATACCCTATATATACACTATATACACCCTGTAATACCCCTATATAAACTATATACACCCTGTAATAACCTATATATACACCCTGTAATACCCCTATGTATACTATAAACACCCTGCAATACCCCTATATATGCTATATACACTCTGTAATACCCCTATATATACTATATACACCCTGTAATACCCCTATGTATACTATAAACACCCTGCAATACCCCTATATATACTATATACACGCTGTAATACCCCTATATATACACAATATACACTCTGTAATACCCCTATATATACTATACACACCCTGTAATACCCCAATATATACTATAAACACCCTGCAATACCCTATATATACTATATACACCCTGTAATACCCCTATATAAACTATAAACACCCTGTAATACCCTATATATACACCCTGTAATACCCCTATGTATACTATAAACACCCTGCAATACCCCTATATATACTATATACACTCTGTAATACCCCTATATATACTATATACACCCTGTAATACCCCTTTATATACTATATACACCCTGCAATACCCCTATATATACTATATACACCCTGCAATACCCCTATATATACTATATACACCTGTAATACCCCTATATATACTATATACACCCTGTAATACCCCTATATATAGCATATACACCCTGCAATACCCCTATATATACTATATACACCCTGTAACACCCCTATATATACTATATACACCTGTAATACCCTATAGTTACTATATACACCTGTAATACCCTATATATACTATACACACCCTGTAATACCCCTATATATACTATACACACCCTGTAATACCACTATATATACTATATAAACCTGTAATACCCCTATATATACTATACACACCCTTTAATACCCCTATATATACTATATACACTCTGCAATACCCCTTTATATACTATATACACTCTGCAATACTCTATATATACTGTATACACTCTGTAATACCCCTATATACACCCTGTAATACCCGTATATATACTATATACACCCAGTAATACCCCTATATATACTGTATACACCCTGTAATACCCCTATATATACTACATAAACCCTGTAATACCCCTATATATACTATATAAACCTGTAATACCCCTATATATACTATATACACTCTGCAATACCCTATTTATACTATATACACTCTATAATACCCCTATATATACTATATACACTCTGCAATACCCTATATATACTATACACACCCTTTAATACCCCAATAAATACTATATACACTCTGCAATACCCTATATATACTATATACACCCTGTATTACCCCTATATATACTATATACACCCTGTAATACCCCTGTATATAATATATACACCCTCTAATACCCTATATATACTATGTACACTCTGTAATACCCCTATATATACTATATACACCCTGTAATACCCCTATATATACTATATACACCCTGCGATACCCCTATATATACTATATGCAACCTGCAATACCCCTATATATACTATATACACCTGTAATACCCTTATATATACTATACACACCCTGTAATACCTCTATTTATACTATATACACCCTGCAATACCCCTATATATACTATATACACCCTGTAATACCCCTATATATACTATATACACTCTGTAATAACCCTATATATATATACTATATACACCCTGCAATAACCCTATATAAACTATATACACCCGGTAATACCCCTATATATGCTATATACACCCTGCAATACCCCTATATATACTATACACACCCTGTAATACCCCTATATACTATATACACTCTGTAATACCCCTATATATACTATATACACCCTGTAATACCTCTATATATACTATATACACCCTATAATACCTCTATATATACTACATACACTCTGTAATACCTCTATATAAATTATATACACCCTGTAATACCTCTATATATACTATATACACCCTGTAATACCTCTATATATACTATATACACCCTGTAATACCCCTATATATACTATATACACCCTGTAATACCCCTTTATATACTATATACACCCTGTAATACCCCTATATATACTATATAAACCTGTAATACCCCTATATATACTATACACACCCTTTAATACCCCTATATATACTATATACACTCTGCAATACCCCTTTATATACTATGTACACTCTGCAATACTCTATATATACTGTATACACTCTGTAATACCCCTATATACACTATATACACCCTGTAATACCCCTATATATACTATATACACCCAGTAATACCCCTATATATACTGTATACACCCTGTAATACCCCTATATATACTACATAAACCCTGTAATACCCCTATATATACTATATAAACCTGTAATACCCCTATATATACTATATACACTCTGCAATACCCTATTTATACTATATACACTCTGTAATACCCCTATATATACTATATACACTCTGCAATACCCTATATATACTATACACACCCTTTAATACCCCAATAAATACTATATACACTCTGCAATACCCTATATATACTATATACACCCTGTATTACCCCTATATATACTATATACACCCTGTAATACCCCTGTATATACTATATACACCCTGCAATATCCTATATATACTATGTACACTCTGTAATACCCCTATATATACTATATACACCCTGTAATACCCCTATATATATACTATATACACCCTGCGATACCCCTATATATACTATATACAACCTGCAATACCCCTATATATACTATATACACCTGTAATACCCTTATATATACTATACACACCCTGTAATACCTCTATTTATACTATATACACCCTGCAATACCCCTATATATACTATATACACCCTGTAATACCCCTATATATACTATATACACTCTGTAATAACCCTATATATATACTATATACACCCTGCAATAACCCTATATAAACTATATACACCCGGTAATACCCCTATATATGCTATATACACCCTGCAATACCCCTATATATACTATACACACCCTGTAATACCCCTATATACTATATACACTCTGTAATACCGCTATATATACTATATACACCCTGTAATACCTCTATATATACTATATACACCCTATAATACCTCTATATATACTACATACACTCTGTAATACCTCTATATAAATTATATACACCCTGTAATACCTCTATATATACTATATACACCCTGTAATACCTCTATATATACTATATACACCCTATAATACCTCTATATATACGATATACACTGTGTAATACCTCGATATATATTATATACACCCTGTAATACCTCTATATATACTATATACACCCTGTAATACCTCTATATAAACTATATACACCCTGTAATACCCCTATATATACTATATACAGCCTGTAATACCCCTATATATACTATATACACCCTGTAATACCCCTATATATACTATATACACTCTTTAATAACCCTATATATACTATATACACCCTGCAATAACCCTATATAAACTATATACACCCTGTAATACCCCTATATATACTATATACACCCTGTAATACCCCTATATATACTATATACACCCTGTAATACCCTTATATATACTATATACACCGTGAAATACCCCTATATATACTATATACACCCTGTAATACCCTTATATATACTATATACACCCTGTAATACCCCTATATATACTATATACACTCTGTAATACCCCTATATATACTATATACACTCTGTAATACCCCTATATATATACTATATACACCCTGTAATACCCCTATATATACTATATACACTCTGTAATACCCCTATGTATACTATACACACCCTGTAATACCCCTATATAAACTATATACACCCTGTAATACCTATATATACTATATACACCCTGTAATACCCTATATATACACTATATACACCCTGTAATACCCCTATATATACTATATACACCCTGCAATACCCCTATATATACTATATACACCCTGCAATACCCCTATATATACCTGTAATACCCCAATATATACTATATACACCTGTAATACCCTATATATACTATATAGACCTGTAATAACCTAAATATACTATACACACCCTGTAATACCCCTATATATGCTATATAAACCTATAATACCCCTATATATACTATACACACTCTGCAATATCCTATATATGCTTTATACACTTTGTAATACCCCTATAAACACTATATACACCCTGTAATACCCCTATATATACTACATAAACCTGTAATACCCCTTTATATACTATATACACTCTGCAATACCCTATATATACTATATACACCCTGTATTGCCCCTATATATACTATATACACCCTGTAATACCACTATATATACTATATACACCGTGTAATACCCCTATATATACTATATACACTCTGCAATACCTCTATATATACTATATACTCTCTGTAATACTTCTATATATATTATATACACCCTGTAATACCTCTATATATACTATATACACCCTGTAATACCACTATGTATACTATATACACCCTGTATTACCCCTATATATACTATATACATCCTGTAATACCTCTATATATACTATATACTCTCTGTAATACTTCTATATATATTATATACACCCTGTAATACATCTATATATACTATATACACCCTGTAATACCTCTATATATACTATATACACTCTGTAACACACCTATATATGCTATACACACCCTGTAATACCCTGTATATTATATACACCCTGTAATACCCCTATATACTATATACACCCTGTAATAACTCTATATATACTATATACACCGTGTAATACCTCTATTTATACTATATACACACTGTAATACCCTATATATACTATATACAACTGTAATAACCTATATATACTATACACACCCTGTAACACCCCTATATATACTATATAAACCTGTAATACCCCTATATATACTATACACACCCTTTAATACCCCTATATATACTATATACACTCTGCAATACCCTATATATACTATATACACTTTGCAATACCCCTATATATACTATATACACTCTGCAATACCCTATATATACTATATACACTCTGTAATACCCCTATATATACTATATACACTCTGCAATACCCTATATATACTATATACACTCTGTAATACCCTTATATATACTATATACACAACCTGTAATACCCCTATATACACTATATACACCTTGTAATACGCCTATATATACTATATAAACATGTAATACCCCTATATATACTATATACGGTCTTCAATACCCTATATATACTATATACACCCTGTATTACCCCTATATATACTATATACACCCTGTTATACCCCTATATATACTATATACACCCTGCAATAACCTATATATACTATATACACTCTGTAATACCCCTATATATACTATATACACCCTGTAATACCCCTATATATACTATATAAACTCTGTAATACACCTATATATACTATATACACCCTGTAATATATCTATATGTACTGTATATATCCTGTAATACCTCTATATATACTATATACACTCTGTAATACCTCTATATATATTATATACACCCTGTAATACCTCTATATATACTATATACACCCTGTAATACCTCTATATATACTATACACACCCTGTAATACCCTGTATATTATATACACCCTGTAATACCCCTATATACTATATACACCCTGTAATAACTATATATACTATATACACTCTGTAATACCCCTATATATACTATTTACAGCCTGTAATACCCCTATATAAACTATATACACCCTGTAATACCCCTATATATACTATATACACTCTGTAATAACCCTATATATAATATATACACTCTGCAATAACCCTATATACACTATATACACCCTATAATACCCCTATATATACTATATACATCCTGTAATACCTCTATATATACTATATACACTCTGTAATACCTCTATATATACTATATACCTTGTAATACCTCTATATATACTATATACACTCTGTAATACCTCTATATATATATACTATATACACCCTGTAATACCCCTATATATATATATATATACTATATACATCCTGTAATACCTCTATATATACTATATACACCCTGTAATACCTCTATATATACTATATATACCCTGTAAGACCCCTATATATACTATATACACTCTGTAATGCCCCTATATATACTATATACACCCTGTAATACCTCTATATAATATATACACTCTGTAATACCCCTATATATACTATATACACCCTGTAATACCTATATATACTATATACACCCTGTAATACCCTATATATACTATATACACCCTGTAATACCTCTATATACTATATACACTCTGTAATACCCCTATATATACTATATACACTCTGTAATACCCCTATATATACTATATACACCCTGTAATACCCCTATATATACTCTGTAATACCTCTATATATATTATATACACCCTGTAATACCTCTATATATACTATATACACCCTATAATACTGCTATATATACTATAAACACTCTGTAATGCACCTATGTATACTATGCACTCCCTGTAATACCCTATATATTATATACACCCTGTAATACCCTATATACTATATACACCCTGTAATACCTCTATATATACTATATACACCCTGTAATACCCCTATATACTATATACACTCTGTAATACCCCTATATATACTATACACACCGTGTAATACCTCTATATATACTATATACACTCTGTAATACCCCTATATATACTATACACACCCTGTAATACCCTATATATTATATACACCCTGTAATACCACTATATATACAATATACACCCTGCAATACCTCTATATATACTATATACACGCTGTAATACCCTATATATTATATACACTCTGTAATACCCCTATATATAATATATACACCGTGTAATAACTCTATATATACTATATACACTCTGTAATACCCCTATATATACTATACACACCCTGTAATACCCTATATATTATATACACCATGTAATACCCCTATATACTATATACACCCTGTAATACCCCTATATATACTTTATACACACTGTAATACCCCAATATATATTATATGCACCCTGTAATACCCCTATATAAATTATATACACCCTGTAATACCCCTATATATACTATATACACCCTGCAATACCCCTATATATACTATATACACTCGGTAATAACCCTGTATATACTATATGCACCTTGTAATACCCCTATATACTATATACACCCTGTAATACCCTATGTTTACTATATACATCCTGTAATACCCCTATATATACTATATACACCTGTAATACATCTATATATACTATATACACCTTTAGTATCCCTATATATACTATATACACCCTGCAATACCCCTATATATACTATATACACCCTGTAATACCCTATATATTATATACACCCTGTAATACCACTATATATACAATATACACCCTGCAATACCTCTATATATACTATATACACCCTGTAATACCCTATATATTATATACACTCTGTAATACCCCTATATATAATATATACACCGTGTAATAACTCTATATATACTATATACACTCTGTAATACCCCTATATATACTATACACACCCTGTAATACCCTATATATTATATACACCCTGTAATACCACTATATATACAATATACACCCTGCAATACCTCTATATATACTATATACACCCTGTAATACCCTATATATTATATACACTCTGTAATACCCCTATATATAATATATACACCGTGTAATAACTCTATATATACTATATACACTCTGTAATACCCCTATATATACTATACACACCCTGTAATACCCTATATATTATATACACCATGTAATACCCCTATATACTATATACACCCTGTAATACCCCTATATATACTTTATACACACTGTAATACCCCTATATATTATATGCACCCTGTAATACCCCTATATAAATTATATACACCCTGTAATACCCCTATATATACTATATACACCCTGCAATACCCCTATATATACTATATACACTCGGTAATAACCCTGTATATACTATATACACCTTGTAATACCCCTATATACTATATACACCCTGTAATACCCTATGTTTACTATATACGTCCTGTAATACCCCTATATATACTATATACACCTGTAATACATCTATATATACACCTTTAGTATCCCTATATATACTATATACACCCTGCAATACCCCTATATATACTATATACACCCTGTAATACCCTATATATTATATACACCCTGTAATACCACTATATATACAATATACACCCTGCAATACCTCTATATATACTATATACACCCTGTAATACCCTATATATTATATACACTCTGTAATACCCCTATATATAATATATACACTCGGTAATACCCCTGTATATACTATATACACCTTGTAATACCCCTATATACTATATACACCCTGTAATACCCTATGTTTACTATATACACCCTGTAATACCCCTATATATACTATATACACCTGTAATACATCTATATATACTATATACACCTGTAATACCCCTATATATACTATATACACCCTGCAATACCCCTATATATACTATATACACCCTGTAATACCCCTATATATACTTTATACACCTGTAATACCTCTATATATACTATATACACTCTGTAATGCACCTATATTCTATATACACCATGTAGTACCCCTATATATAATATATACACCCTGTAATACCCCTATATATACTATATACACTCTGTAATAACCCTATATATAATATATACACCCTGCAATAACCCTATATACACTATATACACCCTATAATACCCCTATATATACTATATACATCCTGTAATACCTCTATGTATACTATATACACTCTGTAATCCTTCTATATATACTATATACACCTTGTAATACCTCTATATATACTATATACACTCTGTAATACCTCTATATATATATACTATATACACCCTGTAATACCCCTGTATATATATACTATATACATCCTGTAATACCTCTATATATACTATATACACCCTGTAATACCTCTATATATACTATCTATACCCTGTAATACCCCTATATATACTATATACACTCTGTAATGCCCCTATATATACTATATACACCCTGTAATACCTCTATATACTATATACACTCTGTAATACCCCTATATATACTATATACACCCTGTAATACCTATATATACTATATACATCCTGTAATACCCTATATATACTATATACACCCTGTAATACCTCTATATACTATATACACTCTGTAATACCCCTATATATACTATATACACTCTGTAATACCCCTATATATACTATATACACCCTGTAATACCCCTATATATACTATATACACCCTGTAATACCTCTATGTATACTCTGTAATACCTCTATATATATTATATACACCCTGTAATACCTCTATATATACTATATACACCCTATAATACTGCTATATATACTATAAACACTCTGTAATGCACCTATGTATACTATGCACTCCCTGTAATACCCTATATATTATATACACCCTGTAATACCCCTATATACTATATATACCCTGTAATACCTCTATATATACTATATACACCCTGCAATACCTCTATATATACTATATACACTCTGTAATACCCCTATATATACTATACACACCCTGTAATACCCTATATATTATATACACCCTGTAATACCCCTATATATGCTATATACACCCTGCAATACCTCTATATATACTATATACACCCTGTAATACCCCTATATACTATATACACTCTGTAATACCCCTATATATACTATATACACCGTGTAATACCTCTATATATACTATATACACTCTGTAATACCCCTATATATACTATACACACCCTGTAATACCCTATATATTATATACACCCTGTAATACCACTATATATACAATATACACCCTGCAATACCTCTATATACACTATATACACCCTGTAATACCCTATATATTATATACACTCTGTAATACCCCTATATATAATATATACACCGTGTAATAACTCTATATATACTATATACACTCTGTAATACCCCTATATATACTATACACACCCTGTAATACCCTATTTATTATATACACCCTGTAATACCCCTATATACTATATACACCCTGTAATACCCCTATATATACTTTATACACACTGTAATACCCCTATATATACTATATACACTCGGTAATACCCCTGTATATACTATATACACCTTGTAATACCCCTATATACTATATACACCCTGTAATACCCTATGTTTACTATATACACCCTGTAATACCCCTATATATACTATATACACCTGTAATACATCTATATATACTATATACACCTGTAATACCCCTATATATACTATATACACCCTGCAATACCCCTATATATACTATATACACCCTGTAATACCCCTATATATACTTTATACACCTGTAATACCTCTATATATACTATATACACTCTGTAATGCACCTATATTCTACATACACCATGTAGTACCCCTATATATAATATATACACCCTGTAATACCCCTATATATACTATATACACCCTGCAAAACCCCTATATACTATATATACCCTGTAATACCCCTATATATACTATATACACCCTGCAATACTCCTATATATACTATATACACTCTGTAATGCCCATATATATATATACTATATACAGCCTGTAATACCCCTATATAAACTATATACACCCTGTAATACCTCTATATACTATACACACCCTTCAATACCCTATATTTACTGTATACACCCTGTAATACCACTATATATACTATACGCACCCTGTAATACCCGTATATATACTATATACAACTGTTACATAGTTACATAGTTTATAAGGCCGAAAAAAGACAAGCGTCCATCCAGTTCAGCCTATTTCTTGTGCACTGCAGCTATTCCGCAGCGTTGATCCAGGGGAAGGCAAAAAAAAAACATGCGGTATAGGCCAATTTACATCATTGAGGAAAAAATTCACTTCCCGACACCAATCTGGATTAATTAACTATCACTAAGCATAAGATGTAATTTTATTGTTCTCAAGAAAGGCGTCCAGGCCTCTCTTGAACTCATTAAGTGAGTTGGACATCACCACTTCCTCTCCCAGAGAGTTCCAGAGTCTCACGGCTCTGACTGTAAAGAATCCCCTTCTATGCTGGTGCAGGAACCTCCTTTCCTCCAGACGCATAGTGTGCCCCCTTGTCTTTGTCACCATCCTTGGTATAAACAGGTCATGGGAGAGATCTCTGTACTGCCCCCTGATGTATTTATACATGTTTATGAGGTCTCCCCTAAGCCTTCTCTTTTCCAACGTAAATAGGCCTAATTTTGACAACCTCTCTGGGTATTCTAGTCCCTCCATTCCCTTTATTACCTTAGTCGCCCTCCTTTGTACCCTCTCTAGCTCCAATATGTCTTTCCTGAGCACCGGAGCCCAGAACTGTGCACAATATTCTAAGTGCGGCCTTACCAGCGCTTTATACAGACGAAGAACAATGTTCTCATCATATGCCCCTATTCCTCTTCTGATGCATGCCATGACTCTATTTGCCTTTGCAGCTGCTGCCTGACACTGGGCACTCCAATTTAATTTGCTATTAACCAAGACGCCCAGGTCCTTCTCCATGTCAGATTTCCCCAACGGTTTCCCATTTAATATGTATGGGTGACTGCTGTTTTTCTTTCCCATGTGCATGACCTTACATTTATCGGCATTGAACCCCATTTGCCATTTTTTGGCCCAACTCCCCAATTTATCTAAATCCTCCTGTAGCTGTGCCCTATCCTCATCTGTGTTAACTACTTTACAAAGTTTAGTATCATCTGCAAATATTGCTATTTTACTATGCAACCCTTCCACTAGATCATTAATAAATATATTAAATAATATAGGGCCCAAGACAGACCCTTGAGGCCCCCGCTAGTAACCCTGACACCCCCTGAGCTTACTCCATTGATAACCACCCTCTGCTTTCTATCACTCAGCCAGCTATTTACCCACTTACACACATTATCCCCCAGACCAAGCATTCTCATTTTATATACCAACCTTTTGTGTGGCACGGTATCAAACGCTTTGGAGAAGTCAAGGTATACAACATCCACTGACTCTCCCCGGTCCAGCTGTGAGCTCACCTCCTCGTAGAAGGCGATCAGGAGCGATCCCTCATGAATCCATGTTGATATGGAGTTAGACAGTTATTATCATTAAGATATTCTACAATAGCATCTCTAAGAAATCCTTCAAACAATTTACCCACAACAGACGTTAAGCTGACTGCTCTATAGTTCCCAGGGTCACTTTTACACCCCTTTTTGAATATTGGTACCACATTTGCTTGGCGCCAGTCTAGTGGGACAGTCCCTGTCCATAAAGAGTGCTTGAATATAAGATACAGCGGTCTGTCTATCACATTACTTAATTCTTTTAGTACCCGGGGGTGTATGCCATCTGGGCCTGGTGACTTGTCTATTTTGATATTCTTTAGGCGTTTCTGAACTTCCTCCTGGGTTAGGTGGGTGATATTTAGCGGAGGGTTTACTTTATCACTCTGCATTTCCTCCGATAAATTGTTTTCTTTTGTGAAAACAGTGGAGAAGAAGCTATTGAGTAGGTTTGCTTTACCCTCATCGCCCTCTATGATTTTACCCAGGTTATTTTTCAATGGGCCAACGCCATCAGTTTGAATCCTTTTACTGTTTATATAGTTAAAGAACAGTTTGGGATTGGTTTTACTTTTCTTGGCAATTAGTCTCTCTGTCTCCTCTTTTGCTATTCTTATTTGTTTCTTACAGATTTTGTTTTTTTCCCTATAAGATATTAGCGCTTCCTCGCTGCCTTCTTGTTTAAGTTTACCGAAAGCCCTTTTTTTGTTTTTCATTGCCCTCTTGACTTCCTTATTTAGCCACATTGGCTTCCTCCTATTCCTAGCCCTTTTATTCCCATAAGGTATGTACCTTCTACAGTGACTATGTAGGACTGTTTTGAAAATTTCCCATTTTCTATCCGTGCTCCTATTACTGAAGATACTATCCCAGTCTATAAGGTGAAGGGCATCTCTTAGCTGAAGTTCAGTGTTTTTGTGAGTCCCTTGCTGGGCACCTACTGAAGCACATGTGGAATTGTATAATGTTGTGGTCACTATTTCCCAGGTGCCCCCCGACCTGCACCTCAGTTATTCTGTCTGGCCTGTTAGTTAATATTAAGTCTAAAAAACTGTACTAAACCTATATACTATACACACCTGTAATACCCCTATATATACTATATACACCTGTAATACCCCTATATACTATATACATACTGTAATACCCCTATATATACTATATACACCCTGCAATACCCTATATTTATTATATACACCCTGTAATAACCCTATATATATACTATATGCACCCTGTAATACCCCTACATATACTATATACACCCTGCAATACCCTATATATTATATACACTCTGTAATACCCCTATATATACTATATACACCCAGTAATACCCTATATATACTATGTACACCCTGCAATACCCCTATATATACTATATACACTCTGTAATACCCCTATATATACTATATACACCCTGTGATACCCCTATATATACTATATACACCCTGTATTACCCCTATATATACTATATACACCCTGTAATACCCCTATATATACTATATACAACTGTAATATCACTGTATACTATACACACCCTGTAATACCCCTATATATACTATACACACTCTGTAATACCCCTATATACTATATACACCCTGTAATACCCCTATATATACTATATACACCCTGCAATACCCTATATATACTATATACACCCTGTAATACCCCTATATATACTATATACATCCTGTAATACCCCTATATATACTATATGCACCCTGCAATACCACTATATATTATATACACCCTGTAATACCCCTATATATACTATATACACCCTGTAATACCCCTATATATACTATTTACAACTGTAATATCCCTGTATACTATACACACCCTGTAATACCCCTATATATACTATGCACACTCTGTAATACCCCTATATACTATATACACACTGTAATACCCCTATATATACTATACACACCCTGTAATACCCCTATATATACTATATACAACTGTAATAACCCTATATGCTATACACACCTGTAATACCCCTATATATACTATATACACCTGTAATACCCCTATATACTATATACACCCTGAAATACCCCTATATATACCATATACATCCTGCATTAACCCTATATAAACTGTATACACCTGGTAATACCCCTATATATACTATATACACCCTGCAATACCCATATATACTATATACACCCTGTAATACCCCTATATATACTATATACACCCTGTAATACCCCTATATATACTATATACACTCTTTAATAACCCTATATATACTATATACACCCTGCAATAACCCTATATAAACTATATACACCCTGTAATACCCCTATATATACTATATACACCCTGTAATACCCCTATATATACTTTATACACCCTGTAATACCCTTATATATACTATATACACCGTGAAATACCCCTATATATACTATATACACCCTGTAATACCCTTATATATACTATATACACCCTGTAATACCCCTATATATACTATATACACTCTGTAATACCCCTATATATACTATATACACTCTGTAATACCCCTATATATATACTATATACACCCTGTAATACCCCTATATATACTATATACACTCTGTAATACCCCTATGTATACTATACACACCCTGTAATACCCCTATATAAACTATATACACCCTGTAATACCTATATATACTATATACACCCTGTAATACCCTATATATACACTATATACACCCTGTAATACCCCTAAATATACTATATACACCCTGCAATACCCCTATATATACTATATACACCCTGCAATACCCCTATATATACCTGTAATACCCCAATATATACTATATACACCTGTAATACCCTATATATACTATATAGACCTGTAATAACCTAAATATACTATACACACCCTGTAATACCCCTATATATGCTATATAAACCTATAATACCCCTATATATACTATACACACTCTGCAATATCCTATATATGCTTTATACACTTTGTAATACCCCTATAAACACTATATACACCCTGTAATACCCCTATATATACTACATAAACCTGTAATACCCCTTTATATACTATATACACTCTGCAATACCCTATATATACTATATACACCCTGTATTGCCCCTATATATACTATATACACCCTGTAATACCACTATATATACTATATACACCCTGTAATACCCCTATATATACTATATACACTCTGCAATACCTCTATATATACTATATACTCTCTGTAATACTTCTATATATATTATATACACCCTGTAATACCTCCATATATACTATATACACCCTGTAATACCACTATATATACTATATACACCCTGTATTACCCCTATATATACTATATACATCCTGTAATACCTCTATATATACTATATACTCTCTGTAATACTTCTATATATATTATATACACCCTGTAATACATCTATATATACTATATACACCCTGTAATACCTCTATATATACTATATACACTCTGTAACACACCTATATATGCTATACACACCCTGTAATACCCTGTATATTATATACACCGTGTAATACCCCTATATACTATATACACCCTGTAATAACTCTATATATACTATATACACCGTGTAATACCTCTATTTATACTATATACACACTGTAATACCCTATATATACTATATACAACTGTAATAACCTATATATACTATACACACCCTGTAACACCCCTATATATACTATATAAACCTGTAATACCCCTATATATACTATACACACCCTTTAATACCCCTATATATACTATATACACTTTGCAATACCCCTATATATACTATATACACTCTGCAATACCCTATATATACTATATACACTCTGTAATACCCCTATATATAATATATACACCGTGTAATAACTCTATATATACTATATACACTCTGTAATACCCCTATATATACTATACACACCCTGTAATACCCTATATATTATATACACCATGTAATACCCCTATATACTATATACACCCTGTAATACCCCTATATATACTTTATACACACTGTAATACCCCTATATATATTATATGCACCCTGTAATACCCCTATATAAATTATATACACCCTGTAATACCCCTATATATACTATATACACCCTGCAATACCCCTATATATACTATATACACTCGGTAATAACCCTGTATATACTATATACACCTTGTAATACCCCTATATACTATATACACCCTGTAATACCCTATGTTTACTATATACACCCTGTAATACCCCTATATATACTATATACACCTGTAATACATCTATATATACTATATACACCTTTAGTATCCCTATATATACTATATACACCCTGCAATACCCCTATATATACTATATACACCCTGTAATACCCTATATATTATATACACCCTGTAATACCACTATATATACAATATACACCCTGCAATACCTCTATATATACTATATACACCCTGTAATACCCTATATATTATATACACTCTGTAATACCCCTATATATAATATATACACCGTGTAATAACTCTATATATACTATATACACTCTGTAATACCCCTATATATACTATACACACCCTGTAATACCCTATTTATTATATACACCCTGTAATACCCCTATATACTATATACACCCTGTAATACCCCTATATATACTTTATACACACTGTAATACCCCTATATATACTATATACACTCGGTAATACCCCTGTATATACTATATACACCTTGTAATACCCCTATATACTATATACACCCTGTAATACCCTATGTTTACTATATACACCCTGTAATACCCCTATATATACTATATACACCTGTAATACATCTATATATACTATATACACCTGTAATACCCCTATATATACTATATACACCCTGCAATACCCCTATATATACTATATACACCCTGTAATACCCCTATATATACTTTATACACCTGTAATACCTCTATATATACTATATACACTCTGTAATGCACCTATATTCTACATACGCCATGTAGTACCCCTATATATAATATATACACCCTGTAATACCCCTATATATACTATATACACCCTGCAAAACCCCTATATACTATATATACCCTGTAATACCCCTATATATACTATATACACCCTGCAATACTCCTATATATACTATATACACTCTGTAATGCCCATATATATATATACTATATACAGCCTGTAATACCCCTATATATACTATATACACCCTAAAATACCCTATATAAACTATATACACCCTGTAATACCTCTATATACTATACACACCCTTCAATACCCTATATTTACTGTATACACCCTGTAATACCACTATATATACTATACGTACCCTGTAATACCCGTATATATACTATATACAACTGTTACATAGTTACATAGTTTATAAGGCCGAAAAAAGACAAGCGTCCATCCAGTTCAGCCTATTTCTTGTGCACTGCAGCTATTCCGCAGCGTTGATCCAGAGGAAGGCAAAAAAAAACCATGTGGTATAGGCCAATTTACATCATTGAGGAAAAATTCACTTCCCGACACCAATCTGGATTAATTAACTATCACTAAGCATAAGATGTAATTTTCTTGTTCTCCAGAAAGGCGTCCAGGCCTCTCTTGAACTCATTAAGTGAGTTGGACATCACCACTTCCTCTCCCAGAGAGTTCCAGAGTCTCACGGCTCTGACCGTAAAGAATCCCCTTCTATGCTGGTGCAGGAACCTCCTTTCCTCCAGACGCATAGTGTGCCCCCTTGTCTTTGTCACCATCCTTGGTATAAACAGGTCATGGGAGAGATCTCTGTACTGCCCCCTGATGTATTTATACATGTTTATGAGGTCTCCCCTAAGCCTTCTCTTTTCCAACGTAAATAGGCCTAATTTTGACAACCTCTCTGGGTATTCTAGTCCCTCCATTCCCTTTATTACCTTAGTCGCCCTCCTTTGTACCCTCTCTAGCTCCAATATGTCTTTCCTGAGCACCGGAGCCCAGAACTGTGCACAATATTCTAAGTGCGGCCTTACCAGCGCTTTATACAGACGAAGAACAATGTTCTCATCATATGCCCCTATTCCTCTTCTGATGCATGCCATGACTCTATTTGCCTTCGCAGCTGCTGCCTGACACTGGGCACTCCAATTTAATTTGCTATTAACCAAGACGCCCAGGTCCTTCTCCATGTCAGATTTCCCCAACGTTTTCCCATTTAATATGTATGGGTGACTGCTGTTTTTCTTTCCCATGTGCATGACCTTACATTTATCGGCATTGAACCCCATTTGCCATTTTTTGGCCCAACTCCCCAATTTATCTAAATCCTCCTGTAGCTGTGCCCTATCCTCATCTGTGTTAACTACTTTACAAAGTTTAGTATCATCTGCAAATATTGCTATTTTACTATGCAACCCTTCCACTAGATCATTAATAAATATATTAAATAATATAGGGCCCAAGACAGACCCTTGAGGCCCCCGCTAGTAACCCTGACACCCCCTGAGCTTACTCCATTGATAACCACCCTCTGCTTTCTATCACTCAGCCAGCTATTTACCCACTTACACACATTATCCCCCAGACCAAGCATTCTCATTCTATATACCAACCTTTTGTGTGGCACGGTATCAAACGCTTTGGAGAAGTCAAGGTATACAACATCCACTGACTCTCCCCGGTCCAGCTGTGAGCTCACCTCCTCGTAGAAGGCCATCAGGAGCGATCCCTCATGAATCCATGTTGATATGGAGTTAGACAGTTATTATCATTAAGATATTCTACAATAGCATCTCTAAGAAATCCTTCAAACAATTTACCCACAACAGACGTTAAGCTGACTGGTCTATAGTTCCCAGGGTCACTTTTACACCCCTTTTTGAATATTGGTACCACATTTGCTTGGCGCCAGTCTAGTGGGACAGTCCCTGTCCATAAAGAGTGCTTGAATATAAGATACAGCGGTCTGTCTATCACATTACTTAATTCTTTTAGTACCCGGGGGTGTATGCCATCTGGGCCTGGTGACTTGTCTATTTTGATATTCTTTAGGCGTTTCTGAACTTCCTCCTGGGTTAGGTGGGTGATATTTAGCGGAGGGTTTACTTTATCACTCTGCATTTCCTCCGATAAATTGTTTTCTTTTGTGAAAACAGTGGAGAAGAAGCTATTGAGTAGGTTTGCTTTACCCTCATCGCCCTCTATGATTTTACCCAGGTTATTTTTCAATGGGCCAACCCCATCAGTTTTAATCCTTTTACTGTTTATATAGTTAAAGAACAGTTTGGGATTGGTTTTACTTTTCTTGGCAATTAGTCTCTCTGTCTCCTCTTTTGCTATTGTTATTTGTTTCTTACAGATTTTGTTTTTTTCCCTATAAGATATTAGCGCTTCCTCGCTGCCTTCTTGTTTAAGTTTACCGAAAGCCCTTTTTTTGTTTTTCATTGCCCTCTTGACTTCCTTATTTAGCCACATTGGCTTCCTCCTATTCCTAGCCCTTTTATTCCCATAAGGTATGTACCTTCTACAGTGACTATGTAGGACTGTTTTGAAAATTTCCCATTTTCTATCCGTGCTCCTATTACTGAAGATACTATCCCAGTCTATAAGGTGAAGGGCATCTCTTAGCTGAAGTTCAGTGTTTTTGTGACTCCCTTGCTGGGCACCTACTGAAGCACATGTGGAATTGTATAATGTTGTGGTCACTATTTCCCAGGTGCCCCCCGACCTGCACCTCAGTTATTCTGTCTGGCCTGTTAGTTAATATTAAGTCTAAAAAACTGTACTAAACCTATATACTATACACACCTGTAATACCCCTATATATACTATATACACCTGTAATACCCCTATATACTATATACATACTGTAATACCCCTATATATACTATATACACCCTGCAATACCCTATATTTATTATATACACCCTGTAATAACCCTATATATATACTATATGCACCCTGTAATACCCCTACATATACTATATACACCCTGCAATACCCTATATATTATATACACTCTGTAATACCCCTATATATACTATATACACCCAGTAATACCCTATATATACTATGTACACCCTGCAATACCCCTATATATACTATATACACTCTGTAATACCCCTATATATACTATATACACCCTGTGATACCCCTATATATACTATATACACCCTGTATTACCCCTATATATACTATATACACCCTGTAATACCCCTATATATACTATATACAACTGTAATATCACTGTATACTATACACACCCTGTAATACCCCTATATATACTATACACACTCTGTAATACCCCTATATACTATATACACCCTGTAATACCCCTATATATACTATATACACCCTGCAATACCCTATATATACTATATACACCCTGTAATACCCCTATATATACTATATACATCCTGTAATACCCCTATATATACTATATGCACCCTGCAATACCACTATATATTATATACACCCTGTAATACCCCTATATATACTATATACACCCTGTAATACCCCTATATATACTATTTACAACTGTAATATCCCTGTATACTATACACACCCTGTAATACCCCTATATATACTATGCACACTCTGTAATACCCCTATATACTATATACACACTGTAATACCCCTATATATACTATACACACCCTGTAATACCCCTATATATACTATATACAACTGTAATAACCCTATATGCTATACACACCTGTAATACCCCTATATATACTATATACACCTGTAATACCCCTATATACTATATACACCCTGAAATACCCCTATATATACCATATACATCCTGCATTAACCCTATATAAACTGTATACACCTGGTAATACCCCTATATATACTATATACACCCTGCAATACCCATATATACTATATACACCCTGTAATACCCCTATATATACTATATACACCCTGTAATACCCCTATATATACTATATACACTCTTTAATAACCCTATATATACTATATACACCCTGCAATAACCCTATATAAACTATATACACCCTGTAATACCCCTATATATACTATATACACCCTGTAATACCCCTATATATACTTTATACACCCTGTAATACCCTTATATATACTATATACACCGTGAAATACCCCTATATATACTATATACACCCTGTAATACCCTTATATATACTATATACACCCTGTAATACCCCTATATATACTATATACACTCTGTAATACCCCTATATATACTATATACACTCTGTAATACCCCTATATATATACTATATACACCCTGTAATACCCCTATATATACTATATACACTCTGTAATACCCCTATGTATACTATACACACCCTGTAATACCCCTATATAAACTATATACACCCTGTAATACCTATATATACTATATACACCCTGTAATACCCTATATATACACTATATACACCCTGTAATACCCCTAAATATACTATATACACCCTGCAATACCCCTATATATACTATATACACCCTGCAATACCCCTATATATACCTGTAATACCCCAATATATACTATATACACCTGTAATACCCTATATATACTATATAGACCTGTAATAACCTAAATATACTATACACACCCTGTAATACCCCTATATATGCTATATAAACCTATAATGCCCCTATATATACTATACACACTCTGCAATATCCTATATATGCTTTATACACTTTGTAATACCCCTATAAACACTATATACACCCTGTAATACCCCTATATATACTACATAAACCTGTAATACCCCTTTATATACTATATACACTCTGCAATACCCTATATATACTATATACACCCTGTATTGCCCCTATATATACTATATACACCCTGTAATACCACTATATATACTATATACACCCTGTAATACCCCTATATATACTATATACACTCTGCAATACCTCTATATATACTATATACTCTCTGTAATACTTCTATATATATTATATACACCCTGTAATACCTCTATATATACTATATACACCCTGTAATACCACTATATATACTATATACACCCTGTATTACCCCTATATATACTATATACATCCTGTAATACCTCTATATATACTATATACTCTCTGTAATACTTCTATATATATTATATACACCCTGTAATACATCTATATATACTATATACACCCTGTAATACCTCTATATATACTATATACACTCTGTAACACACCTATATATGCTATACACACCCTGTAATACCCTGTATATTATATACACCGTGTAATACCCCTATATACTATATACACCCTGTAATAACTCTATATATACTATATACACCGTGTAATACCTCTATTTATACTATATACACACTGTAATACCCTATATATACTATATACAACTGTAATAACCTATATATACTATACACACCCTGTAACACCCCTATATATACTATATAAACCTGTAATACCCCTATATATACTATACACACCCTTTAATACCCCTATATATACTATATACACTTTGCAATACCCCTATATATACTATATACACTCTGCAATACCCTATATATACTATATACACTCTGTAATACCCCTATATATACTATATACACAACCTGTAATACCCCTATATACACTATATACACCTTGTAATACGCCTATATATACTATATAAACATGTAATACCCCTATATATACTATATACGGTCTTCAATACCCTATATATACAATATACACCCTGTATTACCCCTATATATACTATATACACCCTGTTATACCCCTATATATACTATATACACCCTGCAATACCCTATATATACTATATACACTCTGTAATACCCCTATATATACTATATACACCCTGTAATACCCCTATATATACTATATAAACTCTGTAATACACCTATATATACTATATACACCCTGTAATATATCTATATGTACTGTATATATCCTGTAATACCTCTATATATACTATATACACTCTGTAATACCTCTATATATATTATATACACCCTGTAATACCTCTATATATACTATATACACCCTGTAATACCTCTATATATACTATACACACCCTGTAATACCCTGTATATTATATACACCCTGTAATACCCCTATATACTATATACACCCTGTAATAACTATATATACTATATACACTCTGTAATACCCCTATATATACTATTTACAGCCTGTAATACCCCTATATAAACTATATACACCCTGTAATACCCCTATATATACTATATACACTCTGTAATAACCCTATATATAATATATACACTCTGCAATAACCCTATATACACTATATACACCCTATAATACCCCTATATATACTATATACATCCTGTAATACCTCTATATATACTATATACACTCTGTAATACCTCTATATATACTATATACACCTTGTAATACCTCTATATATACTATATACACTCTGTAATACCTCTATATATATATACTATATACACCCTGTAATACCCCTATATATATATATATATATATATATACTATATACATCCTGTAATACCTCTATATATACTATATACACCCTGTAATACCTCTATATATACTATATATACCCTGTAATACCCCTATATATACTATATACACTCTGTAATGCCCCTATATATACTATATACACCCTGTAATACCTCTATATACTATATACACTCTGTAATACCCCTATATATACTATATACACCCTGTAATACCTATATATACTATATACACCCTGTAATACCCTATATATACTATATACACCCTGTAATACCTCTATATACTATATACACTCTGTAATACCCCTATATATACTATATACACTCTGTAATACCCCTATATATACTATATACACCCTGTAATACCCCTATATATACTCTGTAATACCTCTATATATATTATATACACCCTGTAATACCTCTATATATACTATATACACCCTATAATACTGCTATATATACTATAAACACTCTGTAATGCACCTATGTATACTATGCACTCCCTGTAATACCCTATATATTATATACACCCTGTAATACCCTATATACTATATACACCCTGTAATACCTCTATATATACTATATACACCCTGCAATACATCTATATATACTATATACACTCTGTAATACCCCTATATATACTATACACACCCTGTAATACCCTATATATTATATACACCCTGTAATACCCCTATATATGCAATATACACCCTGCAATACCTCTATATATAATATATACACCCTGTAATACCCCTATATACTATATACACTCTGTAATACCCCTATATATACTATATACACCGTGTAATACCTCTATATATACTATATACACTCTGTAATACCCCTATATATACTATACACACCCTGTAATACCCTATATATTATATACACCCTGTAATACCACTATATATACAATATACACCCTGCAATACCTCTATATATACTATATACACCCTGTAATACCCTATATATTATATACACTCTGTAATACCCCTATATATAATATATACACCGTGTAATAACTCTATATATACTATATACACTCTGTAATACCCCTATATATACTATACACCCCCTGTAATACCCTATATATTATATACACCATGTAATACCCCTATATACTATATACACCCTGTAATACCCCTATATATACTTTATACACACTGTAATACCCCTATATATATTATATGCACCCTGTAATACCCCTATATAAATTATATACACCCTGTAATACCCCTATATATACTATATACACCCTGCAATACCCCTATATATACTATATACACTCGGTAATAACCCTGTATATACTATATACACCTTGTAATACCCCTATATACTATATACACCCTGTAATACCCTATGTTTACTATATACATCCTGTAATACCCCTATATATACTATATACACCTGTAATACATCTATATATACTATATACACCTTTAGTATCCCTATATATACTATATACACCCTGCAATACCCCTATATATACTATATACACCCTGTAATACCCTATATATTATATACACCCTGTAATACCACTATATATACAATATACACCCTGCAATACCTCTATATATACTATATACACCCTGTAATACCCTATATATTATATACACTCTGTAATACCCCTATATATAATATATACACCGTGTAATAACTCTATATATACTATATACACTCTGTAATACCCCTATATATACTATACACACCCTGTAATACCCTATATATTATATACACCCTGTAATACCACTATATATACAATATACACCCTGCAATACCTCTATATATACTATATACACCCTGTAATACCCTATATATTATATACACTCTGTAATACCCCTAAATATAATATATACACCGTGTAATAACTCTATATATACTATATACACTCTGTAATACCCCTATATATACTATACACACCCTGTAATACCCTATATATTATATACACCATGTAATACCCCTATATACTATATACACCCTGTAATACCCCTATATATACTTTATACACACTGTAATACCCCTATATATTATATGCACCCTGTAATACCCCTATATAAATTATATACACCCTGTAATACCCCTATATATACTATATACACCCTGTAATACCCTATGTTTACTATATACATCCTGTAATACCCCTATATATACTATATACACCTGTAATACATCTATATATACTATATACACCTTTACTATCCCTATATATACTATATACACCCTGCAATACCCCTATATATACTATATACACCCTGTAATACCCTATATATTATATACACCCTGTAATACCACTATATATACAATATACACCCTGCAATACCTCTATATATACTATATACACCCTGTAATACCCTATATATTATATACACTCTATAATACCCCTATATATAATATATACACTCGGTAATACCCCTGTATATACTATATACACCTTGTAATACCCCTATATACTATATACACCCTGTAATACCCTATGTTTACTATATACACCCTGTAATACCCCTATATATACTATATACACCTGTAATACATCTATATATACTATATACACCTGTAATACCCCTATATATACTATATACACCCTGCAATACCCCTATATATACTATATACACCCTGTAATACCCCTATATATACTTTATACACCTGTAATACCTCTATATATACTATATACACTCTGTAATGCACCTATATTCTATATACACCATGTAGTACCCCTATATATAATATATACACCCTGTAATACCCCTATATATACTATATACACTCTGTAATAACCCTATATATAATATATACACCCTGCAATAACCCTATATACACTATATACACCCTATAATACCCCTATATATACTATATACATCCTGTAATACCTCTATATATACTATATACACTCTGTAATCCTTCTATATATACTATATACACCTTGTAATACCTCTATATATACTATATACACTCTGTAATACCTATATATATATATACTATATACACCCTGTAATACCCCTGTATATATATACTATATACATCCTGTAATACCTCTATATATACTATATACACCCTGTAATACCTCTATATATACTATATATACCCTGTAATACCCCTATATATACTATATACACTCTGTAATGCCCCTATATATACTATATACACCCTGTAATACCTCTATATACTATATACACTCTGTAATACCCCTATATATACTATATACACCCTGTAATACCTATATATACTATATACATCCTGTAATACCCTATATATACTATATACACCCTGTAATACCTCTATATACTATATACACTCTGTAATACCCCTATATATACTATATACACTCTGTAATACCCCTATATATACTATATACACCCTGTAATACCCCTATATATACTATATACACCCTGTAATACCTCTATATATACTCTGTAATACCTCTATATATATTATATACACCCTGTAATACCTCTATATATACTATATACACCCTATAATACTGCTATATATACTATAAACACTCTGTAATGCACCTATGTATACTATGCACTCCCTGTAATACCCTATATATTATATACACCCTGTAATACCCCTATATACTATATATACCCTGTAATACCTCTATATATACTATATACACCCTGCAATACCTCTATATATACTATATACACTCTGTAATACCCCTATATATACTATACACACCCTGTAATACCCTATATATTATATACACCCTGTAATACCCCTATATATGCTATATACACCCTGCAATACCTCTATATATACTATATACACCCTGTAATACCCCTATATACTATATACACTCTGTAATACCCCTATATATACTATATACACCGTGTAATACCTCTATATATACTATATACACTCTGTAATACCCCTATATATACTATACACACCCTGTAATACCCTATATATTATATACACCCTGTAATACCACTATATATACAATATACACCCTGCAATACCTCTATATATACTATATACACCCTGTAATACCCTATATATTATATACACTCTGTAATACCCCTATATATAATATATACACCGTGTAATAACTCTATATATACTATATACACTCTGTAATACCCCTATATATACTATACACACCCTGTAATACCCTATATATTATATACACCATGTAATACCCCTATATACTATATACACCCTGTAATACCCCTATATATACTTTATACACACTGTAATACCCCTATATATATTATATGCACCCTGTAATACCCCTATATAAATTATATACACCCTGTAATACCCCTATATATACTATATACACCCTGCAATACCCCTATATATACTATATACACTCGGTAATAACCCTGTATATACTATATACACCTTGTAATACCCCTATATACTATATACACCCTGTAATACCCTATGTTTACTATATACACCCTGTAATACCCCTATATATACTATATACACCTGTAATACATCTATATATACTATATACACCTTTAGTATCCCTATATATACTATATACACCCTGCAATACCCCTATATATACTATATACACCCTGTAATACCCTATATATTATATACACCCTGTAATACCACTATATATACAATATACACCCTGCAATACCTCTATATATACTATATACACCCTGTAATACCCTATATATTATATACACTCTGTAATACCCCTATATATAATATATACACCGTGTAATAACTCTATATATACTATATACACTCTGTAATACCCCTATATATACTATACACACCCTGTAATACCCTATTTATTATATACACCCTGTAATACCCCTATATACTATATACACCCTGTAATACCCCTATATATACTTTATACACACTGTAATACCCCTATATATACTATATACACTCGGTAATACCCCTGTATATACTATATACACCTTGTAATACCCCTATATACTATATACACCCTGTAATACCCTATGTTTACTATATACACCCTGTAATACCCCTATATATACTAAATACACCTGTAATACATCTATATATACTATATACACCTGTAATACCCCTATATATACTATATACACCCTGCAATACCCCTATATATACTATATACACCCTGTAATACCCCTATATATACTTTATACACCTGTAATACCTCTATATATACTATATACACTCTGTAATGCACCTATATTCTACATACGCCATGTAGTACCCCTATATATAATATATACACCCTGTAATACCCCTATATATACTATATACACCCTGCAAAACCCCTATATACTATATATACCCTGTAATACCCCTATATATACTATATACACCCTGCAATACTCCTATATATACTATATACACTCTGTAATGCCCATATATATATATACTATATACAGCCTGTAATACCCCTATATATACTATATACACCCTAAAATACCCTATATAAACTATATACACCCTGTAATACCTCTATATACTATACACACCCTTCAATACCCTATATTTACTGTATACACCCTGTAATACCACTATATATACTATACGCACCCTGTAATACCCGTATATATACTATATACAACTGTTACATAGTTACATAGTTTATAAGGCCGAAAAAAGACAAGCGTCCATCCAGTTCAGCCTATTTCTTGTGCACTGCAGCTATTCCGCAGCGTTGATCCAGGGGAAGGCAAAAAAAAACCATGCGGTATAGGCCAATTTACATCATTGAGGAAAAAATTCACTTCCCGACACCAATCTGGATTAATTAACTATCACTAAGCATAAGATGTAATTTTCTTGTTCTCCAGAAAGGCGTCCAGGCCTCTCTTGAACTCATTAAGTGAGTTGGACATCACCACTTCCTCTCCCAGAGAGTTCCAGAGTCTCACGGCTCTGACCGTAAAGAATCCCCTTCTATGCTGGTGCAGGAACCTCCTTTCCTCCAGACGCATAGTGTGCCCCCTTGTCTTTGTCACCATCCTTGGTATAAACAGGTCATGGGAGAGATCTCTGTACTGCCCCCTGATGTATTTATACATGTTTATGAGGTCTCCCCTAAGCCTTCTCTTTTCCAACGTAAATAGGCCTAATTTTGACAACCTCTCTGGGTATTCTAGTCCCTCCATTCCCTTTATTACCTTAGTCGCCCTCCTTTGTACCCTCTCTAGCTCCAATATGTCTTTCCTGAGCACCGGAGCCCAGAACTGTGCACAATATTCTAAGTGCGGCCTTACCAGCGCTTTATACAGACGAAGAACAATGTTCTCATCATATGCCCCTATTCCTCTTCTGATGCATGCCATGACTCTATTTGCCTTCGCAGCTGCTGCCTGACACTGGGCACTCCAATTTAATTTGCTATTAACCAAGACGCCCAGGTCCTTCTCCATGTCAGATTTCCCCAACGTTTTCCCATTTAATATGTATGGGTGACTGCTGTTTTTCTTTCCCATGTGCATGACCTTACATTTATCGGCATTGAACCCCATTTGCCATTTTTTGGCCCAACTCCCCAATTTATCTAAATCCTCCTGTAGCTGTGCCCTATCCTCATCTGTGTTAACTACTTTACAAAGTTTAGTATCATCTGCAAATATTGCTATTTTACTATGCAACCCTTCCACTAGATCATTAATAAATATATTAAATAATAGAGGGCCCAAGACAGACCCTTGAGGCCCCCCGCTAGTAACCCTGACACCCCCTGAGCTTACTCCATTGATAACCACCCTCTGCTTTCTATCCCTCAGCCAGCTATTTACCCACTTGCACACATTATCCCCCAGACCAAGCATTCTCATTTTATATACCAACCTTTTGTGTGGCACGGTATCAAACGCTTTGGAGAAGTCAAGGTCTACAACATCCACTGACTCTCCCCGGTCCAGCTGTGAGCTCACCTCCTCGTAGAAGGCGATCAGGAGCGATCCCTCATGAATCCATGTTGATATGGAGTTAGACAGTTATTATCATTAAGATATTCTACAATAGCATCTCTAAGAAATCCTTCAAACAATTTACCCACAACAGACGTTAAGCTGACTGCTCTATAGTTCCCAGGGTCACTTTTAGACCCCTTTTTGAATATTGGTACCACATTTGCTTGGCGCCAGTCTAGTGGGACAGTCCCTGTCCATAAAGAGTGCTTGAATATAAGATACAGCGGTCTGTCTATCACATTACTTAATTCTTTTAGTACCCGGGGGTGTATGCCATCTGGGCCTGGTGACTTGTCTATTTTGATATTCTTTAGGCGTTTCTGAACTTCCTCCTGGGTTAGGTGGGTGATATTTAGCGGAGGGTTTACTTTATCACTCTGCATTTCCTCCGATAAATTGTTTTCTTTTGTGAAAACAGTGGAGAAGAAGCTATTGAGTAGGTTTGCTTTACCCTCATCGCCCTCTATGATTTTACCCAGGTTATTTTTCAATGGGCCAACCCCATCAGTTTTAATCCTTTTACTGTTTATATAGTTAAAGAACAGTTTGGGATTGGTTTTACTTTTCTTGGCAATTAGTCTCTCTGTCTCCTCTTTTGCTATTGTTATTTGTTTCTTACAGATTTTGTTTTTTTCCCTATAAGATATTAGCGCTTCCTCGCTGCCTTCTTGTTTAAGTTTACCGAAAGCCCTTTTTTTGTTTTTCATTGCCCTCTTGACTTCCTTATTTAGCCACATTGGCTTCCTCCTATTCCTAGCCCTTTTATTCCCATAAGGTATGTACCTTCTACAGTGACTATGTAGGACTGTTTTGAACATTTCCCATTTTCTATCCGTGCTCCTATTACTAAAGATCCTATCCCAGTCTATAAGGTGAAGGGCATCTCTTAGCTGAAGTTCAGTGTTTTTGTGACTCCCTTGCTGGGCACCTACTGAAGCACATGTGGAATTGTATAATGTTGTGGTCACTATTTCCCAGGTGCCCCCCGACCTGCACCTCAGTTATTCTGTCTGGCCTGTTAGTTAATATTAAGTCTAAAAAACTGTACTAAACCTATATACTATACACACCTGTAATACCCCTATATATACTATATACACCTGTAATACCCCTATATACTATATACATACTGTAATACCCCTATATATACTATATACACCCTGCAATACCCTATATTTATTATATACACCCTGTAATAACCCTATATATATACTATATGCACCCTGTAATACCCCTACATATACTATATACACCCTGCAATACCCTATATATTATATACACTCTGTAATACCCCTATATATACTATATACACCCAGTAATACCCTATATATACTATGTACACCCTGCAATACCCCTATATATACTATATACACTCTGTAATACCCCTATATATACTATATACACCCTGTGATACCCCTATATATACTATATACACCCTGTATTACCCCTATATATACTATATACACCCTGTAATACCCCTATATATACTATATACAACTGTAATATCACTGTATACTATACACACCCTGTAATACCCCTATATATACTATACACACTCTGTAATACCCCTATATACTATATACACCCTGTAATACCCCTATATATACTATATACACCCTGCAATACCCTATATATACTATATACACCCTGTAATACCCCTATATATACTATATACATCCTGTAATACCCCTATATATACTATATGCACCCTGCAATACCACTATATATTATATACACCCTGTAATACCCCTATATATACTATATACACCCTGTAATACCCCTATATATACTATTTACAACTGTAATATCCCTGTATACTATACACACCCTGTAATACCCCTATATATACTATGCACACTCTGTAATACCCCTATATACTATATACACACTGTAATACCCCTATATATACTATACACACCCTGTAATACCCCTATATATACTATATACAACTGTAATAACCCTATATGCTATACACACCTGTAATACCCCTATATATACTATATACACCTGTAATACCCCTATATACTATATACACCCTGAAATACCCCTATATATACCATATACATCCTGCATTAACCCTATATAAACTGTATACACCTGGTAATACCCCTATATATACTATATACACCCTGCAATACCCATATATACTATATACACCCTGTAATACCCCTATATATACTATATACACCCTGTAATACCCCTATATATACTATATACACTCTTTAATAACCCTATATATACTATATACACCCTGCAATAACCCTATATAAACTATATACACCCTGTAATACCCCTATATATACTATATACACCCTGTAATACCCCTATATATACTTTATACACCCTGTAATACCCTTATATATACTATATACACCGTGAAATACCCCTATATATACTATATACACCCTGTAATACCCTTATATATACTATATACACCCTGTAATACCCCTATATATACTATATACACTCTGTAATACCCCTATATATACTATATACACTCTGTAATACCCCTATATATATACTATATACACCCTGTAATACCCCTATATATACTATATACACTCTGTAATACCCCTATGTATACTATACACACCCTGTAATACCCCTATATAAACTATATACACCCTGTAATACCTATATATACTATATACACCCTGTAATACCCTATATATACACTATATACACCCTGTAATACCCCTAAATATACTATATACACCCTGCAATACCCCTATATATACTATATACACCCTGCAATACCCCTATATATACCTGTAATACCCCAATATATACTATATACACCTGTAATACCCTATATATACTATATAGACCTGTAATAACCTAAATATACTATACACACCCTGTAATACCCCTATATATGCTATATAAACCTATAATGCCCCTATATATACTATACACACTCTGCAATATCCTATATATGCTTTATACACTTTGTAATACCCCTATAAACACTATATACACCCTGTAATACCCCTATATATACTACATAAACCTGTAATACCCCTTTATATACTATATACACTCTGCAATACCCTATATATACTATATACACCCTGTATTGCCCCTATATATACTATATACACCCTGTAATACCACTATATATACTATATACACCCTGTAATACCCCTATATATACTATATACACTCTGCAATACCTCTATATATACTATATACTCTCTGTAATACTTCTATATATATTATATACACCCTGTAATACCTCTATATATACTATATACACCCTGTAATACCACTATATATACTATATACACCCTGTATTACCCCTATATATACTATATACATCCTGTAATACCTCTATATATACTATATACTCTCTGTAATACTTCTATATATATTATATACACCCTGTAATACATCTATATATACTATATACACCCTGTAATACCTCTATATATACTATATACACTCTGTAACACACCTATATATGCTATACACACCCTGTAATACCCTGTATATTATATACACCGTGTAATACCCCTATATACTATATACACCCTGTAATAACTCTATATATACTATATACACCGTGTAATACCTCTATTTATACTATATACACACTGTAATACCCTATATATACTATATACAACTGTAATAACCTATATATACTATACACACCCTGTAACACCCCTATATATACTATATAAACCTGTAATACCCCTATATATACTATACACACCCTTTAATACCCCTATATATACTATATACACTTTGCAATACCCCTATATATACTATATACACTCTGCAATACCCTATATATACTATATACACTCTGTAATACCCCTATATATACTATATACACAACCTGTAATACCCCTATATACACTATATACACCTTGTAATACGCCTATATATACTATATAAACATGTAATACCCCTATATATACTATATACGGTCTTCAATACCCTATATATACAATATACACCCTGTATTACCCCTATATATACTATATACACCCTGTTATACCCCTATATATACTATATACACCCTGCAATACCCTATATATACTATATACACTCTGTAATACCCCTATATATACTATATACACCCTGTAATACCCCTATATATACTATATAAACTCTGTAATACACCTATATATACTATATACACCCTGTAATATATCTATATGTACTGTATATATCCTGTAATACCTCTATATATACTATATACACTCTGTAATACCTCTATATATATTATATACACCCTGTAATACCTCTATATATACTATATACACCCTGTAATACCTCTATATATACTATACACACCCTGTAATACCCTGTATATTATATACACCCTGTAATACCCCTATATACTATATACACCCTGTAATAACTATATATACTATATACACTCTGTAATACCCCTATATATACTATTTACAGCCTGTAATACCCCTATATAAACTATATACACCCTGTAATACCCCTATATATACTATATACACTCTGTAATAACCCTATATATAATATATACACTCTGCAATAACCCTATATACACTATATACACCCTATAATACCCCTATATATACTATATACATCCTGTAATACCTCTATATATACTATATACACTCTGTAATACCTCTATATATACTATATACACCTTGTAATACCTCTATATATACTATATACACTCTGTAATACCTCTATATATATATACTATATACACCCTGTAATACCCCTATATATATATATATATATATATACTATATACATCCTGTAATACCTCTATATATACTATATACACCCTGTAATACCTCTATATATACTATATATACCCTGTAATACCCCTATATATACTATATACACTCTGTAATGCCCCTATATATACTATATACACCCTGTAATACCTCTATATACTATATACACTCTGTAATACCCCTATATATACTATATACACCCTGTAATACCCTATATATACTATATACACCCTGTAATACCTCTATATACTATATACACTCTGTAATACCCCTATATATACTATATACACTCTGTAATACCCCTATATATACTATATACACCCTGTAATACCCCTATATATACTCTGTAATACCTCTATATATATTATATACACCCTGTAATACCTCTATATATACTATATACACCCTATAATACTGCTATATATACTATAAACACTCTGTAATGCACCTATGTATACTATGCACTCCCTGTAATACCCTATATATTATATACACCCTGTAATACCCTATATACTATATACACCCTGTAATACCTCTATATATACTATATACACCCTGCAATACATCTATATATACTATATACACTCTGTAATACCCCTATATATACTATACACACCCTGTAATACCCCTATATATGCAATATACACCCTGCAATACCTCTATATATAATATATACACCCTGTAATACCCCTATATACTATATACACTCTGTAATACCCCTATATATACTATATACACCGTGTAATACCTCTATATATACTATATACACTCTGTAATACCCCTATATATACTATACACACCCTGTAATACCCTATATATTATATACACCCTGTAATACCACTATATATACAATATACACCCTGCAATACCTCTATATATACTATATACACCCTGTAATACCCTATATATTATATACACTCTGTAATACCCCTATATATAATATATACACCGTGTAATAACTCTATATATACTATATACACTCTGTAATACCCCTATATATACTATACACCCCCTGTAATACCCTATATATTATATACACCATGTAATACCCCTATATACTATATACACCCTGTAATACCCCTATATATACTTTATACACACTGTAATACCCCTATATATATTATATGCACCCTGTAATACCCCTATATAAATTATATACACCCTGTAATACCCCTATATATACTATATACACCCTGCAATACCCCTATATATACTATATACACTCGGTAATAACCCTGTATATACTATATACACCTTGTAATACCCCTATATACTATATACACCCTGTAATACCCTATGTTTACTATATACATCCTGTAATACCCCTATATATACTATATACACCTGTAATACATCTATATATACTATATACACCTTTAGTATCCCTATATATACTATATACACCCTGCAATACCCCTATATATACTATATACACCCTGTAATACCCTATATATTATATACACCCTGTAATACCACTATATATACAATATACACCCTGCAATACCTCTATATATACTATATACACCCTGTAATACCCTATATATTATATACACTCTGTAATACCCCTATATATAATATATACACCGTGTAATAACTCTATATATACTATATACACTCTGTAATACCCCTATATATACTATACACACCCTGTAATACCCTATATATTATATACACCCTGTAATACCACTATATATACAATATACACCCTGCAATACCTCTATATATACTATATACACCCTGTAATACCCTATATATTATATACACTCTGTAATACCCCTAAATATAATATATACACCGTGTAATAACTCTATATATACTATATACACTCTGTAATACCCCTATATATACTATACACACCCTGTAATACCCTATATATTATATACACCATGTAATACCCCTATATACTATATACACCCTGTAATACCCCTATATATACTTTATACACACTGTAATACCCCTATATATTATATGCACCCTGTAATACCCCTATATAAATTATATACACCCTGTAATACCCCTATATATACTATATACACCCTGTAATACCCTATGTTTACTATATACATCCTGTAATACCCCTATATATACTATATACACCTGTAATACATCTATATATACTATATACACCTTTACTATCCCTATATATACTATATACACCCTGCAATACCCCTATATATACTATATACACCCTGTAATACCCTATATATTATATACACCCTGTAATACCACTATATATACAATATACACCCTGCAATACCTCTATATATACTATATACACCCTGTAATACCCTATATATTATATACACTCTATAATACCCCTATATATAATATATACACTCGGTAATACCCCTGTATATACTATATACACCTTGTAATACCCCTATATACTATATACACCCTGTAATACCCTATGTTTACTATATACACCCTGTAATACCCCTATATATACTATATACACCTGTAATACATCTATATATACTATATACACCTGTAATACCCCTATATATACTATATACACCCTGCAATACCCCTATATATACTATATACACCCTGTAATACCCCTATATATACTTTATACACCTGTAATACCTCTATATATACTATATACACTCTGTAATGCACCTATATTCTATATACACCATGTAGTACCCCTATATATAATATATACACCCTGTAATACCCCTATATATACTATATACACTCTGTAATAACCCTATATATAATATATACACCCTGCAATAACCCTATATACACTATATACACCCTATAATACCCCTATATATACTATATACATCCTGTAATACCTCTATATATACTATATACACTCTGTAATCCTTCTATATATACTATATACACCTTGTAATACCTCTATATATACTATATACACTCTGTAATACCTCTATATATATATACTATATACACCCTGTAATACCCCTGTATATATATACTATATACATCCTGTAATACCTCTATATATACTATATACACCCTGTAATACCTCTATATATACTATATATACCCTGTAATACCCCTATATATACTATATACACTCTGTAATGCCCCTATATATACTATATACACCCTGTAATACCTCTATATACTATATACACTCTGTAATACCCCTATATATACTATATACACCCTGTAATACCTATATATACTATATACATCCTGTAATACCCTATATATACTATATACACCCTGTAATACCTCTATATACTATATACACTCTGTAATACCCCTATATATACTATATACACTCTGTAATACCCCTATATATACTATATACACCCTGTAATACCCCTATATATACTATATACACCCTGTAATACCTCTATATATACTCTGTAATACCTCTATATATATTATATACACCCTGTAATACCTCTATATATACTATATACACCCTATAATACTGCTATATATACTATAAACACTCTGTAATGCACCTATGTATACTATGCACTCCCTGTAATACCCTATATATTATATACACCCTGTAATACCCCTATATACTATATATACCCTGTAATACCTCTATATATACTATATACACCCTGCAATACCTCTATATATACTATATACACTCTGTAATACCCCTATATATACTATACACACCCTGTAATACCCTATATATTATATACACCCTGTAATACCCCTATATATGCTATATACACCCTGCAATACCTCTATATATACTATATACACCCTGTAATACCCCTATATACTATATACACTCTGTAATATCCCTATATATACTATATACACCGTGTAATACCTCTATATATACTATATACACTCTGTAATACCCCTATATATACTATACACACCCTGTAATACCCTATATATTATATACACCCTGTAATACCACTATATATACAATATACACCCTGCAATACCTCTATATATACTATATACACCCTGTAATACCCTATATATTATATACACTCTGTAATACCCCTATATATAATATATACACCGTGTAATAACTCTATATATACTATATACACTCTGTAATACCCCTATATATACTATACACACCCTGTAATACCCTATATATTATATACACCATGTAATACCCCTATATACTATATACACCCTGTAATACCCCTATATATACTTTATACACACTGTAATACCCCTATATATATTATATGCACCCTGTAATACCCCTATATAAATTATATACACCCTGTAATACCCCTATATATACTATATACACCCTGCAATACCCCTATATATACTATATACACTCGGTAATAACCCTGTATATACTATATACACCTTGTAATACCCCTATATACTATATACACCCTGTAATACCCTATGTTTACTATATACACCCTGTAATACCCCTATATATACTATATACACCTGTAATACATCTATATATACTATATACACCTTTAGTATCCCTATATATACTATATACACCCTGCAATACCCCTATATATACTATATACACCCTGTAATACCCTATATATTATATACACCCTGTAATACCACTATATATACAATATACACCCTGCAATACCTCTATATATACTATATACACCCTGTAATACCCTATATATTATATACACTCTGTAATACCCCTATATATAATATATACACCGTGTAATAACTCTATATATACTATATACACTCTGTAATACCCCTATATATACTATACACACCCTGTAATACCCTATTTATTATATACACCCTGTAATACCCCTATATACTATATACACCCTGTAATACCCCTATATATACTTTATACACACTGTAATACCCCTATATATACTATATACACTCGGTAATACCCCTGTATATACTATATACACCTTGTAATACCCCTATATACTATATACACCCTGTAATACCCTATGTTTACTATATACACCCTGTAATACCCCTATATATACTAAATACACCTGTAATACATCTATATATACTATATACACCTGTAATACCCCTATATATACTATATACACCCTGCAATACCCCTATATATACTATATACACCCTGTAATACCCCTATATATACTTTATACACCTGTAATACCTCTATATATACTATATACACTCTGTAATGCACCTATATTCTACATACGCCATGTAGTACCCCTATATATAATATATACACCCTGTAATACCCCTATATATACTATATACACCCTGCAAAACCCCTATATACTATATATACCCTGTAATACCCCTATATATACTATATACACCCTGCAATACTCCTATATATACTATATACACTCTGTAATGCCCATATATATATATACTATATACAGCCTGTAATACCCCTATATATACTATATACACCCTAAAATACCCTATATAAACTATATACACCCTGTAATACCTCTATATACTATACACACCCTTCAATACCCTATATTTACTGTATACACCCTGTAATACCACTATATATACTATACGCACCCTGTAATACCCGTATATATACTATATACAACTGTTACATAGTTACATAGTTTATAAGGCCGAAAAAAGACAAGCGTCCATCCAGTTCAGCCTATTTCTTGTGCACTGCAGCTATTCCGCAGCGTTGATCCAGGGGAAGGCAAAAAAAAACCATGCGGTATAGGCCAATTTACATCATTGAGGAAAAAATTCACTTCCCGACACCAATCTGGATTAATTAACTATCACTAAGCATAAGATGTAATTTTCTTGTTCTCCAGAAAGGCGTCCAGGCCTCTCTTGAACTCATTAAGTGAGTTGGACATCACCACTTCCTCTCCCAGAGAGTTCCAGAGTCTCACGGCTCTGACCGTAAAGAATCCCCTTCTATGCTGGTGCAGGAACCTCCTTTCCTCCAGACGCATAGTGTGCCCCCTTGTCTTTGTCACCATCCTTGGTATAAACAGGTCATGGGAGAGATCTCTGTACTGCCCCCTGATGTATTTATACATGTTTATGAGGTCTCCCCTAAGCCTTCTCTTTTCCAACGTAAATAGGCCTAATTTTGACAACCTCTCTGGGTATTCTAGTCCCTCCATTCCCTTTATTACCTTAGTCGCCCTCCTTTGTACCCTCTCTAGCTCCAATATGTCTTTCCTGAGCACCGGAGCCCAGAACTGTGCACAATATTCTAAGTGCGGCCTTACCAGCGCTTTATACAGACGAAGAACAATGTTCTCATCATATGCCCCTATTCCTCTTCTGATGCATGCCATGACTCTATTTGCCTTCGCAGCTGCTGCCTGACACTGGGCACTCCAATTTAATTTGCTATTAACCAAGACGCCCAGGTCCTTCTCCATGTCAGATTTCCCCAACGTTTTCCCATTTAATATGTATGGGTGACTGCTGTTTTTCTTTCCCATGTGCATGACCTTACATTTATCGGCATTGAACCCCATTTGCCATTTTTTGGCCCAACTCCCCAATTTATCTAAATCCTCCTGTAGCTGTGCCCTATCCTCATCTGTGTTAACTACTTTACAAAGTTTAGTATCATCTGCAAATATTGCTATTTTACTATGCAACCCTTCCACTAGATCATTAATAAATATATTAAATAATAGAGGGCCCAAGACAGACCCTTGAGGCCCCCCGCTAGTAACCCTGACACCCCCTGAGCTTACTCCATTGATAACCACCCTCTGCTTTCTATCCCTCAGCCAGCTATTTACCCACTTGCACACATTATCCCCCAGACCAAGCATTCTCATTTTATATACCAACCTTTTGTGTGGCACGGTATCAAACGCTTTGGAGAAGTCAAGGTCTACAACATCCACTGACTCTCCCCGGTCCAGCTGTGAGCTCACCTCCTCGTAGAAGGCGATCAGGAGCGATCCCTCATGAATCCATGTTGATATGGAGTTAGACAGTTATTATCATTAAGATATTCTACAATAGCATCTCTAAGAAATCCTTCAAACAATTTACCCACAACAGACGTTAAGCTGACTGGTCTATAGTTCCCAGGGTCACTTTTACACCCCTTTTTGAATATTGGTACCACATTTGCTTGGCGCCAGTCTAGTGGGACAGTCCCTGTCCATAAAGAGTGCTTGAATATAAGATACAGCGGTCTGTCTATCACATTACTTAATTCTTTTAGTACCCGGGGGTGTATGCCATCTGGGCCTGGTGACTTGTCTATTTTGATATTCTTTAGGCGTTTCTGAACTTCCTCCTGGGTTAGGTGGGTGATATTTAGCGGAGGGTTTACTTTATCACTCTGCATTTCCTCCGATAAATTGTTTTCTTTTGTGAAAACAGTGGAGAAGAAGCTATTGAGTAGGTTTGCTTTACCCTCATCGCCCTCTATGATTTTACCCAGGTTATTTTTCAATGGGCCAACTCCATCAGTTTTAATCCTTTTACTGTTTATATAGTTAAAGAACAGTTTGGGATTGGTTTTACTTTTCTTGGCAATTAGTCTCTCTGTCTCCTCTTTTGCTATTCTTATTTGTTTCTTACAGATTTTGTTTTTTTCCCTATAAGATATTAGCGCTTCCTCGCTGCCTTCTTGTTTAAGTTTACCGAAAGCCCTTTTTTTGTTTTTCATTGCCCTCTTGACTTCCTTATTTAGCCACATTGGCTTCCTCCTATTCCTAGCCCTTTTATTCCCATAAGGTATGGACCTTCTACAGTGACTATGTAGGACTGTTTTGAAAATTTCCCATTTTCTATCCGTGCTCCTATTACTGAAGATACTATCCCAGTCTATAAGGTGAAGGGCATCTCTTAGCTGAAGTTCAGTGTTTTTGTGAGTCCCTTGCTGGGCACCTACTGAAGCACATGTGGAATTGTATAATGTTGTGGTCACTATTTCCCAGGTGCCCCCCGACCTGCACCTCAGTTATTCTGTCTGGCCTGTTAGTTAATATTAAGTCTAAAAAACTGTACTAAACCTATATACTATACACACCTGTAATACCCCTATATATACTATATACACCTGTAATACCCCTATATACTATATACATACTGTAATACCCCTATATATACTATATACACCCTGCAATACCCTATATTTATTATATACACCCTGTAATAACCCTATATATATACTATATGCACCCTGTAATACCCCTACATATACTATATACACCCTGCAATACCCTATATATTATATACACTCTGTAATACCCCTATATATACTATATACACCCAGTAATACCCTATATATACTATGTACACCCTGCAATACCCCTATATATACTATATACACTCTGTAATACCCCTATATATACTATATACACCCTGTGATACCCCTATATATACTATATACACCCTGTATTACCCCTATATATACTATATACACCCTGTAATACCTCTATATATACTATATACAACTGTAATATCACTGTATACTATACACACCCTGTAATACCCCTATATATACTATACACACTCTGTAATACCCCTATATACTATATACACCCTGTAATACCCCTATATATACTATATACACCCTGCAATACCCTATATATACTATATACACCCTGTAATACCCCTATATATACTATATACATCCTGTAATACCCCTATATATACTATATGCACCCTGCAATACCACTATATATTATATACACCCTGTAATACCCCTATATATACTATATACACCCTGTAATACCCCTATATATACTATTTACAACTGTAATATCCCTGTATACTATACACACCCTGTAATACCCCTATATATACTATGCACACTCTGTAATACCCCTATATACTATATACACACTGTAATACCCCTATATATACTATACACACCCTGTAATACCCCTATATATACTATATACAACTGTAATAACCCTATATGCTATACACACCTGTAATACCCCTATATATACTATATACACCTGTAATACCCCTATATACTATATACACCCTGAAATACCCCTATATATACCATATACATCCTGCATTAACCCTATATAAACTGTATACACCTGGTAATACCCCTATATATACTATATACACCCTGCAATACCCATATATACTATATACACCCTGTAATACCCCTATATATACTATATACACCCTGCAATACTCCTATACATACTATATACACCCTGTAATACCCCTATATACACTATATACACCCTGTAATACCACTATATATACTATATACACTCTGTAATGACCATATATATACTCCCGGTAATACCCCTATATATACTATATACACCCTGTAATACCCCTGTATACTACAGACACCTGTAATACCCCTATATATACTATATATACACCCTGTAATACCTCTATATATACACTATATATACCCTGCAATACACCTATATATACTATATACACCCTGTATTACACCTATATATACTATATACACCCTGTATTACCCCTATATATACACTATATATACCCTGCAATACACCTATATATACTATATACACCCTGTAATTCCCCTATATATACTATATACACCCTGTAATACCTCTATATATACTATATACACCCTGTAATACCCTATATTTACTATATACACCCTGTAATACCCCTATATATAATATATACACCCTGTAATTCCCCTATATATACTATATACACCCTGAAATACCCTATATAAACTATTTACACTCTGTAATACCCTATATTTGCTACATACACCCTGTAATACCCCTATATACACCCTGTAATACCCTATATATGCTATATACACTCTGTAATACCCCTATATATACTATATACCCCCTGTAATACTCCTATATAAACTATATACACCCTGAAATACCCTATATGAACTATTTACACTCTGTAATACCCTATATTTGCTACATACACCCTGTAATACCCCTATATACACCCTGTAATACCCTATATATGCTATATACACTCTGTAATACCCGTATATATACTATATACCCCCTGTAATACTCCTATATATACTATATACACCCTGTAATACCCCTATATATATACTATACACACGCTGCAATACCTCTATATACTATATACACTCTGCAATACCCCTATATATACTATATACACCCTGTAATACCCCTATATATACTATATGCATCTGTAATACCCCTATATATACTATATACACCCTGCAATAACCCTATATATATTATATACACCCTGTAATACCTCTATATATACCATATACACCCTGTAATTCCCTATATTTACTATATACACCCTGTAATACCCCTATATACACTATATACACCCTGTAATACCCTACATATACTATGTACACTCTGTAATACCCCTATATATACTATATACACCCTGTAATACCCCTATATATACTATATACACCCTGTAATACCACTATATATACTATACACACCCTGTAATACCACTATATATAAGATACACACCCTGCAATACCCTATATTTACTATATACACCCTGTAATACCCCTATATATACTATATACACCCTGTAATCCCCCTATATATACTATATACACACTGTAATACCCCTATATACTATTTACACTGTGTAATACCCCTGCATATACTATATACACTCTGTAATACCACTATATTTATACTATACACACCCTGTAATACCCCTATATACACTATATACACCCTGTAATACCTCTGTATACTATATACACCCTGTAAATACCTCTATATATACACTATATATACTCTGTAATACCCCTATATATACTATATACACCCTGTAATACCGCTGTATACTATATACACCCTGCAATACCCCTATATGTACTATATACACCCTGCAATACCCTATATATACTATATACACCCTGTAATACCCCTATATGTACTATATACACCCTGCAATACCCTATATATACTATATACACCCTGCAATACCCCTATATGTACTATATACACCCTGCAATACCCTATATATATACTATATACACCCTGTAATACCCCTATATGTACTATATACACCCTGCAATACCCTATATATACTATATACACCCTGCAATACCCCTATATGTACTATATACACCCTGCAATACCCTATATATACTATATACACCCTGTAATACCCCTATATATACTATATACACTCTGTAATACTCCTATATACTATTTACACTCTGTAATACCCCTATATATACTATATGTACTCTGTAATACCACTATATATACTATACACACCCTGTAATACCGCTGTATACTATATACACCCTGCAATACCCCTATATGTACTATATTCACCCTGCAATACCCTATATATACTATATACACCCTGCAATACCCCTATATGTACTATATACACCCTGCAATACCCCTAAATATACTGTATACACCCTGTAATACCCCCATATATACTATATACACCCTGTAATACCCTTATATACTATATACACCCTGTAATACCCCTATATATACTATATACACCCTGTAATACCCCTATATATACTATATACACTCTGTAATACCCCTATATACTATTTACACTCTGTAATACCCCTATATATACTATATGCACTCTGTAATACCACTATATATACTATACACACCCTGTAATACCGCTGTATACTATATACACCCTGCAATACCCCTATATGTACTATATACACCCTGCAATACCCTATATATACTATATACACCCTGTAATACCCCCATATACTATATACACCCTGTAATACCTCTATATATACACTATATACACCCTGTAATACCCCTATATATACTATATACAACCTGTAATACCCCTATATATACTATATACACCCTGCAATACCCTTATATACTATATACACCGTGTAATACCCCTACATACTATATACAGACTGTAATACCCCTATATGTACTATATACACCCTGCAATAACCCTATATAAACTAAATATACCTGAAATACCCTATATATACTATATACACACACTGTAATACCCTATATATACTATATACACCCTGCAATACCCCTATATAATATACACCCTGTAATACCCCTATATATACTATATTCACCCTGCAATTCTCCTATATATACTATATACACTCTGTAATGCCCATATATATACTATATACAGCCTGTAATACCCTTATATATACTATATACACCCTGAAATACCCTATATAAACTATATACACCCTGTAATACCCCTATATATACTATATACACCCTGTAATACCACTATATACTATACACACCCTGCAATACCCTATATTTACTATATACACCCCATAATACCCCTATATATACTATATACACCCTGTAATACCCCTATATATACTATATACACCATGTAATACCCCTATATATACTATATATACACTGTAATACCCCTATATATACTATATACACCCTGTAATACCCCTATATATACTATATACACCCTGTAATACCGCTATATATACTATATACACACTTTAATACCCCTAAATATACTATACACACCCTGTAATACCCTATATATACACTGTATACACCCTGTAATACCCCTATATATATATATATATATATATACTATACACACCCTGTAATACCCCTATATATACTATATACACCCTGTAATACCCCTATATATACTATATACACCCTGTAATACCCCTATATATACACAATATACACCCTGTAATACCCCTATATATACTATACACACCCTGTAATACCTTATATATACTATATACACCCTCTAATGCCCCTATATATACTATATACACCCTGTAATACCCCTATATACTATATATACACCCTGCAATACCCCTATATATACTATATACACCTGTAATACCCCTATATACTATATACACACTGCAATTCTGCTATATATACTATGTACACCCTGTAATACCCCTATATATACTATACACACCCTGTAATACCCCTTTATATACTATATACACTCTGTAATACCCCTATATACTATTTACACTCTGTAATACCCCTATATATACTATATACACTCTGTAATACCATTATATATACTATACACACCCTGTAATACCCCTATATACACTATATACACCCTGGAATACCCATGTATACTATATACACCCTGTAATACCTTATATATACACTATATACACTCTGTAATACCCCTATATATACTATATACACCTGTAATACCCCTGTATACTATATACACCCTGCAATACCCCTATATGTACTATATACACCCTGCAATACCCTATATATACTATATACACCCTGTAATATCCCTATATATACTACGTACACCCTGTATTACCCCTATATACTATATACACCCTGTAATACCTCTATATATAGACTATATACACCCTGTAATACCCCTTTATATACTATATACACCCTGTAATACCCCTATATATACTATATACACCCTGCAATACCCCTATATACTATCTACACCGCCCCTATATACTATATACAGCCTGTAATACCCCTATATATACTATATACACCCTGCAATAACCCTATATAAACTATATATACCCTGAAATGCCCTATATATACTATATACACACTGTAGTACCCTATATATACTATGTAAACCCTGCAATACCCCTATATAATATATACTCCCTGTAATGCCCCTATACATACTATATGCATCCTGCAATACTCCTATATATACTATATACATTCTGTAATGCCCATATATATACTATATACAGCCTGTAATACCCTTATATATACTATATACACCCTAAAATACCTTATATAAACTATATGCACCCTGTAATACCCCTATATATACTATATACATCCTGTAATACCACTATATACTATACACACCCTGCAATACCCTATATTTATTATATACACCCTATAATACCCCTATATATACTATACACACCCTGTAATACCCCTATATATACTATATACACCCTGTAATACCCCTATATATACTATATGTACACTGTAATACCCCTATATATACTATATACACCCAGTAATACCCCTATATATACTATATACACCTGTAATACCCCTATATACTATATACACACTGCAATTCTGCTATATATACTATGTACACCCTGTAATACCCCTATATATACTATACACACCCTGTAATACCCCTTTATATACTATATACACTCTGTAATACCCCTATATACTATTTACACTCTGTAATACCCCTATATATACTATATACACTCTGTAATACCACTATATATACTATACACACCCTGTAATACCCCTATATACACTATATACACCCTGGAATACCCATGTATACTATATACACCCTGTAATACCTTATATATACACTATATACACTCTGTAATACCCCTATATATACTATATACACCTGTAATACCCCTGTATACTATATACACCCTGCAATACCCCTATATGTACTATATACACCCTGCAATACCCTATATATACTATATACACCCTGTAATATCCCTATATATACTACGTACACCCTGTATTACCCCTATATACTATATACACCCTGTAATACCTCTATATACTATACACACCCTTCAATACCCTATATTTACTGTATACACCCTGTAATACCACTATATATACTATACGCACCCTGTAATACCCGTATATATACTATATACAACTGTTACATAGTTACATAGTTTATAAGGCCGAAAAAAGACAAGCGTCCATCCAGTTCAGCCTATTTCTTGTGCACTGCAGCTATTCCGCAGCGTTGATCCAGGGGAAGGCAAAAAAAACCATGCGGTATAGGCCAATTTACATCATTGAGGAAAAAATTCACTTCCCGACACCAATCTGGATTAATTAACTATCACTAAGCATAAGATGTAATTTTCTTGTTCTCCAGAAAGGCGTCCAGGCCTCTCTTGAACTCATTAAGTGAGTTGGACATCACCACTTCCTCTCCCAGAGAGTTCCAGAGTCTCACGGCTCTGACCGTAAAGAATCCCCTTCTATGCTGGTGCAGGAACCTCCTTTCCTCCAGACGCATAGTGTGCCCCCTTGTCTTTGTCACCATCCTTGGTATAAACAGGTCATGGGAGAGATCTCTGTACTGCCCCCTGATGTATTTATACATGTTTATGAGGTCTCCCCTAAGCCTTCTCTTTTCCAACGTAAATAGGCCTAATTTTGACAACCTCTCTGGGTATTCTAGTCCCTCCATTCCCTTTATTACCTTAGTCGCCCTCCTTTGTACCCTCTCTAGCTCCAATATGTCTTTCCTGAGCACCGGAGCCCAGAACTGTGCACAATATTCTAAGTGCGGCCTTACCAGCGCTTTATACAGACGAAGAACAATGTTCTCATCATATGCCCCTATTCCTCTTCTGATGCATGCCATGACTCTATTTGCCTTCGCAGCTGCTGCCTGACACTGGGCACTCCAATTTAATTTGCTATTAACCAAGACGCCCAGGTCCTTCTCCATGTCAGATTTCCCCAACGTTTTCCCATTTAATATGTATGGGTGACTGCTGTTTTTCTTTCCCATGTGCATGACCTTACATTTATCGGCATTGAACCCCATTTGCCATTTTTTGGCCCAACTCCCCAATTTATCTAAATCCTCCTGTAGCTGTGCCCTATCCTCATCTGTGTTAACTACTTTACAAAGTTTAGTATCATCTGCAAATATTGCTATTTTACTATGCAACCCTTCCACTAGATCATTAATAAATATATTAAATAATAGAGGGCCCAAGACAGACCCTTGAGGCCCCCCGCTAGTAACCCTGACACCCCCTGAGCTTACTCCATTGATAACCACCCTCTGCTTTCTATCCCTCAGCCAGCTATTTACCCACTTGCACACATTATCCCCCAGACCAAGCATTCTCATTTTATATACCAACCTTTTGTGTGGCACGGTATCAAACGCTTTGGAGAAGTCAAGGTCTACAACATCCACTGACTCTCCCCGGTCCAGCTGTGAGCTCACCTCCTCGTAGAAGGCGATCAGGAGCGATCCCTCATGAATCCATGTTGATATGGAGTTAGACAGTTATTATCATTAAGATATTCTACAATAGCATCTCTAAGAAATCCTTCAAACAATTTACCCACAACAGACGTTAAGCTGACTGGTCTATAGTTCCCAGGGTCACTTTTACACCCCTTTTTGAATATTGGTACCACATTTGCTTGGCGCCAGTCTAGTGGGACAGTCCCTGTCCATAAAGAGTGCTTGAATATAAGATACAGCGGTCTGTCTATCACATTACTTAATTCTTTTAGTACCCGGGGGTGTATGCCATCTGGGCCTGGTGACTTGTCTATTTTGATATTCTTTAGGCGTTTCTGAACTTCCTCCTGGGTTAGGTGGGTGATATTTAGCGGAGGGTTTACTTTATCACTCTGCATTTCCTCCGATAAATTGTTTTCTTTTGTGAAAACAGTGGAGAAGAAGCTATTGAGTAGGTTTGCTTTACCCTCATCGCCCTCTATGATTTTACCCAGGTTATTTTTCAATGGGCCAACCCCATCAGTTTTAATCCTTTTACTGTTTATATAGTTAAAGAACAGTTTGGGATTGGTTTTACTTTTCTTGGCAATTAGTCTCTCTGTCTCCTCTTTTGCTATTCTTATTTGTTTCTTACAGATTTTGTTTTTTTCCCTATAAGATATTAGCGCTTCCTCGCTGCCTTCTTGTTTAAGTTTACCGAAAGCCCTTTTTTTGTTTTTCATTGCCCTCTTGACTTCCTTATTTAGCCACATTGGCTTCCTCCTATTCCTAGCCCTTTTATTCCCATAAGGTATGGACCTTCTACAGTGACTATGTAGGACTGTTTTGAAAATTTCCCATTTTCTATCCGTGCTCCTATTACTGAAGATACTATCCAGTCTATAAGGTGAAGGGCATCTCTTAGCTGAAGTTCAGTGTTTTTGTGAGTCCCTTGCTGGGCACCTACTGAAGCACATGTGGAATTGTATAATGTTGTGGTCACTATTTCCCAGGTGCCCCCCGACCTGCACCTCAGTTATTCTGTCTGGCCTGTTAGTTAATATTAAGTCTAAAAAACTGTACTAAACCTATATACTATACACACCTGTAATACCCCTATATATACTATATACACCTGTAATACCCCTATATACTATATACATACTGTAATACCCTATATATACTATATACACCCTGCAATACCCTATATTTATTATATACACCCTGTAATAACCCTATATATATACTATATGCACCCTGTAATACCCCTACATATACTATATACACCCTGCAATACCCTATATATTATATACACTCTGTAATACCCCTATATATACTATATACACCCAGTAATACCCTATATATACTATGTACACCCTGCAATACCCCTATATATACTATATACACTCTGTAATACCCCTATATATACTATATACACCCTGTGATACCCCTATATATACTATATACACCCTGTATTACCCCTATATATACTATATACACCCTGTAATACCTCTATATATACTATATACAACTGTAATATCACTGTATACTATACACACCCTGTAATACCCCTATATATACTATACACACTCTGTAATACCCCTATATACTATATACACCCTGTAATACCCCTATATATACTATATACACCCTGCAATACCCTATATATACTATATACACCCTGTAATACCCCTATATATACTATATACATCCTGTAATACCCCTATATATACTATATGCACCCTGCAATACCACTATATATTATATACACCCTGTAATACCCCTATATATACTATATACACCCTGTAATACCCCTATATATACTATTTACAACTGTAATATCCCTGTATACTATACACACCCTGTAATACCCCTATATATACTATGCACACTCTGTAATACCCCTATATACTATATACACACTGTAATACCCCTATATATACTATACACACCCTGTAATACCCCTATATATACTATATACAACTGTAATAACCCTATATGCTATACACACCTGTAATACCCCTATATATACTATATACACCTGTAATACCCCTATATACTATATACACCCTGAAATACCCCTATATATACCATATACATCCTGCATTAACCCTATATAAACTGTATACACCTGGTAATACCCCTATATATACTATATACACCCTGCAATACCCATATATACTATATACACCCTGTAATACCCCTATATATACTATATACACCCTGCAATACTCCTATACATACTATATACACCCTGTAATACCCCTATATACACTATATACACCCTGTAATACCACTATATATACTATATACACTCTGTAATGACCATATATATACTCCCGGTAATACCCCTATATATACTATATACACCCTGTAATACCCCTGTATACTACAGACACCTGTAATACCCCTATATATACTATATATACACCCTGTAATACCTCTATATATACACTATATATACCCTGCAATACACCTATATATACTATATACACCCTGTATTACACCTATATATACTATATACACCCTGTATTACCCCTATATATACACTATATATACCCTGCAATACACCTATATATACTATATACACCCTGTAATTCCCCTATATATACTATATACACCCTGTAATACCTCTATATATACTATATACACCCTGTAATACCCTATATTTACTATATACACCCTGTAATACCCCTATATATAATATATACACCCTGTAATTCCCCTATATATACTATATACACCCTGAAATACCCTATATAAACTATTTACACTCTGTAATACCCTATATTTGCTACATACACCCTGTAATACCCCTATATACACCCTGTAATACCCTATATATGCTATATACACTCTGTAATACCCCTATATATACTATATACCCCCTGTAATACTCCTATATAAACTATATACACCCTGAAATACCCTATATGAACTATTTACACTCTGTAATACCCTATATTTGCTACATACACCCTGTAATACCCCTATATACACCCTGTAATACCCTATATATGCTATATACACTCTGTAATACCCGTATATATACTATATACCCCCTGTAATACTCCTATATATACTATATACACCCTGTAATACCCCTATATATATACTATACACACGCTGCAATACCTCTATATACTATATACACTCTGCAATACCCCTATATATACTATATACACCCTGTAATACCCCTATATATACTATATGCATCTGTAATACCCCTATATATACTATATACACCCTGCAATAACCCTATATATATTATATACACCCTGTAATACCTCTATATATACCATATACACCCTGTAATTCCCTATATTTACTATATACACCCTGTAATACCCCTATATACACTATATACACCCTGTAATACCCTACATATACTATGTACACTCTGTAATACCCCTATATATACTATATACACCCTGTAATACCCCTATATATACTATATACACCCTGTAATACCACTATATATACTATACACACCCTGTAATACCACTATATATAAGATACACACCCTGCAATACCCTATATTTACTATATACACCCTGTAATACCCCTATATATACTATATACACCCTGTAATCCCCCTATATATACTATATACACACTGTAATACCCCTATATACTATTTACACTGTGTAATACCCCTGCATATACTATATACACTCTGTAATACCACTATATTTATACTATACACACCCTGTAATACCCCTATATACACTATATACACCCTGTAATACCTCTGTATACTATATACACCCTGTAAATACCTCTATATATACACTATATATACTCTGTAATACCCCTATATATACTATATACACCCTGTAATACCGCTGTATACTATATACACCCTGCAATACCCCTATATGTACTATATACACCCTGCAATACCCTATATATACTATATACACCCTGTAATACCCCTATATGTACTATATACACCCTGCAATACCCTATATATACTATATACACCCTGCAATACCCCTATATGTACTATATACACCCTGCAATACCCTATATATATACTATATACACCCTGTAATACCCCTATATGTACTATATACACCCTGCAATACCCTATATATACTATATACACCCTGCAATACCCCTATATGTACTATATACACCCTGCAATACCCTATATATACTATATACACCCTGTAATACCCCTATATATACTATATACACTCTGTAATACTCCTATATACTATTTACACTCTGTAATACCCCTATATATACTATATGTACTCTGTAATACCACTATATATACTATACACACCCTGTAATACCGCTGTATACTATATACACCCTGCAATACCCCTATATGTACTATATTCACCCTGCAATACCCTATATATACTATATACACCCTGCAATACCCCTATATGTACTATATACACCCTGCAATACCCCTAAATATACTGTATACACCCTGTAATACCCCCATATATACTATATACACCCTGTAATACCCTTATATACTATATACACCCTGTAATACCCCTATATATACTATATACACCCTGTAATACCCCTATATATACTATATACACTCTGTAATACCCCTATATACTATTTACACTCTGTAATACCCCTATATATACTATATGCACTCTGTAATACCACTATATATACTATACACACCCTGTAATACCGCTGTATACTATATACACCCTGCAATACCCCTATATGTACTATATACACCCTGCAATACCCTATATATACTATATACACCCTGTAATACCCCCATATACTATATACACCCTGTAATACCTCTATATATACACTATATACACCCTGTAATACCCCTATATATACTATATACAACCTGTAATACCCCTATATATACTATATACACCCTGCAATACCCTTATATACTATATACACCGTGTAATACCCCTACATACTATATACAGACTGTAATACCCCTATATGTACTATATACACCCTGCAATAACCCTATATAAACTAAATATACCTGAAATACCCTATATATACTATATACACACACTGTAATACCCTATATATACTATATACACCCTGCAATACCCCTATATAATATACACCCTGTAATACCCCTATATATACTATATTCACCCTGCAATTCTCCTATATATACTATATACACTCTGTAATGCCCATATATATACTATATACAGCCTGTAATACCCTTATATATACTATATACACCCTGAAATACCCTATATAAACTATATACACCCTGTAATACCCCTATATATACTATATACACCCTGTAATACCACTATATACTATACACACCCTGCAATACCCTATATTTACTATATACACCCCATAATACCCCTATATATACTATATACACCCTGTAATACCCCTATATATACTATATACACCATGTAATACCCCTATATATACTATATATACACTGTAATACCCCTATATATACTATATACACCCTGTAATACCCCTATATATACTATATACACCCTGTAATACCGCTATATATACTATATACACACTTTAATACCCCTAAATATACTATACACACCCTGTAATACCCTATATATACACTGTATACACCCTGTAATACCCCTATATATATATATATATATATATATACTATACACACCCTGTAATACCCCTATATATACTATATACACCCTGTAATACCCCTATATATACTATATACACCCTGTAATACCCCTATATATACACAATATACACCCTGTAATACCCCTATATATACTATACACACCCTGTAATACCTTATATATACTATATACACCCTCTAATGCCCCTATATATACTATATACACCCTGTAATACCCCTATATACTATATATACACCCTGCAATACCCCTATATATACTATATACACCTGTAATACCCCTATATACTATATACACACTGCAATTCTGCTATATATACTATGTACACCCTGTAATACCCCTATATATACTATACACACCCTGTAATACCCCTTTATATACTATATACACTCTGTAATACCCCTATATACTATTTACACTCTGTAATACCCCTATATATACTATATACACTCTGTAATACCATTATATATACTATACACACCCTGTAATACCCCTATATACACTATATACACCCTGGAATACCCATGTATACTATATACACCCTGTAATACCTTATATATACACTATATACACTCTGTAATACCCCTATATATACTATATACACCTGTAATACCCCTGTATACTATATACACCCTGCAATACCCCTATATGTACTATATACACCCTGCAATACCCTATATATACTATATACACCCTGTAATATCCCTATATATACTACGTACACCCTGTATTACCCCTATATACTATATACACCCTGTAATACCTCTATATATAGACTATATACACCCTGTAATACCCCTTTATATACTATATACACCCTGTAATACCCCTATATATACTATATACACCCTGCAATACCCCTATATACTATCTACACCGTGTAATTCCCCTATATACTATATACAGCCTGTAATACCCCTATATATACTATATACACCCTGCAATAACCCTATATAAACTATATATACCCTGAAATGCCCTATATATACTATATACACACTGTAGTACCCTATATATACTATGTAAACCCTGCAATACCCCTATATAATATATACTCCCTGTAATGCCCCTATACATACTATATGCATCCTGCAATACTCCTATATATACTATATACATTCTGTAATGCCCATATATATACTATATACAGCCTGTAATACCCTTATATATACTATATACACCCTAAAATACCTTATATAAACTATATGCACCCTGTAATACCCCTATATATACTATATACATCCTGTAATACCACTATATACTATACACACCCTGCAATACCCTATATTTATTATATACACCCTATAATACCCCTATATATACTATACACACCCTGTAATACCCCTATATATACTATATACACCCTGTAATACCCCTATATATACTATATGTACACTGTAATACCCCTATATATACTATATACACCCAGTAATACCCCTATATATACTATATACACCTGTAATACCCCTATATACTATATACACACTGCAATTCTGCTATATATACTATGTACACCCTGTAATACCCCTATATATACTATACACACCCTGTAATACCCCTTTATATACTATATACACTCTGTAATACCCCTATATACTATTTACACTCTGTAATACCCCTATATATACTATATACACTCTGTAATACCACTATATATACTATACACACCCTGTAATACCCCTATATACACTATATACACCCTGGAATACCCATGTATACTATATACACCCTGTAATACCTTATATATACACTATATACACTCTGTAATACCCCTATATATACTATATACACCTGTAATACCCCTGTATACTATATACACCCTGCAATACCCCTATATGTACTATATACACCCTGCAATACCCTATATATACTATATACACCCTGTAATATCCTATATATACTACGTACACCCTGTATTACCCCTATATACTATATACACCCTGTAATACCTCTATATATAGACTATATACACCCTGTAATACCCCTTTATATACTATATACACCCTGTAATACCCCTATATATACTATATACACCCTGCAATACCCCTATATACTATCTACACCGTGTAATTCCCCTATATACTATATACAGCCTGTAATACCCCTATATATACTATATACACCCTGCAATAACCCTATATAAACTATATATACCCTGAAATGCCCTATATATACTATATACACACTGTAGTACCCTATATATACTATGTAAACCCTGCAATACCCCTATATAATATATACTCCCTGTAATGCCCCTATACATACTATATACATCCTGCAATACTCCTATATATACTATATACACTCTGTAATGCCCATATATATACTATATACAGCCTGTAATACCCTTATATATACTATATACACCTAAAATACCTTATATAACTGTATGCACCCTGTAATACCCCTATATATACTATATACATCCTGTAATACCACTATATACTATACACACCCTGCAATACCCTATATTTATTATATACACCCTATAATACCCCTATATATACTATACACACCCTGTAATACCCCTATATATACTATATACACCCTGTAATACCCCTATATATACTATATGTACACTGTAATACCCCTATATATACTATATACACCCAGTAATACCCCTATATATACTATATACCCCTGTAATACCCCTATATATACTATATACACACTTTAATACCCCTGTATATACTATACACATACTGTAATACCCTATATATACTGTATACACCCTGTAATACCCCTATATACATATACTATACACACCCTGTAATACCCTATATATACTATATACACCCTGTAATACCCCTATATATACTATATATACCCTGTAATACCCCTATATATACTATATACACCCTGTAATACCCTATATATACATATACACCCTGTAATACCCCTTTATATACTATATACACCCTGTAATACCCCTATGTATAATATACACACCCTGTAATACCCCTATATATACACACCCTGCAATACCTCTATATATACTATATGCACCCTGTAATACCTCTATATATACTATATACACCCTGTAATACCCTATATATTATATACACTCTGTAATACCCCTATATATAATATATACACCCTGTAATACCCCTATATATACTATACACACCCTGTAATACCCCTTTATATACTATATACACTCTGTAATACCCCTATATACTATTTAAACTCTGTAATACCCCTATATATACTATATACACTCTGTAATACCACTATATATACTATACACACCCTGTAATACCCCTATATACACTATATACACCCTGTAATACCCATGTATACTATATACACCCTGTAATACCTCTATATATACACTATATACACTCTGTAATACCCCTATATATACTATATACACACCTGTAATACCCCTGTATACTATATACACCCTGCAATACCCTATATATACTATATACACCCTGTAATATCCCTATATATACTACGTACACCCTGTATTACCCCTATATACTATATACACCCTGTAATACCTCTATATATACACTATATACACCCTGTAATACCCCTATATATACTATATACACCCTGTAATACCCCTTTATATACTATATACACCCTGGAATACCCCTATATACTATCTACACCGTGTAATACCCCTATATACTATATACAGCCTGTAATACCCCTATATATACTATATACACCCTGCAATAATGCTATATAAACTATATATACCCTGAAATGCCCTATATATACTATATACACACTGTAGTACCCTATATATACTATGTAAACCCTGCAATACCCCTATATAATATATACTCCCTGTAATACCCCTATACATACTATATACACCCTACAATACTCCTATATATACTATATACACTCTGTAATGCCCATATATATACTATAAACAGCCTGTAATACCCTTATATATACTATATACACCCTAAAATACCCTATATAAACTATATACACCCTGTAATACCCCTATATATACTATATACATCCTGTAATACCACTATATACTATACATACCCTGCAATACCCTATATTTATTATATACACCCTATAATACCCCTATATATACTATATACACCCTGTAATACCCCTATATATACAGTACTATATACACCCTGTAATACCCCTATATATACTATATGTACACTGTAATACCCCTATATATACTATATACACCCTGTAATACCCCTATATATACTATATACACCATGTAATACCCCTATATATACTATATACACACTTTATTACCCCTGTATATACTATACACACCCTGTAATACCCTATATATACTGTATACACCCTGTAATACCCCTATATACATATACTATACACACCCTGCAATACCCCTATATATACTGTATACACCCTGTAATACCCCTATATATACTATATACAGTCATGGCCAAAAGTATTGAGAATGAGACAAATAGTAATTTTTCCAAAGTTTACTGCTTCATTTTTTGTAATGGCAATTTGCATATACTCCTGAATGTCAAAGAGTGTTCAGCTTAACAGCAATTACTGTACTTACAAAGTCAATATTTGCCCAGAAAATGAACTTTAACCCCCAAAACACATTTCAACATCATTGCAGTCCTGCCTTAAAAGGAGCAGCTAACATCGTTTTAGTGATTGATCCATTAACACAGGTGTGGGTGTTGATGAGGACAGGGCTGGCGATCAATCAGTTATGATTAAGTAAGAATGACATCACTGGACACTTTAAAAGGAGGCTGGTTCTTGGTGTCATTGTTTCTCTTCAGTTAACGATGGTTATCTCTAAAGAAACACGTGCAGCCATCATTGCACTGCACAAAAATGGCCTAACAGGGAAGAGTATCGCAGCTACAAAGATTGCACCTCAGTCAACAATCTATCGCATCATCAAGAACTTCAAGGAGAGAGCTTCCATTGTTGTCAAAAAGGCTCCAGGGCGCCCAAGAAAGACCAGCAAGCGCCAGGACCGTATCTTAAAACTGTTTCAGCTGCGGGATCGGACTACCAGCAGTGCCGAGCTTGCTCAGGAATGGCAGCAGGCTGGTGTGAGTGCTTCTGCACGCACTGTGAGGCGGAGACTCTTTGAGCAAGGGCAGGTTTCAAGGAGGGCAGCAAAGAAGTCACTTCTCTCCAGAAAAAACATCAGGGACCGACTGATATTCTGCAAAAGGTACAGGGAGTGGACTGCTGAGGACTGGGGCAAAGTCATTTTCTCTGATGAATCCCCTTTTCGATTGTTTGGGACATCTGGAAAACAGCTTATTCGGAGAAGAAGAGGTGAGCGCTACCACCAGTCTTGTCTCATGCCAACTGTAAAGCATCCTGAAACCATTCATGTGTGGGGTTGCTTCTCAGCCAAGGGAATCGGCTCACTCACAGTCTTGCCTAAAAACACAGCCATGAATAAAGAATGGTACCAGAATGTCCTCCAAGAGCAACTTCTCCCAACAGTCCAAGAGCAGTTTGGCGCCCAACAATGCCTTTTCCAGCATGATGGAGCACCTTGCCATAAAGCAAAGGTGATAACTAAATGGCTCATGGAACAAAACATAGAGATTTTGGGTCCTTGGCCTGGAAACTCCCCAGATCTTAATCCCATTGAGAACTTGTGGTCAATCATCAAGAGACGGGTGGACAAACAAAAACCAACAAATTCTGGCAAAATGCAAGCATTGATTATGCAAGACTGGACTGCTATCAGTCAGGATTTGGTCCAAAAGTAGATTGAGAGCATGCCAGGGAGAATTACAGAGGTCTTGAAGAAGAAGGGGCAACACTGCAGATATTGACTTGCTGCATTAACTGATTCTAACTGTCAATATAACCTATTGGTCCTCATAATATGATTGCAATTATATTTCTGTATGTGATATAAACATCAGACAAACAATAATAAAAACCAGAGGCCAGCAGATCATGGGAAAATATCATTGTGGTGTCATTCTCAAAACTTTTGGCCATGACTGTATACCCTGTAATACCCCTATATATACTATATACACCCTGAAATACCCCTATATATACTATATACACCCTGTAATACCCCTATATATACTATATACACCCTGTAATACCCCTATGTATACTATACACACCCTGTAATACCCCTATATATACTATATATACACCCTGCAATACCTCTATATATACTATATGCACCCTGTAATACCCCTATATTTACTATATACACCCTGTAATATCCCTATATATACTATATACACCATGTAATACCCCTATATATACTATATACACCCTGTAATACCCCTATATATGCAATATACACCCTGCAATACCTCTATATATACGATATATACCCTGTAATACCCCTATATACTATATACACTCTTTAATACCCCTATATATACTATATACACCGTGTAATACCTCTATATATACTATATACACTCTGTAATACCCCTATATTTACTATACACACCCTGTAATACCCTATATATTATATACACCCTGTAATACCACTATATACTATATACACTCTGTAATACCCCTATATTTACTATACACACCCTGTAATACCCTATATATTATATACACCCTGTAATACCACTATATATACAATATACACCCTGCAATACCTCTATATATACTATACACACCCTGTAATACCCTATATATTATATATACCCTGTAATACCCCTATATACTATATACACCCTGTAATACCCCTATATATACTTTATACACCCCGTAATACCCCTATATATATTATATGCACCCTGTAATACCCCTATATAAATTATATACACCTTGTAATACCCCTATGTATACTATATACACCCTGCAATACCCCTATATATACTATATACACTTGGTAATACCCCTGTATATACTATATACACCCTGTAATACCCCTATATACTATATACACCCTGTAATACCCTATGTTTACTATATACACCCTGTAATACCCCTATATATACTATATACAACTGTAATAACCCTATATACTTTACACACCTGTAATACCCCTATATATATTATATACACCTGTAATACATCTATATATACTATTTACACCTGTAATACCCCTATATATACAATATACACCCTGCAATACCCCTATATATACTATATACACCCTGTAATACCCCTATATATACTTTATACACCTGTAATACCTCTATATATACTATATACACTCTGTAATGCCCCTATATATTACATACACCATGTAGTACCCCTATATATAATATATACACCCTGTAATACCCCTATATATACTATATACACCCTGCAAAACCCCTATATACTATATATACCCTGTAATACCCCTATATATACTATATACACCCTGCAATACTCCTATATATACTATATACACTCTGTAATGCCCATACATATATATATACTATATACAGCCTGTAATACCCCTATATATACTATATACACCCTAAAATACCCTATATAAACTATATACACCCTGTAATACCTCTATATACTATACACACTCTGCAATACCCTATATTTACTATATACACCCTGTAATACCACTATATATACTATACACACCCTGTAATACCCCTATATATACTATATACAATCTGTAATACCCCTATATATATACTATACACACCCTGTAATACCCCTATATATACTATATACACCCTGTAATACCCCTATATATACACTATATATACCCTGCAATTCTCCTATATATACTATATACACTCTGTAATGCCCATATATATACTATATACAGCCTGTAATACCCTTATATATACTATATACACCCTGAAATACCCTATATAAACTATACACACCCTGTAATACCCCTATATATACTATATACAACTGTAATAAACCTATATACTATACACACCTGTAATACCCCTATATATACTATATACACCCTGCAATAACCCTATATAAACTAAATATACCCTGAAATACCCTATATACTATATACACCCTGTAATACCCCTATATTCATATACTATACACACCCTGTAATACCCCTATATATACTATATACACCCTGTAATACCCCTATATATACACTATATATACCCTGCAATTTTCCTATATATACTATATACACTCTGTAATGCCCATATATATACTATATACAGCCTGTAATACCCTTATATATACTATATACACCCTGAAATACCCTATATAAACTATATACACCATGTAATACCCCTATATATACTATATACACCCTGTAATACCACTATATACTATACACACCCTGCAATACCCTATATTTACTATATACACCCTATAATACCCCTATATATACTATATACACCCTGTAATACCACTATATATACTATATACACCCTGTAATACCCCTATATATACTATATATACTGTAGCGTCGACGTCCCTGCCCTCTGCTAGGCAGGGACGCTGTTCCCCTCACCTCTCTGCTCCGAGCCCGGCGTCCTCCTCCCGCTCTGCTGTCAGCGCGCGCTCCTTCCCGGCCACTGTGCTTAGGGCGCGCGCGCTCCCTCCCTCTTAAAGGGGCCGCGCGCGCCATCCTAAGGAGTCCCCCACCATATATAAGGCACCTCCTCCAAAATGGAGGTGCCCGAGCAATGTTGTTGCACTGTTCACTACTCTGCTTCAGCCCTCAGGTCCCGTTGCCAGTTACCTGTCAGTTACCTGCCTGATTCCTGCCAGAGTCCTGCCAGTTTGCTGTCTGTTTCCTCCCTGATATTCCTGCTACCTGCTTGCTAGCCTGAGGTCCGACGGTCTGCCTTCCTACTCCTGTCAGTCTGTCTATGGACCAGCTTGGCCGCTCACCTGGGAGCGCACATCTGCTACCTGCCTGCTAGCCTACCGGGAGGCTCCGCCGTCACGTGCTGTGACCACCTGCTATTCCAGAGACTTCTGCCCGCTCACCTGGGAGCGCTCCTCCGCTACCTGCCTGCTTGCCTACCTGGAGGCTCCGCCGTCACGTGCTGTGACCACCCGTTCATCCAGAGACTCTCGCTTGCTCACCTGGGAGCATACATCTTCCATCTGCCTGCTAGCCTACCTGGAGGTTCAGCCATCACAGGTCGTACCTACCCTTTACCCAGAGACTGCCCCGGTCACTTGCCGTGACCTCCAGCCCGTTCATCCAGAGACTGCCCCGGTCACTTGCCGTGACCTCCAGCCCGTTCTTCCAGAGACTGCCAACAGCTCGTTCATCCAGAGACTGCCCCGGTCATTTGCCGTGACCTCCTGCCCGTTCACCCAGAGACTGTCCCGGTCACCTGCTGTGACTGCCTGCCCGTCTTCCCTGGTCGCCACCCGCTCCCTTACAAGGACCGCCCCCTTGTATAGTAGCTCTGAGGTTCCGCCTCCCAGACCCGTTACATATACACTGTAATACCCCTATGTATACTATGTACACCCTGTAATACCCCTATATATACTATATACACACTTTAATACCCCTATATATACTATATATACCCTGTAATACCCCCATATATACTATATACACCCTGTAATACCCCTATATATACTATATACACCCTGTAATACCCCTATATATACTATATACACCCTATAATACCCCTATATATACTATACACACCCTGTAATACCTTATATATACTATATACACCCTCTAATACCCCTATATATACTATATATACACCCTGCAATACCCCTATATATACTATATACACCTGTAATACCCCTACATACTATATACACACACTGCAATACCCCTATATATACTATATACACCCTGTAATACCCCTATATATACTATACACACCCTGTAATACCCCTTTATATACTATATACACTCTGTAATACCCCTATATACTATTTACACTCTGTAATACCCCTATATATACTATATACACTCTGTAATACCCCTATATTTACTATATACACCCTGTAATACCCCTATATACACTATATACACCCTGTAATACCCATGTATACTATATACACCCTGTAATACCTCTATATATACACTTTATACACTCTGTAATACCTCTATATATACACTATATACACTCTGTAATACCCCTATATATACTATATACACCTGTAATACCCCTGTATACTATATACACCCTGCAATACCCCTATATGTACTATATACACCCTGCAATACCCTATATATTCTATATACACCCTGTAATATCCCTATATATACTACGTACACCCTGTATTACCCCTATATACTATATACACCCTGTAATACCTCTATATATACACTATATACACCCTGTAATACCCCTATATATACTATATACACCCTGTAATACCCCTATGTATACTATATACACCCTGCAATACCCCTATATACTATCTACACCGTATAATACCCCTATATACTATATACAGCCTGTAATACCCCTATATATGCTATATACACCCTGCAATAACCCTATATAAACTATATATACCCTGAAATGCCCTATATATACTATTTACACACTGTAGTACCCTATATATACTATGTAAACCCTGCAATACCCCTATATAATATATACTCCCTGTAATACCCCTATACATACTATATACACCCTGCAATACTCCTATATATACTATATACACTCTGTAATGCCCATATATATATATACTATATACAGCCTGTAATACCCTTATATATACTATATACACCCTAAAATACCCTATATAAACTATATACACCCTGTAATACCCCTATATATACTATATACATCCTGTAATACCACTATATACTATACACACCCTGCAATACCCTATATTTATTATATACACCCTATAATACCCCTATATATACTATATACACCCTGTAATACCCCTATATATACTATATACACCCTGTAATACCCCTATATATACTATATGTACACTGTAATACCCCTATATATACTATATACACCCTGTAATACCCCTATATATACTATATACACCCTGTAATACCCCTATATATACTATATACACACTTTAATACCCCTGTATATACTATACACACCCTGTAATACCCTATATATACTGTATACACCCTGTAATACCCCTATATATATATACTATACACACCCTGTAATACCCCTATATATACTATATACACCCTGTAATACCCCTATATATACACTATATATACCCTGTAATACCCCTATATATACTATATACACCCTGTAATACCCCTATATATACTACATACACCCTGTAATACCCCTATATATTCTATATACACCATGTAATACCCCTATGTATAATATACACACCCTGTAATACCCCTATATATACTATATATACACCCTGCAATACCTCTATATATACTATATGCACCCTGTTATTCCCCTATATTTACTATATACACCCTGTAATACCCCTATATATACTATATACACCATGTAATACCCCTATATATACTATATACACCCTGTAATACCCCTATATATACTATACACACCCTGTAATACCCCTATATATACTATATATACCCTGTAAAACCCCTGTATATACTATATACACTCTTTAATGTCTCTATATACACAATACACACCCTGTCCCCTCTCTCTCCCTCCTCCTCCGGTCTCCCCCTGTGGTTCATGTCTCTCTCCCGTCCTCCGGTCTCTCCGTCCCCTCTCTCTCCCTCCTCCTCCGGTCTCCCTGTCCCCTCTCTCTCCCTCCTCCTCCGGTCTCCCCGGTTCCCCTCTCTCCCTCCTCCTCCGGTCTCCCGTCCCCTCTCTCCCCTCCTCCGGTCTCCCCATCCCCTCTCTCTCCTTACTCCTCCGGTCTCCCCGGTTCCCCTCTCTCTCCCCTCCTCCGGTCACCCCGCCCCCTCTCCCTCCTCCTCCTGTCTCCCCGCCCCCTTTCCCCCCTCCTCTGGTCTCCTCAGTTCCTCTCTCTCTCCCTCCTCCTCTGGTCTCCCCGGTTCCTCTCTCTCTCCCTCCTCCTCCGGTCTCCCCGTTCCCTCTTTCTCCCTCCTCCTCCGATCTCCCCGGTTCCTCTCTCTCTCCCTCCTCCTCCGGTCTCCCCATCCCCTGTCTCTCCCTCCTCCTCCGGTCTCCCCGCCCCCTCTCCCCCCTCCTCCGGTCTCCCCGATTCCCCTCTCTCTCCCTCCTACTCCGGTCTCCCCGGTTCCCCTCTCTCTACCTCCTCCTCCGGTCTCCCCGGTTCCTCTCTCTCCCTCCTCCTCCGGTCTCCCCGGTTCCTCTCTCTCCCTCCTCCTCCGGTCTCTCCATCCCCTCTCTCTCCCTCCTCCTCCGGTCTCCCCGTCCCCTCTCTCCCCTTCTCCGGCCTCCCCGGTTCCTCTCTCTCTCCGTCCCCTCTCTCTCCCGCTTCCTCCGGTCTCCCCGTCCCCTCTCTCTCCCTCCTCCTCCGGTCTCCCCGTCCTCTCTCTCTCCCTCCTCCTCTGGTCTCCCCGTCCCCTCTCCCCCCTCCTCCGGTCTCCCCTGTTCCCCTCTCTCTCCCTCCTACTCCTGTCTCCCCGGTTCCTCTCTCTTTCCCTCCTCCTCCGGTCTCCCCGGTTCCTCTCTCTCTCCCTCCTCCTCCGGTCTCCCCGGTTCCTCTCTCTTTCCCTCCTCCTCCGGTCTCCCCGGTTCCTCTCTCTCTCCCTCCTCCTCCGGTCTCCCCGGTTCCTCTCTCTCTCCATCCCCTCTCTCTCCCTCCTCCTCTGGTCTCCCCGGTTCCTCTCTCTCCCTCCTCCTCCGGTCTCCCCGTCCCCTCTCTCTCCCTCCTCCTCCGGTCTCCCCGGTTCCTCTCTCTCTCTCTCCCTCCTCCTCCGGTCTCCCCGGTTCCTCTCTCTCTCTTTCCCTCCTCCTCCGGTCTCCCCGGTTCCTCTCTCTCTCCCTCCTCCTCCGGTCTCCCCGGTTCCTCTCTCTTTCCCTCCTCCTCCGGTCTCCCCGGTTCCTCCCTCTCTCTCTCCCCTCCTCCGGTCTCCCCGGTTCCTCTCTCTCTCCGTCCCCTCTCTCTCCCTCCTCCTCTGGTCTCCCCGGTTCCTCTCTCTCCCTCCTCCTCCGGTCTCCCCGTCCCCTCTCTCTCCCTCCTCCTCCGGTCTCCCCGGTTCCTCTCTCTCTCCGTCCCCTCTCTCTCCCTCCTCCTCCGGTCTCCCCGTCCCCTCTCTCTCCCTCCTCCTCCGGTCTCCCCGCCCCCTCTCCCCCCCTCCTCCGGTCTCCCCGGTCCCTCTCTCTCCCTCCTCCTCCGGTCTCCCCGTCCCCTCTCTCTCCCTCCTCCTCCGGTCTCCCCGCCCCCTCTCCCCCCCTCCTCCGGTCTCCCCGGTTCCTCTCTCTCCCTCCTCCTCCGGTCTCCCTGTCCCCTCTCTCCTCTCCTCCGGTCTCCCCATCCCCTTTCTCTCCCTCCTCCTCCGGTCTCCCCGGTTCCCCTCTCTCTCCCCTCCTCCGGTCTCCCTACCCCCTCTCCCTCCTCTTCCGGTCTCCCCGCCTCCTCTCCCCCCTCCTCCGGTCTCCCCAGTTCCTCTCTGCCTCCGTCCGACAACCGCGCTACAATTGTTGTATTGTATATATATTGTGTTATTTTGGGAATTGTTCTGGGACGGTTTTTTGCCCAATACATTCCTGACTATCCTCCCAGATCTGGTACATCATGTGTTTCCTAAGTTGATAATGTGAACGTCAATGTGATGCATAATGATAATTTCTTTTGTGGTACAGGAGAGCTCAGTCCTGTCACGCTGCGGGGTGATGTTGCTGAGGATCCCCTAAAAGGAGCCAGCATGAGTGCTAAGGGCGACGGGAGCAGGCACGAAGATCATGGAGCAGGTGGTCCTGTGCAGCTGACCAGTGTCATGATAGACGGTGACATGGCCGGTGGCAGCTGCCCTATGATTAGCACAGCTTCTAATGTAACAGTGGAGGCGAGGAAAATTTTATCCCCAGCCTATCCCGATGGTGGGAAAGTATGTCCTACAGCCAGTCAGGGTGTTGAGAAAGTAGTGTCCCCAGTCTGTCAGAGTGGTGGGAAAGTGGTACCCATAACCTGTCAAGGTTGTGGGAAAGTAGTGTCCACAGTTTGTTAGGATTAGAGATGAGCGTTGTTCTACTCGAACTGTTCGCCAATCTCAAATTCGAGCTGTTTTGGGCGGTGTTCGAGCCGGTCGGCGAACACGAACAATTTGAGAAAAATTCGGCTGTTCGAGGTTATGTTCGATAACTGTTCGTGCACCAAAATCATAACTGGATTTTTTCTCAGTAATGATGAAAATTAATGTTAATACGCAGTTTGAGTGTACAGCGGGGCGGGGGGAGGGGCAGGGGATGGATCTCTGCAGGAACAATGAAGATCTCCATTTTTTTTTCTCTTTCCCGCATTTGCAGTGGGGAGGTGCAATCTGTCAGCCTATCAGCAGCGCACACACGGAGCGAAGTGCTTTTTTTCACACAAGCAAGGGCATGTGTGATTGGCAGTGTATGTCACATGTCCTTGCCCTATAAGACCAAGCCATTTTCCCCGTCGCCACCATTTTCTCACTGCTGCAGCTGCGTGTTAGACGGCACCGCTGTTGCTGTGTGCGCTATACCTTGTTAATTTCAAGCCAATTTTCGCACAAATATACAGATAGCTTGGGAGTAGGGAATAGTTGTGATTGCAGTCCTTTTAAGGACTAGGTTACAGCATTTCCTACGACTTTTATCAGGCAGGTCTGTGCTCTTAAATAGATAGGTTGTGGGAGTAAAGACTAATTGTAATTGCAGTCCTTTTCAGGACTAGGTTACATCAGTTCCTATCAGTTTTTGCCAGGCAGGTCTGTGCCAGTGCTGTGCAAGTTTTTTTCACAGCATTTGGCTGAATCTAGCAAAGCTAATCCTTTTTGGCCTATTGCAGAGTGTGTTAGTCAGTGGAGTAGCCTATCTGTGTTGCAAGATATACCACCTGTGTATAGAATACCAATTTTTTTACTGCACCTAGTGAAGTAAAATCTTTTGGGCATAGCATCATTCTATTAGTCCATCTATACTGTCCTCCAGCAGGTTGCAAATTGAATATAATTTTTTTCTGCATCTAGCTCTGAAAAAATATTTGGGCTTCTAGCAGTGTGTGGGACTTGGTCTATTAGTCCATCTATACTGACCTCCATCAGGTTGCAAATTAAAAATAATTTTTTTCTTCATTTATCTCTGAAAAAATATTTGGGCTTCTAGCAGCGTGTGGGACTTGTTCTATTAGTCCATCTATACTGACCTCCATCAGGTTGCAAATTAAAAATAATTTTTTTCTGCATCTAGCTCTGAAAAAATATTTGGGCTTCTTAGCAGCGTGTGGGACTTGGTCTATTAGTCCATCTATACTGACCTCCATCAGGTTGCAAATTGAATAAAAAAATTTTCTGCATCTAGCTCTGAAAAAATATTTGGGCTTCTAGCGGTGTGTGGGACTTGGTCTATTAGTCCATCTATACTGACCTCCATCAGGTTGCAAATTAAAAATAATTTTTTTCTGCATCTAGCTCTGAAAAAATATTTGGGCTTCTAGCAGCGTGTGGGACTTGGTCTATTAGTCCATCTATACTGACCTCCATCAGGTTGCAAATTAAAAATAATTTTTTTCTGCATCTAGCTCTGAAAAAATATTTGGGCTTCTAGCGGTGTGTGGGACTTGGTCTATTAGTCCATCTATACTGACCTCCATCAGGTTGCAAATTAAAAATAATTTTTTTCTTCATTTAGCTCTGAAAAAATATTTGGGCTTCTAGCAGTGTGTGGGACTTGTTCTATTAGTCCTTCTATACTGACGTCCAGCAGGTTGCAAATTGAATATAATTTTTTTCTGCATCTAGCTCTGAAAAAATATTTGGGCTTCTAGCGGTGTGTGGGACTTGGTCTATTAGTCCATCTATACTGACCTCCATCAGGTTGCAAATTAAAAATAATTTTTTTCTGCATCTAGCTCTGAAAAAATATTTGGGCTTCTAGCAGTGTGTGGGACTTGGTCTTTTAGTCCATCTATACTGACCTCCATCAGGTTGCAAATTGAATAAAAAAATTTTCTGCATCTAGCTCTGAAAATATATTTGGGCTTCTAGCGGTGTGTGGGACTTGGTCTATTAGTCCATCTATACTGACCTCCATCAGGTTGCAAATTAAAAATAATTTTTTTCTGCATCTAACCCAGCCAATAGTTTTGGCCTAATACCACAGTTTGGCCACTCAGCTCTGCTCGGTTACCATCCATTGTTTTTTTGTGCAAACAACTCCAGAGTTGTGAATTAGTTAACCACCAAAATGAGTGGAAAAAGGCCTGCTGCTGGTGGAAAGGGGAATAGGCGTGTTGGGAAGGGGAAAAAAGGTTGTGTCCGTGGGGTAGGTGCAGAAGAAAGACCATCTTCCAGCCAAACTAAAATGTCTACTTCTTTTAGCGGACAATGTGATAAGATCCCTTTCTTACGGCCACGCCAATCGCTACAAATTCCAGATGAGGCACAAAAACAGCAGGTGCTTCAACGGATATCAAGTGCTCCTTTAAGTGGGCTCTCCTCCACATCAACTTCAACATCACAAATACTCCAGTCCTCAAAGGTGTCACCCAAATCGCACTTGCTTCCTCACAGCTCCCAAATCTCCAGCTGCCCGTCTGAGTATGAGGTAGAACAGATGGTTGAGTCTGCAGAGCTGTTTACTCATACTATAGCCTGGGAATCAGAGGTCGACTCCAGCGCTTCTGTGAATCCAGACGAGGAAATGATCTGCACTGATGCCCAGAATCTTTATGAGTCGGATCCAGGACCAGACGCAGAAGGTTCTGACCATAATGTAGACCCTCATTCCCAAACTGTAACTCCTGTTGGTGGAGACAATGAGGAAGACGATGATAAGACTCAAATACCTGATTGGAGCGACAACTTTAGTTTTTTGTCAGGGCAGGAACAGGTTTGCTCTGAGGACGACGGGTGTGATAACGCACAGGGTGATGATGATGAGGTCGGAGATCCCACTTACTGTCAACCCACAGTCAGCCAAGAGATGAGGTCAGCAGAGGAGGTGGAGGAAGATGCTAGTGACGACGAGGTCAGGTTGCGCCTTCCTGGACAGAGACGTAGTACTGGAAGCACGTCAACAACTGCATCCTCAAACACAACTCTGCCTCTCACCACAAGTCGTGGTGGCTCTTCAGGTCGCATGGGTGCTAAGCCTTGCATAGCCTGGGCATTTTTTCAGATCGATAAAGATGACCCAACTCGTGTTATCTGTAACATTTGTCAGCAAAAGCTAAGTAGAGGCCAAAAAATACATAGTTTGAGTACTTCATGCATGAACCGGCACATGGACATGAAGCATAAGTTGCAGTGGGAAGCTCAGTGTGCTACAATGCGGTCTAGCCGGCCGGGCCAACCACCGTCTGCCATATCTTGTGCATCCGCGGCCTCTTCATCCTCTGTGACTGGGGGGACAGCAGTCACACCTGTTTTGGGGCGCAGACCTGCCACCTCTTTACCCGCAACAGCCAGCGTGATTGGCAGGTCATCATTTTCTTTGGAGGTGGTAACACCAGCTGGTCTTGAGCGCTGTCCGACATCGATAGCACCACCTTTGGATCAAGGCAACCTAACATGTCCGCCTGCATCTTCCTCACAGACCGTCAGTTTGCCGGGGACACCCTTATCAACCCCGTCTAAGCACAATAGCCAGCCCTCGGTCCCTCAGATGTGGACAAGTAAAAGACCATTTCCTCCTAGCCATGAGAAAGCTAAGAGGTTGAATTTCACCATCTGCAAGCTCTTGGCTACAGAAATGCTGCCTTTCCGCCTGGTGGACACAGAGGATTTTCGAGACCTTATGTCCGTCGCAGTGCCCCAGTACCAGATGCCCAGTCGGCACTACTTCTCAAAGAAAGGTGTGCCTGCGCTCCACCAGCATGTCGCACACAACATCACCGCTTCTTTGAGAAACTCTGTGTGTGACAGGGTGCATTTCACCACAGACACTTGGACGAGTAGGCATGGACAGGGGCGTTACATGTCGCTGACTGGGCACTGGGTAACTATGGTGACAGCAGGACAAGGGGCTGCTGTCCAAGTCTTGCCGTCCCCACGAGTTGTGCGTCAATCCTCTTTATGTCATTTTTCCTCCACTGCTTCTGCCTCCTCAACCTCCTCTCGGTCTTCCACCTGCACCCAAAGCCTGTCTGGTCATGCCACAAGCTTTCTAACTGCGCAGAAGGGATCCTGCACACCTCCTTACTATGCTGGCAGTAGGGCTCAACGTCATCAGGCGGTTTTTACATTGAAATGTCTGGGAAATGTGAGTCACACAGCTGAGGAGTTGTGGTCAGCTCTGGAGAACCAATTTCATGAATGGTTGTCTCCACTGGACCTGAAACCAGGGAAGGCCGTGTGCGACAATGCTGCAAACCTGGGTGCGGCCCTTCGCCGGGGCAATGTCACACACGTGCCTTGTATGGCTCATGTGTTGAACCTGGTTGTCCAGCAATTTTTAGCCCACTATCCCAGACTAGATGGCCTTCTGCAGAGGGCACGGTCGCTGTGTGCTCACTTCCGCCGTTCGCATCCCGCAGCTCAGCGACTTACATCTCTACAGAAGTCGTTGGGCCTGCCACTTCACCGGCTAAAATGCGATGTGCCTACCCGGTGGAATTCAACTCTGCACATGTTGCAGCGACTGTGGCAGCACCGACAAGCCCTGGTGCAATACGTTCTGACGTATAGCCTGGGCCAACGAGATTCAGAGGTGGGGCAAATCACGCTGGAGGAGTGGTCTCAGATCAGGGACCTATGCACCCTTCTGCACAGTTTTGAAATGGCGACGAAGATGTTTAGTGCTGACGATGCCATTATCAGCATGACTATTCCGGTGATTTACATGCTGGAGCACATGTTAAACAGAATTCGGAGTCAGGTGGTGGCACAAGAGGAGGTGGAGGAAGTAGAGGAGGAGGAGTTGTATGCGGAAGGGCTAACATCTGCAAGGTCCAGACGGTCGGCAGCACCAGGGCGGCAGGCATGTGAGGGTGGGGGAGATGGTTTTACCAGGGCGCATGGTAGCAGCCAAACTAGTGAGGAAGGTGCAGGAGCCCAGGAAGAAGTGGAGGACGAACTGATGGAAGACTCATCAGATGAGGGAGACCTTGATCACATTTCTGTTGTGCGAGGTTGGGGGGAGAGGACAGAGGAAGGAAGCATGATTGTTACCTCGCCACCAACACAACAGGGACTTGGTGCTCCTGGATGCGCAACACACATGAGTGCCTTCTTGCTGCACTACCTGCAACATGACCCTCGAATTGTGAGAATTAGAAATAATCCTGACTACTGGGTTGCCACACTGTTAGATCCCCGGTACAAAAGTAAATTTGTAGAAATTATTCCTGCCATAGAAAGGGATGCACGCATGCAGGAGTATCAGCAGGGACTGTTGCAGAATCTTACATGTGCTTTTCCACAAAATACCAGTGGTGCACGTAGTGAATCTCACAGTTCCAACTTGCCAACCGTGGGACCGTCAAGTGTTCAGCACTCAAACCGTAACAGAACCACAGTATCTGCTGGTAACATCAATTTTGCGGAATCATTTCACCACTTTTTTAGCCCATCCTTTGCAAGGCCACAGGAGACAAGAAGTCTGACACATAGTCAACGCCTAGAGACGATGGTACAGGAGTATCTCCAAGTAAACATTGAAGCCACGACTGTGTCACTGGACCCTTGCTCTTTTTGGGCTTCCAATCTGGATAAATGGCCGGAGCTCGCCACTTACGCCTTGGAGATCTTGTCATGCCCCGCAGCCAGCGTTCTGTCTGAACGTGTGTTCAGCGCTGCTGGTGGTGTGCTGACAGATAAGCGCACGCGGCTCTCCACTGATAATGTAGACAGACTCACGTTCATAAAGATGAACAAATCATGGATCCGAAACGACTTTTCTACCCCTGTGTCATCCTGGGGAGAGTAAAAGCTTGATGATTGGTTAAAATCACCCTACCAACCGTTTTAAGCTTTCAAATTACTAATCATGTTTATCTGTATCTTGACTGGAAAATAATTTGGGCTTTGTAGCAGTGTGCAGCACTGATCCTATTAGGCCATCTATAATAAGCTTCACCAGATTTAAAATTAAAAATAATTTTTAGCTGCATCTAGCCCGGAAAATAATTTTGGGGCTCCGAGATGCGCAAGACACATAAGTGCCTTCTTGCTGCACTACCTGCAGCATGACCCTCATATTGTCAGAATTCGAAGTAATCATGACTACTGGGTTGCCACACTCTTAGATCCCCCAAACTTTTTGATCAACCTTTTCATTTTAATAAAGACCAAAAAAATGGTCATTTTTGAAATTATAAGCATTAGCAGGTTGTTAGAAACTGAAATCAAACAGTTTTCAACTCAAAACTTTATTCTAGGTGATGTTACATTTTCACATAGGACCCCTTGTTCGAAAGGAGCTTCTGAACTCTCTCGTCCATTGAATTTGTCAGGTTTTGGATGGTTTCTGCTTCAATTGTTTTGCATGAGGACAGAATACCCTCCCAGAGCTGTTGCTTAGATGTGAACTGCCTCCTGCCATCATAGACACTCCTTTTAATGATGCTCCAAAGGTTCTGAATGGGGTAGAGGTCAGGGGAGCATGGGGGTCACACCATAAGTTTGTCCCCTTTTATGCCCATATCAGCCAGAGATGCAGATGTTTTATGTGCAGCATGAGATGGTGCATTATCATGCAGAAAAATGATCTTGCTGTGAAATACACGGTTCTTCTTCTTGAACCATGGCAGGAAGTGCTGTTTGAGAAAATCCACATACATTATGGAGTTCATCTTTAGCGCCTTCAGGGATCCTAAAGGGGCCGACAATCTCTCTCCCCATGATTCCAGCCCAAAACATTACTCCACCTCCTCCTTGTTGGCGCTGTAGCCGTGTTTGCGTGGGGTGTCCATCAACCAGCCATCCTCCACTCCATTCATCTGGACCATCGAGCGCTGCACGGCACTCATCCGTGAACAAAACAGTTTTGAAATCAGTCTTCATGTAATGTTTGGCCCACTGGAGCCGTTTCTGCTTGTGTGAAGTGGATAGAGGAGGTCGACAGGATGGCGTATGCACAGCTGCAAACCTCTGAAGGACCCTGCATCTTGTTGTTCGGGGGACGTTGGAGGCACAAGCAGCTTCAAAAACTTGTCTGCTGCTATGACAAGGCTTTTTTGCCGCTGCTCTTTCAACCTGACGTAATTGCCTGTAGGAAAGAGTCCTCAATTTGCCCTTATCAGCACGCACACGTGTGTACTGTGAATCAGCTACATACTTCTTGATTGCCAAGACACTTCATCCTGATCATCGCACAATGTTGATTGTAGTCATGCCTTGACCTAAACACTCCACAATTTGTTGCTTCTCAGCAGCCGACACATCCTTTTTCTTTCCCATTTTGGCAGAAAATGTAGGCTGCTTAATAATGTGAGAGAGCCTTCTTAAGTAGTCTTGCCTTTCATTGGACACACCTGCCAAACTAATTAGCACAGGTGTCTGCAATTGCTTACAGTGATATAAAGAGCCCTGACACACATCACCATCAATGAGTTTAACTGACAAACAAACAAATTCTTCCCTTATCACTCCTAAACACTTTTTGCATAATAATTTGGAACGCGGTGTACATGTGCTTTTCCACAAAACACCAGTGGTTCACGTAGTGAATCTTACAGTTCTAACTTGCCAACCGTGGTCTGTATGGAATTGTTCAATAAAGGGCCCAAAATTAAGATAACATAGATGGGAGAGGTCTCTATGAATAGGAATTCCTAAGTATTTGATACCCTGTGAGGGCCAGGCAAAGGGAAAGTTGGACTGGATGGAATCCTATATGGATTTAGGGAGGGAGACATCGAGGGCCTCAGACTTCGCTGCATTGATTTTAAAATTTGACCATGTAACAAAGTGATCTATTTCAGCCATAACAGCATGGATGGATATATGTGATTGAGTGATATATACTAGGACATCATCAGCAAATAGAGAGCACTTGTACTCGGTGCCTCCCACCTCAATCCACCTAATATTGGGGTTATGGCGAATTGATGAGAGCAGGTGCTCCGTCACTAGGATGTATAAGAGAGGGGACAGAGGACATCCCTGCCTTGTCCCATTGGTGATTGTGAAAGGTGATGAAAATGTTCTGACGCACCCCCTGGGCCTTGGGACACCCGGAGCCGGACCCTTTTTGGTGGATGCTGGTGGTTGTAGTCTTTGTGGCGGCGATCCGGTTCCGTGGCTCAGGGCGGTCAAACCAGTGGCGGAACTATTTATGTGGTTTTGATGTTTAAATGTCCGACTACGCCACCCGTGGATTGCGGTCAGAGTGAACCGCCGCTACAGGGCAGACCGCTAAGGCTGGTGTTGTGGGTGCAGCAGAGCGTAGCATAACTCCCCACGGGAGGAGTATAGCCTCAGGGCAGTGTATGCGGAGGATGGGGGTGATGGTGCAGGGCAGCAGCAGTAACGACACGGAGTCAGTGATGCAGTTCAGGGCCTTTACTCACAGTTCTTATTATCCAGACCACGTCTGCAGGTAACGGCTGCCCACGTCGTACTGTGCTCACCAGGTGAGGGGCTCAGACAACTCCCAGATAACTTTGGAGCGCTTCACAGGACCCCCTTTGTGTGTCCTTTGTCTGGCCTTTCTTACCAACACTTCTGTCCGGCTGCCTCGGGCCTCCTCTTGGTAAACTTGGCGCCAGTTTCCCTGACCCTATGTGGTGCCTTCCTAGCGGGTGGAGCAAGGGGCTGCGCCACATAAAATGTCAGAGCCTCTGGTTTCTAGCTGAGGGTCATTTCCTGCCTCCACTAGTTCGGGGACCGGTCTCCCCCTTTGGCCTGACCCCTCCACGCAGGTGGATTCGGGCGTGCGGTGGCGACTCGCCCGTCCGCACCCCTGGGATCCCTTCATTCCTCGTTCCTGGAGCCTTCTCCGCTCCTCTTCCTTCCTTCTCCTTCTTGCAGGCCTGGGCCTCTGTTACTAGGCCCGCCTCCGGAGCAGAGCTCATGCAGAGCCCCTGCTCCCTGCCACTTCTGCTCAGACTTCTCTGCACTGAACTAAGATGGTGCCCACCTTTTATACTCCCTTCTCAATGCACCCAGGAACTGCTTCCTCCCTGCTCCTGCACTGCAGGGTTCCCCTTCCTCAGTGTTCCCTCCCCCCACTCCAGCCAGGGACAGGGACTGTCGTGCCCATCTCAGGGGCATATTGGTCGCCCTGCCCCACGGCAATGTGGTGTAATGCATGCAGGTGTCGGGTCCTGATCCACACTCCATCCTTATCTGAGAGTGAGATATCACACCTCTGGGTGAGGTGCAATACGTCTGTAGCAACCGAGCCCTCGGTGCTACAGTTCCATTTATCTTCAGCCTAGGTGACGTATTGTGATACAGGGCCGTGATTTTGGCTATAAAAGGGTCCCCTAGACCCCTACCCCAAGCTTTTTAAGAGAATCATATATGGCGTGCCAGGAGACTCTATGGAATGCTTTCTCAGCATCCAACGAGAGTATCTACTTACAAATTTTTAACTGCATCTAGCCCAGGAAATACTTTGTGCCTAGTAGCAGTGTCTGCTAGTCAGCGGATTATCCCGGCTGTTAAGCAAGCTACACCACCTGTAGTTTGGACACTTAATTTTTTCAAAGGAAATGCTTCGGGACCACGGGATACTTAGTGAAGAGCATCAGGAGGCACCCCAAGGCATAGGGGCTGGGACTGGCACTAGGATGCCTTGCGGTGGACAGCCGAGCTCGATCCTTATAAAAGCTTTTTAACTGCAGCAGCTTTAGTGGACGCTACTGGAGCTGGAATTACGCGGCTGCTGGCATGAGACTTGCCCTCCAATAGATCCTTGTAAATGGATTTAAAGTGTATTCATTCAAATTAGAGGGACAATTTAAATTAAAAAGCTTAGAGCTGCCTCCACCACAGGGGGGCTCTCTCGACCCACCAGCGGACAGGCACCAGTATTGGGAGAAGGGGGCTGGCCGTCAGGGTTCACCGCGGCTCTGGCACAAACCCGGCGACATGGAGGTCGCACGGGCAAGAGCGGACTGGCCGTGTCGGCTTCTCACTTTTTGGATTTTAGAAGGGCATGACATGCCTATATCTGTGTCTCCCCCTCCTTTTACTCCTCCACCTCTTTTATTTTCGCATGACTATATGTACTTGTCACTTTTCCATGTGTTAGTTATGTCTTCTGAGCAGTTTGTCAGCTTTTGGACACCTTTGAAGGTGTTTTCTATGTGTTTCTATGTGTTTTTGTTTGCCTGCCATTGGTTTTAACGGTGTTCGAAGGTGTTCGACGAACAGTTCGACGAACAGTTCGGCGAACACACGGGTGTTTGACGAACCGAACCGAACTCGAACACTACGGGGGTGGCTCAACACTAGTTAGGATGGTGGGAAAGGAGTGTCCCCAGCTTGACAGGCTACTGAGAAAGAGTTGTTCTCCCCCGGGAAGACAACCTACATAGCCGCTGTCTCCCGCAGTCAGGGTGCTCAGAACACAGGTAACGCGCTGCCTTTTGGACCTTCATCATCCAGCAGGATACCAGAACCAGTGACTGACCCAGAACAGGTATCGGAGGGTTCCTGTGAGGTTGGGGCCTTAGTGCCGCTTCTGGCTACATCTAGCCAGGAGTCTGAGACTGCGCTACCCATGGATGCCAGTCTAGTAGCGCTAAGTGACCTCACGGAGAAGCCCATCTCCGAGTATCAGATGAAGAAGGTACTGTGGGATCCAGGGTGGGTGTGCCCTAAGGTGGGCTTGGGAGACAATCTGTAACTCAGTCTCTCGTGCCACCTCAAGAGGGGGAGGTTTCATTGAGGAAAATTAAAATCCAAGACATCTCCAGGGAGGTGACATGCCCCCCTCACATTGAACATATGGTGCAAAGGAAAACTCCCTATAACTGGAGAAGAGTTGACACTCCAACTTCCTTTAGAAGTGGGATTAATTGTAGCTATGGAGAGAGAAACTAATTAAAACAACCTTTGAAGCAGAGACCCCCTGCAATGGGCAGGTAATTTAAACAGGAAAGATCTAACCTGAAAACCAGATAGCAAAATGGACATTTGTTTATGCAGAGGAGGAGAACTGTCTCCCCGGGTAGAAGCTTCCTTTCATGAAATAATCTATTGCAGAACAGCCGATCCCAGTGTTCAGATATGAAGATTGGGGTTATATTTATGGGAGATGTATTTTCGGAGTGGTGGCAAAGGGATGTGATATGACAGTGTAGTAACTCAAGAGGGAAAATAGGTAACAAGCTAAAAAACTGCACCTGACCCTGCTGGTTCCTGTGCAGACTAGAGATCCTGACCCCGCAATCCCTAGTGGTTACTGCGTGAGCTGAGATAGCCCTAAACAGGGACTAGACCAGTGTTTCCAAAACCCCATCCTCACGGCCCCCCACAGGTCATGTTTTCAGGATCTCCTTAGTATTGCACAGGTGAGAGAATTCCTGATGCCTTGATGATATTTCAATCACCTGTGTAATACTAAGGAGATCCTGAAAACATGACCTGTGGGGGGCCATGAGGATGGGGTTTGGGAAACACTGGACTAGACAATGACAACTCGGACCTATGCTGCCTGAAAGGCCGTCAAGTGTTTCATGTTCCTCCTAAGAAACCAGAGGGCAGAGCAGAGTGCAAATTACCTACAGAAGGGAAAGTGTGCTGAAATAGAAAGATCCCAGAGTGAGTAAAACAAACAAAGGATTAACTACATACTGTTAGGAAATAAATCTCCTACTTCCTAACAAGAAACAGAAGAGAGGTTAACAAGAACAGCAAAGAGATAAACCCTAGCTGGTCCTTCACTGGCTGGTTTACTACAGCAGTATGGCTGGACATATAAGTGAGACTATCACCAGCAGGAAATACCAGCAGGGAAAAGAATATAATGACGGACGCGAAAGGTGATAGGTTAGAAAAATGAGTGAATAAAAGCACCTAAACAGACTGCAGCCAGGATAACAGAACCTAAACACTGGAGAAAAAGGTATGTCTGTTGTGGCTCAGCGGAGAGAGACGCCGACCACAAAACATAGGCTCAAGGATTCGAACCCAGAAGCATGACAGGACGGACATAACGCATATTCTCACATCACTGTGGGGCTTTTTTAACCCCTCCAACTTAATAACCCAATAGATTCTGCTATACAGACCATGTTTGATCTCTATGTAAAGGTAAAATCACGATAAAAAATATGATGTCGATATCTACAGCCTGGGATCTCCAGAGGCGAAGATATCCTATAAGTTGGGGATCTCATAAAATTCTGAAGGGCCAAGCACATCCCACATACAGCCACCACACAAGATAATCAAGGGTAGGTGTGTGGGCTTAATTTAGAGCTAATAACAAGCAGAAACTGAGTTTGGGTTATTGTTCATTCGGGAAGACCCTTCGCTGTGAGGGTGTCCCATTTTCCTAATCGGATTGCTTCCCTTCGCTAAGCTCTGAGCCATTTCATGACATCAGGTTTAGTACCTTTCTTCTGTTATCCCTTTTTATTTTATATAATTGTATATATCGTATTGTTTTGTATCATCTTTGTATATTTTATAAACACTGCATATCTTTCTGGATTGAATATATAAATCTAATAGTTATGTTCCTCTTTCTCTATAAACTACACCCCTGAAGCCACACACTACCTGTAACGGGTGTCCAATTGGCCTGTATAAACGATTGGTGGTGGCAGCTAGTTCCTTTTGTTATTGTGGAGTTGAAACTGTCCATATGGGGGTATATACAGACATTCCAAGCTTTGGAATCGGAGGTGTATATACCATATACTCACTGGGAGTTCCCCAATAACCGGCCTAGTGTAGCGCCGGTGTCCCTGCCCTCTGCTAGGCAGGGACGCTGTTCCCCTCACCTCCCTGCTCCGTGCCCGGCATCCTCCTCCCGCTCTGCTGGCAGCGCGCGCTCCTTCCCGGCCACTGTGCTTAGGGCGTGCGCGCTCTCCCTCCCTCTTAAAGGGGCCGCGCGCGCCGTCCTAAGGAGTCTCCGGCCAATATATAAGGCACCTCCTCCAAAATGGAGGTGCCCGAGCAATGTTGTTGCACTGTTCACTACTCTGCTTCAGCCCTCAGGTCCCGTTGCCAGTTACCTGCCAGTTACCTGCCAGTTTCCTGCCAGATTCCTGCCTGATTATCTGCTACCTGCCTGCTAGTCTGAGGTCCGACGGTCTGCCTTACTACTCCTGTCAATCTGTCTAAGGACCAGCCTGCCCGCTCACCTGGGAGCGCACATCAGCCACCTGCCTGCTTGCCTGAGGTCCGACGGTCTGCCTTCCATCTCCTGTCAGTCTGTCTATGGACCGGCTTGCCCGCTCACCTGGGAGCACACACCAGCTACCTGCCTGCTAGTCTACCTGGAGGCTCCGCCGTCACGTGCTGTGACCACCTGCCTGTCCAGTGACTCCTGCTCGCTCACCTGGGAGCGCTCATCTGCTGCCTGTCTGCTAGCCTACCTGGAGGCTCTGCCGTCACGTGCTGTGACCACCCTCCTGTCCAGAGACTTCTGCCCGCTCACCTGGGAGCGCTCATCTGCCGCCTGTCTGTTGGTCTTCCTGGAGGCTCCGCCGTCACATGCTGTGACCACCCGTTCATCCAGAGACTCTCGCCTGCTCACCTGGGAGCTCACGTCTATCATCAGCCGCCACAGGTCGTACCAACCCTTTACCTAGAGACTGCCCCGGTCACTTGCCGTGACCATCTGCCCGTTCATCCAGAGACTGCCCCGGTCACTTGCCGTGACCATCTGCCCGTTCATCCAGAGACTGCCCCGGTCACTTGCCGTGGCCATCTGCCCGTTCATTCAGAGACTGCCCCGGTCACTTGCCGTGACCATCAGCCCGTTCATCCAGAGACTGCCCCGGTCACTTGCCGTGACTTCCAGCCCGTTCACTCAGAGACTGTCCCGGTCACCTGCTGTGACCTCCTGCCCGTCTTCCCTGGTCGCCACCCGCTCCCTTACAAGGACTGCCCCCTTGTATAGTAGCTCAGAGGTTCCGCCTCCCAGACCCGTTACAGTTTGCTCGGGCCATGGAACCCGGTGGCACCCAAGCTCCCTCGCTCTCGGACCTCTGTCATGAACTGTCCCGTCAGAGATCCCAACAGGAGTCCATCCTGGGTCACCTGCGGAATGTCAATTCTCGCCTGGACACTCTGACTGCTTCACCAGCAACCACCGCCAGTGCCATGACTCGCAACCCGGCAGCTCCGCTGCCCACCAATACCATGATATCCTACCCCGGACCCCGGCTTTCTGCACCTCCTCGCTTCGGAGGCGACTCCACTCAGGCTCGGGGCTTCATAAATCAGTGCACCCTGCACTTTGAACTCCTGTCCCACCAGTTTAACTCCGACCGGGCCAAAATTGCCTTCATCATGTCCCATCTCACCGGGGAGGCCCTGGCCTGGCTAAATCCTCTATGGGAGAGAGGAGACCCCCTGGTGTCCGACTTGCCTGCCTTTCTCACGGCTTTCCGGAAAGTCTTCGACGAACCCGGACGGAAGACCTCATCCGCATCATCTCTGCTACGCCTCCGTCAGGGAGGTCTCACCGTGGGCCAATATGCCATACGGTTCCGTACCCTTGCCTCGGAGCTGGCCTGGGAAAACGACGCTCTGGTATCCGTCTTCTGGGAGGGTCTGTCCGGCCGTATTAAAGATGAACTTGCCGGTCGGGACATTCCTACCACTCTCGATGACCTAATAACTCTTGCCACCCGGATTGACCTACGGTTCCAGGAGCGTGCCAAAGAGGTCACCCGTGAGAGGAGGTTTCCACGTCTAGCTCCTACTTTTCAGAAATCCGTCTCTCCCCAGGTACACTCTCCTGAGCCTATGCAGGTCGACCAGACCAAGATGGTCAAAACCCGTCAGGACTTACGCCGTGCCGAAGGGAGCTGCTTCTACTGTGGCAGTAAGGAGCACCGGATCCGTACCTGCCCGGAGAGGTCGGGAAACGCCTGTGTCTAGGTTCGCTCAGAGAGGTCGACCTAGACAAGAATAAATCCTCTCCATCTCTGCTGCTGTCAGTCTCAATCGTCTGCGGGGAGAACCGTTATTTCGAACTAGCCCAACTTGACTCTGGAGCAGCCGGGAATCTTATTTCACAGTCCCTGGTAGAGAAATACCGCATCCCCACCAAACCTCTGGCTGTACCCTTGTCTGTTGCTGCCGTGGATGGGGGCCTCTTACCACGCCCCATCCAACTCATCACCGAATCCATTACTCTGCAGGTGGGAATGCTGCATTCTGAGAGTATCTGTTATGTTCTGCTACCAAAGCTAAGGAAAGAGAGGAGATCTGTCCCTACTATAGGACTCAGCTGAATCCCTACGATGTAACAGGGAACCTGATCCTGCGATCAGACCTGCTAAAGTCCTAATCTAGTCTGTACGGAGACCTATAGATGTGGGGAGGAAATCCCTACAAGTACTAAGGACTGGGAGGAATATGGGACACCTCCTAACAGAAATAGTAGCAGACAGACGAACAAACAAAATAGATAGAACATAGAGGTCCGTAGACCAAGCAAACTAACAGAGCTAGATACAGAGCACAGGCTAGCTAGAAAGTAGATATACAATGAAGTCCAGCAAAGCCAGAAGGGCGGAGCAGGATTAAATAGGCCAACAAGGTCATGTGACCAGCAAAGGAAAAAAAACCTAACAGCAAGGTTCTAACAGTACCCCCCCTTCTAAGAGGATCCTCCGGATCCCCTAGGACCAGGCTTATCAGGAAATCTCCTGTGAAACGCTCTGATAAGTCTGGACGCGGAAACATCATCTGACCTCACCCAAGAGTTATCCTCGGGTCCGAAACCTTTCCAGGCCACAAGATACTGCAAACTACCTCTATACCGTCTAGAGTCAAGGATGCGAGAAATTTCATATTCCCCGTCCTCCACCACCGGAGGAACAGAGGCAGAGGCGTCACCATCCGACACAACAGCTTTTTTTAACAGAGAGACATGAAAGACCGGATTAATTCTCCAGGAGGTAGGAACCTCCAACCTAACAGCAGATTGGTTGACAACCTGAAGCACCTTAAAGGGCCCTACAAACTTGGGACCCAATTTCTTAGAAGGAATCCTCAACCGCAGATTCCTAGAGGACAACCAAACCATGTCACCAACAGCGAACAAAACCTCCTGTCGTTTCCTATCAAAGTAGTCTTTAGATTTTCTGTTGGCCTCCTGAAGATTACCACGCACATCCGTCCAAACTCTTTCCAAATCACCGGAAAAATTCTCCTCCTCAGGCACGGCAGATCCCAACTTGGAGAACGACCCAAACGACGGATGTCTCCCAGAACAACAAAAAAAAGGCGAACAACCAGCAGAAGAAGATGTATGATTGTTCAGAGCAAATTCGGCAAGTGGCAGAAACTCAGACCACCCCTCTTGATTGTCTGCCACAAAACAACGCAAGAACTGCTCAACATCCTGGTTTTTCCTTTCTGTCTGGCCATTAGATTCAGGATGATATCCGGACGAAAACGACAAATGAATTCCCAACCTGTCACAAAAGGCACGCCAAAAACGAGCCACGAACTGAGGACCCCTATCAGAAACAATGTCAGTAGGAACGCCATGAAGTCTGACAATTTCCTTGACAAAGGCCTTAGCGAGAGTTTTAGCGCAGGGCAGTTTGACGAAGGGAACCAAGTGACACATCTTGCTAAAACGGTCCACAACCACCCAGATGACAGTAAAACCCTCAGAGGGGGGAAGGTCAGTTATAAAGTCCATAGCCAAATGTGTCCAAGGAGCACTGGGGACCTCCAAAGGACAAAGCAACCCCGCAGCAGGAGTATGTGAGGACTTAGATCTAGCACATATAGTACATTGGCGCACCCACTTAATGACTTCCTTCTGCCATCCAGGCCACCAAAAACTGCGACCCACCAGTCTCTTGGTCTCAGAGATTCCGGGATGACCTGCCAACCGAGATTCGTGACACTCAACAAACAAATCTCTCCTAAAGGTCCCAGGCACAAACAACCTCCCATGAGGAGTGTTAGATGGGGCATTCTCCTGAGCTTTAAGAATCTCATCTTCCAAAACGGAGTCTAAAGCAGCTATCACAACACCTTCTTGTAAAATGTTTTCCTCTTTCTCAGCACCGACTATGGGAGAAAAACTGCGAGACAAGGCATCCGCCTTAACATTCTTAGTACCAGGGATGTAAGTAACGGAAAAATTAAACCGCGAGAAAAACAGTGCCCACCTAGCCTGACGGGCATTCAGGCGCTTGGCAGCATCAAGATATATCAGATTTTTATGATCCGTAAGAACCTGAACGGGAAATTCCGCACCTTCCAAGAAGTGGCGCCAGTGTTCAAATGCGAGTTTAATAGCCAATAATTCCCGATTACCAATATCGTAATTCAGTTCAGTCTCCGAAAATTTTTTTGAAAAAAAGGCACAGGGATGTAATCCATCCCCGTTATCCTGAGACAATACTGCGCCAACCCCCACAGAGGAAGCATCAACCTCAACCAAAAACGGCCTAGTAACATCAGGCTGCATAAGGATGGGAGCAGAGGTGAACCTCTCCTTGAGATACACAAAAGCTTCAATGGCCTCAGAAGACCACTGAACCGCATCAGCACCTTTCCTGGTGAGATCAGTCAGAGGTTTGACAATACTAGAAAAATTTTTTATGAATTTTCTGTAGTAATTGGCGAAACCCAAAAACCTCTGTATTGATTTCAAACCAATAGGCCTAGGCCATTCCTGCACAGCCTGAACCTTAACCGGATCCATCTCAAAGCCTTTGCTGGAGATAATGTAGCCCAAAAAACTAATTCTCTGTACAGCGAACTCACATTTCTCCAGCTTAGCAAAAAGCGAATTGTCCATTAATAACTGTAATACCTCACGCACGCTCCGCCAATGAGACTCCAGATCTGGCGAATAAATCAAAATGTCATCCAAATACACAACCACATTTTTACCGATCAAAGGTCTAAGGATGTCATTAATCAGATTCTGAAAAAATGCAGGAGCATTAGTAAGACCAAAAGGCATAACCAGATTCTCAAAATGACCCACAGGAGTGTTAAAAGCAGTCTTCCATTCATCACCCTCCTTCATGCGCAACAGATTGTATGCCCCCTTAAGGTCAATTTTAGAGAACCACTTGGCCCCCATTAACTGGTTAAACAGATCAGGAATCAATGGCAGTGGGTAAGGATTGCGTACAGTAATTTTGTTAATCTCACGAAAATCCAGACAAGGACGTAAACCGCCGTCCTTTTTTTTTACAAAAAAAAATCCAACCGCCACAGGAGACTTAGAGGGCCTAATGTGACCGGCGGCCAAACTTGTCTGTATGTATTCATCCAAAGCCTTCCTCTCAGGAATAGTAAGGTTAAATAAACGACTTTTAGGAAGAGTCGCTCCAGGGACAAATTCAATAGAACAATCATAGTCTCTATGGGGAGGCAAAACCTGCGATTCCTTCTCAGAAAAAACTCTCCAAAAATCCTGAATAGGAACAGGCAATTCTCCCCTATCCAAAGCTGCAATACGCCCGTTACAACACTTGTCATAACATTTATGGCTCCAGGATTTAATTTCACTGGTAGACCAATCCAGTACAGGATTGTGAAATTTTAACCAGGGCAAACCCAATATTACTGGAGAAGGCAAGTTATTCAACACTACCAAATCCAATTTCTCATGGTGAACACCATTAATAGTGAGAGGAAATTCACTGACCTTGAGAGTAATATTCTTCAAAGGGGAGCCATCCACAGAAACCACAGCAATGGGGGATGATAAAGGTTCAGGTTTTAAATTGAGTTTTTCCACGAATCCCCCATCAATTACATTCAGTGTAGACCCGCAATCAACAAACACCCGAAATTCCATTAATTTTTCCTGAGCAATCGTGGAAGCAGCTAAAAATATACCCTTGGAATTTAAACAGGCAATATGGGCGTGACTGACCATTTTTTTTTCTTTCTTCATACGAAGCTCACAGCCTTTAATCAAATGACCAGATTTTCCGCAATAGAAACACAAGCCTTCCGAAAAACGACGGTCTTTTTCTTGAGAGCGAGGTGCCACCGATCCAATCTCCATCGGTTCACCACTGTTAGTACACACATTATCATAACCAGAAACTGACATAGCAGAGGATTTGCTCTCATTAACCCTAGCACGCAGTCTTCTATCCACCCGTATAGCTAATTGCATAGCCTGTTGCAAATCCTCAGGTGTAGGATAAGCAATTAGCAGGTCTTTAACCCTTTCACTGAGCCCAGCAAGAAATAGACTTTTCAGAGCAGAATCGTTCCACCCTGTTTGAGTGGACCAACGACGAAAATGAGTACAATATTTTTCGACATTACCTGATCCTTGTTTTAAACGTCTCAACTCAGTCTCAGCTGATGCCACACGGTCAGGATCATCATATAATAGTCCTAAAGCAGAAAAAAAACTATCCACTGATCTGAAGCATGTATCACTAGGTTGCAAAGAAAAGGCCCACTCCTGAGGCTCTTTGCGCAAAAGTGACATTATGAACCCTACGCGCTGGGATTCATCCCCAGAGGACTTGGGTCTCAAACGAAAATACAATAAGCAAGCATTTTTAAATGAAAAAAATTCTCGATGTTCACCAAAAAATAAATCCGGCAAACATACCTTAGGCTCCAAGAAATATGCTCCAGGACAGTTACTCACGTGCTGACGGAGCTCGGCCACTTCCAGAGAGAGTCCCTGCAGGTGTTTAGCCAAATCCTGAACCGACACCATGATGGAACAAAAAAAAAAAAAAAAAAAAAAAAAAAATCTTTCCTTAGAGAATTTGCAGGCTGGACTTACTGTTATGTTCTGCTACCAAAGCTAAGGAAAGAGAGGAGATCTGTCCCTACTATAGGACTCAGCTGAATCCCTACGATGTAACAGGGAACCTGATCCTGCGATCAGACCTGCTAAAGTCCTAATCTAGTCTGTACGGAGACCTATAGATGTGGGGAGGAAATCCCTACAAGTACTAAGGACTGGGAGGAATATGGGACACCTCCTAACAGAAATAGTAGCAGACAGACGAACAAACAAAATAGATAGAACATAGAGGTCCGTAGACCAAGCAAACTAACAGAGCTAGATACAGAGCACAGGCTAGCTAGAAAGTAGATATACAATGAAGTCCAGCAAAGCCAGAAGGGCGGAGCAGGATTAAATAGGCCAACAAGGTCATGTGACCAGCAAAGGAAAAAAAACCTAACAGCAAGGTTCTAACAGTATCTCCTTTCATGTTCTGCCTGGACTCTCTCACGCCCTCTTGCTAGGCCTACCTTGGCTCCAGAGACATGCACCCGTGCTTGACTGGCAGACCGGAGAAGTCCTTCGCTGGGGACAGGACTGCCATAAGACCTGTCTGGTTCCCGTCCATCCCGTCCGTCCTTCTCCTACCCCGGCTAATCTACCTGGACTTCCTATTCCTTATTGGTCTTATGCTGATGTCTTTAATAAAAAGGAAGCAGAGACACTACCTCCTCATAGACCATACGACTGCCCTATCGACCTGTTACCTGGTACTACTCCTCCCCGTGGTCGTATTTATCCTTTATCCGCTGCTGAGACCCGGTCGATGTCCGAATATATTGAGGAGAATCTGGCCAGGGGATTCATCCGGAAATCTACCTCCCCGGCGGGAGCAGGCTTCTTTTTCGTCAAAAAGAAGGACGGCTCTCTCCGTCCCTGTATAGACTATAGAGGCCTTAACCAGATCACGGTGAAGAATAAGTACCCCCTTCCGCTCATTCCGGAACTATATGATCGTCTGAGGGGGGCTAAAATCTTCACCAAACTGGACCTCCGTGGGGCGTACAACCTGGTTCGTATCCGTCAGGGGGATGAATGGAAGACGGCATTCAACACCCGGGACGGCCACTATGAATATCTGGTAATGCCCTTTGGTCTCTGTAACGCTCCTGCCGTCTTTCAAGAGTTGGTCAATGACATCTTCCGGGACCTTCTCTACTCCTGCGTAGTGGTGTACCTGGACGACATCTTGGTCTTCTCTCCGGATCTCCAGACTCACCGGAGGGACGTTCGTCAGGTCCTGCTCAGGCTCAGGCAGAATCACCTCTTCGCTAAATACGAGAAGTGCCTCTTTGAGCAGACCTCGCTTCCGTTTTTGGGCTACATTATTTCTCAGACCGGCCTACGAATGGATCCAGAGAAACTGTCTGCCATCGAGAAATGGCCTCGACCGGAGGGGTTGAAGGCCATTCAGCGATTCCTGGGCTTCGCCAACTACTACCGCCTCTTCATACTGTGGCACCCCAGGGGTCTGGTTTTCCACAGTAACAGCAATGTTATGTCTGAGAGCAGGTGGGAGGTCTCTTGGTCAGGGATCCTATGCATGCAACACCTCCTGCCCAGTCCTGGGAGGGGAAGAACTTCCCCTATATAAACCTAGGGCTGAGGCAGGGTGAGTGAGTAGAGAAGAAGCAGAGAAAAGAAGCAAATATAGGAAGAAACAACAGGAGCTCTGTGGGAGCAGTGTTACAAGGAGTCAGGGGCTGGCAGCTGCAGAGCTCGCCCTGACTGAGAAGTTATCACCGGACCCGGAGTCCGAGGCTGTGGGGACTAACTCCTATCCAGCAGCAGAAACCGACCGGCAGGGGATCGCAGGTCCTCTGGCCCAGAAACCCGAAGGCCCCGAGTCACCGGCCATACGGGTGAGCACCACACGGTACACTCAGGGACGTGGGCTACTTATACCCGCCTCTAGCAAGGTAGCCAGAAGAGTACAGTTAGTTTGGGAGGCCTACAACTCCGCCTGGCCAGGGGAGATCCCATCTGCTCAAGGACTGACCAGGCCCCAATCGCTAGCCAGTACTCCGGGAGGGTCTATCTTTGTCACCAGTAAAGACCCTGAACTACACCGTACCGTCTCCGAGTGGTTCCTGCTACCCCCATCATCCACGTCGGCTGCCCTGAGGCCATACCCCTCCCGTTGGGGGTGATACTATCACGCTGCACAATCCTACCACCGGCCTCAGCGGTCTGCCCTGCAGCGGCAGCTCCTTCGCTGCATTCAACGGGTGGCGTAGTCGTACAACATCTACCACTAATACAGCGCCACTTAGTCTGACTCCCTGGGCACGGACCGGGTCACCGCCACGAGACTACAACCCTCAACAGATCCGGCTCTGGGTAAGCTCCCGCGTGCGCAACGCTGCGCGACACAGGCCCAGGGGCGCGTCAACTTTTGGCGTAGTCGGCAGGATCTCGTGCCCGCAACCACCGGGTACTGTGTGCCTGAAAAAGACTGTGAAAACTTACCCGTGGTGAAGATTCCCGCCATCCGGCGCCATCTTCCGCTTTCTTCCCGCCATCGGTGGAGTTTTCCCGCCATCCGACGCCATCTTCGGCCTTCTTCCCGCCATCCGTGGAGTTTTCCCGCCATTGGACGCCATCTTGAGGACGCCGCGCGGGAAGAAGAGGGGCGTGGACTCCGAAAACGCGCGAGAACTGAAGCCCCGCCTCACGTCCGGACGTTGCGTAAGGTCCTGGAAGGAGCCCAGCAGACGCCGACGTCACAGGAGCGCGACGGAAGGTCCTCAACCCTGACGATCCACTGCGGAGCCGCGGCCTACGGAAGAGGATCATCGCAAGGTAGGCCACGGTCCACTAGGGGGGAGAAGGATGTCGGATACGGAGGAGAGCTTCACCGCTCCAACCCCCGCCAGCGCCACCGCTGTTGCGGTCATGCCTTTCACCATGCCCTATATCCCGGGGGCAGCCTGGCTACCCCAGTACTCAGGGGAGTCACATACCCTGCAGGACTTTAGAGAAAAACTGGATAGCCTCTTCCAGGTGTACCCCCTCACAGAAGAGCAAAAAGTAAGCATCCTGGTGGCCCAATTAACCGGGGCAGCCCAAAGGGAGGTAAAGTCCTGGCCACCTGGGAGGAGGACTGTCGCAGAGATACTAACCCAGCTAACCGAGGAGGAGCTGCAGTACTACCAATACGAGGAAAGCCAAGAGGACCCGGACGGGTCTGAGGACTACCCTCAGGAGGGAGCACAAAGAGGACATAGCTACTGAAGGGAAGTAGCGTGAATAAAGAGCTGTAAATAGTTACCCGTAAGGGTACAAGGACTGCTGCTAATTAAAATATGGTCCCCGTTGGGATTAGTGAATTGTTCCCCATGTGCCCCTATCTTAAACCAGGCTGAGGACTGTGAGCAGCCATTCCTTATCCCCACTGACCGAGGACTGAGAGCGGTCGTTCTTTCCCTCTACCTGGCCGAGGACTGAGAGCGGCCATATCCTGTAAATAATTATGTGTTTCTAGTTATTTATAGGAGTCCTTGGTGGATTTACCGGGAATCCTTGTACATGGTTGGAGCGTAACCTAGGAATGGACTAAAGACTGTTAAGGACTCGGGGCAGGACAGACCCCTACCTGGTTACGTCTCCCTGTTTTGGTGAAATGGACACCTTGTTTTTCTTCAAAACTGCACCCGGTTGCGGACACGCCGTAACCATCTTTATGTGTTTTTCTTATTGTATTATTATTGTTTATATCTTGTTATGTCCTATGAGAAACGGTTGCAGGATTTGGGAATGTTTAGCTTGCAAAAAAGAAGACTGAGAGGAGACTTAATAGCTGTCTACAAATATGTCAAGGGCTGTCACATTGTAGAAGGATCATCTTTATTCTCATTTGCACAAGGAAAGACTAGAAGCAATGGGATGAAACTAAATGGGAGGAGACACAGATTAGATATTAGAAAAAACTTTTTGACAGTTAGGGTGATTAATGAGTGGAACAGGCTGCCACGAGAGGTGGTGAGTTCCCCTTCAATGGACGTCTTCAAACAGAGGCTGGACAGACATCTGTCTGAGATGATCTAGTGAATCCTGCTTTGAGCAGGGGGTTGGACCAGATGACCCAGGAGGTCCCTTCCAACTCTACCATTCTATGATTCTATGTTTTTCTAAAATATGTTTAGTCCCGGAGTACTAAATTTCACTAGGGGGGAATGTGGCACCCCAGGGGTCTGGTTTTCCACAGTAACAGCAATGTTATGTCTGAGAGCAGGTGGGAGGTCTCTTGGTCAGGGATCCTATGCATGCCACACCTCCTGCCCAGTCCTGGGAGGGGAAGAACTTCCCCTATATAAACCTAGGGCTGAGGCAGGGTGAGTGAGTAGAGAAGAAGCAGAGAAAAGAAGCAAATATAGGAAGAAACAACAGGAGCTCTGTGGGAGCAGTGTTACAAGGAGTCAGGGGCTGGCAGCTGCAGAGCTCGCCCTGACTGAGAAGTTATCACCGGACCCGGAGTCCGAGGCTGTGGGGACTAACTCCTATCCAGCAGCAGAAACCGACCGGCAGGGGATTGCAGGTCCTCTGGCCCAGAAACCCGAAGGCCCCGAGTCACCGGCCATACGGGTGAGCACCACACGGTACACTCAGGGACGTGGGCTACTTATACCCGCCTCTAGCAAGGTAGCCAGAAGAGTACAGTTAGTTTGGGAGGCCTACAACTCCGCCTGGCCAGGGGAGATCCCATCTGCTCAAGGACTGACCAGGCCCCAATTGCTAGCCAGTACTCCGGGAGGGTCTATCTTTGTCACCAGTAAAGACCCTGAACTACACCGTACCGTCTCCGAGTGGTTCCTGCTACCCCCATCATCCACGTCGGCTGCCCTGAGGCCATACCCCTCCCGTTGGGGGTGATACTATCACGCTGCACAATCCTACCACCGGCCTCAGCGGTCTGCCCTGCAGCGGCAGCTCCTTCGCTGCATTCAACGGGTGGCGTAGTCGTACAACATCTACCACTAATACAGCGCCACTTAGTCTGACTCCCTGGGCACGGACCGGGTCACCGCCACGAGACTACAACCCTCAACAGATCCGGCTCCGGGTAAGCTCCCGCGTGCGCAACGCTGCGCGACACAGGCCCAGGGGCGCGTCAATACCACACTTCTCTTCCCGGACTGCCCCAATTTCCGCGCTCACCCGTAAGGGTACTAATCCCAAAGAGTGGCCGCCCGAAGCAGAGGAGGCCTTTCTTTCCCTAAAACAGGCCTTCTCTTCCGCCCCGGTGCTGCATCGCCCGGACGGCAACAAGCAGTTCTTCCTGGAAGTTGACGCCTCCTCCTCTGGAGCCGGAGCGGTACTTACTCAAAAATCATCTTCCGGGAGAATGGTAACTTGTGGCTTCTTCTCCAAACTCTTCTCCTCTTCTGAGCGCAACTATTCCATAGGAGACCGAGAGTTATTGGCCATCAAACTGGCATTGGAGGAGTGGCGTTACCTACTCGAGGGGGCTCTTCACCCGGTAATAATTTACACTGACCACAAGAACTTGGCTTACCTCCAGCATGCCCAGAGACTTAACCCGCGCCAAGCCCGGTGGTCCTTGTTTTTTGCTCGCTTTGATTTTGTTCTTCATTTTCGCCCGGCTGACAAAAACGTCAAAGCAGATGCCTTGTCCCGATCCTTTCTGGTGTCCGATCTCGAGGAAGAACCTAAACATATCATCGATCCCGCCAGAGTAATGCAGGTGGCTCCCGTGAGCCTAAATCGTCTCCCTCCCGGTAAGACGTTCGTATCAGTACCTGATCGGGAGAAGATCCTACACTGGGGTCACTCGTCTAAACTAGCTGGCCACGCCGGTCAGAAAAAGACCCTCCAGCTTATTGCCCGGCACTACTGGTGGCCTACCCTGCACAAGGACGTAATAGACTTTGTTTCTGCCTGTGTGTCCTGCGCCCGCAACAAAGTCCCGAGACACCTGCCAGCCGGTCGCCTTCTTCCGCTTCCTGTGCCTGCTGCCCCCTGGCAGCATATTGCTATGGACTTCATAACTGATCTCCCCGTCTCTGCCGGTTGTACGGTCATTTGGGTGGTCGCTGACCGCTTTTCCAAGATGGCTCACTTTATTCCCCTGCCTGGCCTCCCGTCTGCACCCGAGCTGGCTAAAGACTTTATCCGCCACATCTTCCGTCTTCATGGCCTGCCCCTCCACATCGTGTCGGATCGTGGGGTACAGTTCACCTCACGTTTCTGGAGAGCCACTTGTAAACTGCTAGACGTCACCCTGGACTTCTCTTCCGCTTACCACCCACAGTCCAATGGTCAAGTGGAGCGGATCAATCAGAACCTGACCAGTTACCTCCGGCACTTCGTTAATGCCCATCATTCTGACTGGGTGGGTCTCCTACCATGGGCCGAGTTCTCCTATAACAATCACGAGAGCGAATCCTCCTCCAAATCCCCGTTTTTTGTAGTCTTCGGTCAGCATCCTCGGATTCCTTTTCCTGTCTCCACCTCTGTGGACAACCCGGCTGCGGAATCTCTCGTTAGCAAATTTTCCTCCATTTGGGAGAGTACCCGATCCGCACTCCTTCAGTCGTCCGAACGGATGAAAAGACACGCTGACAAAAAACGCCTGGATCCTCCACAATTTCGTCCTGGAGATAAAGTCTGGCTCTCGTCTAAATATGTCCGACTCAAGATACCTTCTTACAAGTTAGGGCCTCGGTTCATCGGTCCTCTGGAGGTCATCAGTCAGATCAACCCGGTGGCCTATAAATTGAAACTCCCGGCCAACTTACGGATTCCTAACTCCTTCCATGTATCTCTCCTCAAACCTGTGGTACTTAACTCTTTTTCCAAGTCTACAGGTACGCCTCCTGCTCCGGTTTCTGCTGAGGACGAGTTTGAGGTAGAGAACATTCTTGCCACCAAAAGGGTAAGAGGAAAAACCTTTTTTCTGGTAGATTGGAAGGGGTTTGGTCCTGAGGAGAGAACGTGGGAGCCCCGGGAGAACATCCATGCCCCTCTTATCCTAGCTAAATTTCTGTCTGGCCTAAAAAAGGGGGGGCCTAAAGGGGGGGGTACTGTAGCGCCGGCATCCCTGCCCTCTGCTAGGCAGGGACGCTGTTCCCCTCACCTCCCTGCTCCGTGCCCGGCGTCCTCCTCCCGCTCTGCTGGCAGCGCGCGCTCCTTCCCGGCCACTGTGCTTAGGGCGCGCGCGCTCTCCCTCCCTCTTAAAGGGGCCGCGCGCGCCGTCCTAAGGAGTCCCCGGCCAATGGCCGGAGGACTTCACCATATATAAGGCACCTCCTCCAAAATGGAGGTGCCCGAGCAATGTTGTTGCACTGTTCACTACTCTGCTTCAGCCCTCAGGTCCCGTTGCCAGTTACCTGCCAGTTACCTGCCAGTTTCCTGCCAGATTCCTGCCTGATTATCTGCTACCTGCCTGCTAGTCTGAGGTCCGACGGTATGCCTTACTACTCCTGTCAGTCTGTCTAAGGACCAGCCTGCCCGCTCACCTGGGAGCGCACATCAGCCACCTGCCTGCTTGCCTGAGGTCCGACGGTCTGCCTTCCATCTCCTGTCAGTCTGTCTATGGACCGGCTTGCCCGCTCACCTGGGAGCACACACCAGCTACCTGCCTGCTAGTCTACCTGGAGGCTCCGCCGTCACGTGCTGTGACCACCTGCCTGTCCAGTGACTCCTGCTCGCTCACCTGGGAGCGCTCATCTGCTGCCTGTCTGCTAGCCTACCTGGAGGCTCTGCCGTCACGTGCTGTGACCACCCTCCTGTCCAGAGACTTCTGCCCGCTCACCTGGGAGCGCTCATCTGCCGCCTGTCTGTTGGTCTTCCTGGAGGCTCCGCCGTCACATGCTGTGACCACCCGTTCATCCAGAGACTCTCGCCTGCTCACCTGGGAGCTCACGTCTATCATCAGCCGCCACAGGTCGTACCAACCCTTTACCTAGAGACTGCCCCGGTCACTTGCCGTGACCATCTGCCCGTTCATCCAGAGACTGCCCCGGTCACTTGCCGTGACCATCTGCCCGTTCATCCAGAGACTGCCCCGGTCACTTGCCGTGACCATCTGCCCGTTCATTCAGAGACTGCCCCGGTCACTTGCCGTGACCATCAGCCCGTTCATCCAGAGACTGCCCCGGTCACTTGCCGTGACCTCCAGCCCGTTCACTCAGAGACTGTCCCGGTCACCTGCTGTGACCTCCTGCCCGTCTTCCCTGGTCGCCACCCGCTCCCTTACAAGGACTGCCCCCTTGTATAGTAGCTCAGAGCTTCCGCCTCCCAGACCCGTTACACCTAGTAGTGGAAGCAACCGCGGTCTTGTCCATCACTCGTCAGTAAATTGTGTCATTGTCTTGATGACCGGAGGCAGCGGAGTGGCATCCCCTGACAAACTGGTGGCTACGGTAAGATCTGGGTGATCTCTCTGGTGTCATCTGTGTCAAAGTGGTAAAAGTGGTGGGTTCAACATGAACCCCCCCAGCTGTGTATCCTTGATGATGAAGATGGTGTTTTCAGGGTGATCTTCAGTGTTAGTTTTCCATCAAACATAACATTTTGTATTTAGCCCAAGAAGTTCTCCTTTGATTTCATCTGACCAGAACCCCTTCTTCCACATGCTCGCTGTGTCACCTACATGACTTTTGGCAAACTGCAACAGGGACTTCTTATGGCTTTCAAAAATGTCTTTCTTCTTGTTGCTCTTCCATAAAGGCCAGAGTTGTGGAGCATGCGACTAATAGTTGTCCTGTGGACAGATTTTCCCCCCTTAAGCTGTGGATCTCTGCAGCTCCTCCGGTTACCATGGGCCTTTTGGCTGCCTCTCTCATTAGTGCTCTCCTTGTTTGGGATGTCAGTTTAGATGGACCGCCATGTTTTGTAGGTTTGCATTTGTGCCATACTCCTTCCATTTTTGGATGATGGATTGCACATTGCTCTGTCAGATGTTCAGAGCTTGGGCTATTTTTATAACCTAACCCAGCCTTCATTTTCTTCACAGCCTTATCCCTCACCTGTCTGGTGGGCTCCTTGGTTTTCAGCTTTATCCCTGGCCTGACTGGTGGTTTCCTTGGTTTTCAGCTTTATCCCTCACCTGTCTGGTGGGCTCCTTGCTTTTCAGCTTTATCCCTGACCTGTCTGGTGGGCTCTTTGGTTTTCATGATGCTGTTTGATCCCTAATGTTCTTGTCGGGGTCGTAGCGACATTCCACTCGTCCTCCAGTCACTCCAAATTAAGGCTATGAGCATGGGTCAACCATTCAAAGAATGAGTCAGACAACAAGGTGGTTCAAACTCAGAGCATGCTCAGAGGCTACTGGCAAGCCACGATCTCAGCAATGTTCTGCCTTTATTTCCACATGCACAAACTTAAATACACTACGTAATGGGGAGGGGAAAGGGGTTGTTCGGGGCGGGGTAAGCCATAAATGGATTGTTCGGGGCGGGGTAAGCCATAAATGTCTAGTATCCGGCCACTCCTGATTGGTCCACGTCTCCTTAACTCAGTCTCTGGGCAGACAACAGTCAGTTGATGTTTCGGTTTCATTTCTCTGAAACAGGTGCTGGCTGATACCGGCGCCATCTTAGCATAAGTTTCGATCTAAGTAACACGTAGCAAGGAAAGCTTATTGTTATAAGACACAAAATGGTGGTTAGTACATAAGCAAAGCGTATAAAAGTATAAAAGTGGAAAAATATATATTCTTTCTTACCCTGACATTCTCACAAACCTCTGAGGCCTTCATTGAGCAGCTCTAGTTATACTGAGAAGAATCACACCCAGGTGGACACAATGTACTAATTATGTGACTTCTGGAGGCGATTGGTCACTCAGGATGTTATTTGGGGGGATCTGACTACAGGGGGCTGATTATAAAGGCACTGAACAATTGTTAGATTTATACTTGTAAAATCATGAGTAAACCTGGTATCATTTCCTTTACACGTCACAAATACTCGTCACTTTCTGTTGTGTCACAGAAAATCCCTATAATATACATTTATGTTTGTGAATGTAATGTGAAAAAGTGTGGAAAAGTTCACCGGGTATGAAGTCTATTTCAAAGCACTGTATGTATATATATGTACACTGCTCAAAAAGATAAAGGGAACACTTAAACAACAGAATATAACTCCAAGTAAATGAAACTTCTGTCCACTTAGGAAGCAACACTGATTGACAATCAATCTCACCTGCTGTTGTGCAAATGGAATAGACAATAGATGGAAATTATTGGCAATTATCAAGACCCCCTCAATAAAGGAGTGGTTCTGCAGGTGGGGACCACAGACCACATCTCAGTACCAATGCTTTCTGGCTGATGTTTTGGTCACTTTTGAATGTTGGTTGTGCTTTCACACTCGTGGTAGCATGAGACGGACTCTACAACCCACAGAAGTTGCTCAGGTAGTGCAGATCATCCAGGATGGCACATCAATGTGAGCTGTGGCAAGAAGGTTTGCTATGTCTGTCAGCGTAGTGTCCAGAGGCTGGAGACGCTACCAGGAGACAGGCCAGTACACCAGGAGACGTGGAGGGGGCCGTAGGAGGGCAACAACCCAGCAGCAGGACCGCTACCTCCGCCTTGGTGCAAGGAGGAACAGGAGGAGCACTGCCAGAGCCCTGTAAAATGACCTCCAGCAGGCCACAAATGTGCATGTGTCTGCACAAACGGTTAGAAACCGACTCCATGAGGGTGGTATGAGGGCCCGACGTCCACAGATGGGGGTTGTGCTCACAGCCCAACACCGTGCAGGACGCTTGGCATTTGCCACAGAACACCAGGATTGGTAAAGTCGCCACTGGCGCTCTGTGCTCTTCACAGATGAAAGCAGGTTCACACTGAGCACATGTGACAGACGTGACAGAGTCTGGAGACGCCGTGGAGAGCGATCTGCTGCCTGCAACATCCTTCACCATGACCGGTTTGGCAGTGGGTCAGTAATGGTGTGGGGTGGCATTTCTTTGGAGGGCCGCACAGCCCTCCATGTGCTCGCTAGAGGTAGCCTGACTGCCATTAGGTACCGAGATGAGATCCTCATACCCCTTGTGAGACCATATGCTGGTGCGGTTGGCTCTGGGTTCCTCCTAATGCAGGACAATGCCAGACCTCATGTGGCTGGAGTGTGTCAGCAGTTCCTGCAAGATGAAGGCATTGAAGCTATGGACTGGCCGCCCGTTCCCCCGACCTGAATCCGATTGAGCGCATCTGGGACATCATGTCTCGCTCCATCCACCAACGTCACGTTGCACCACAGACTGTCCAGGAGTTGGCGGATGCTTTAGTCCAGGTCTGGGAGGAGATCCCACAGGAGACCATCCGCAACCTCATCAGGAGCATGCCCAGGCGTTGTTGGGAGGTGATACAGGCACGTGGAGGCCACACACAATACTCAGCCTCATCAGGAGCATGCCCAGGCGTTGTAGGGAGGTCATACAGGCACGTGGAGGCCACACCCAATACTCAGCCTCATCAGGAGCATGTCCAGGCGTTGTAGCGAGGTCATACAGGCACGTGGAGGCCACACACAATACTCAGCCTCATCAGGAGCATGCCCAGGTGATGTAGGGAGGTCATACAGGCACGTGGAGGCCACACACAATACTCAGCCTCATCAGGAGCATGCCCAGGCGTTGTAGGGAGGTCATAGAGGCATGTGGAGGCCACTCACAATACTGAGCCTCATCAGGAGCATGCCCAGGTGTTGTAGGGAGGTATTACAGGCACGTGGAGGCCACACACAATACTCAGCCTCATCAGGAGCATGCCCAGGTGTTGTAGGGAGGTCATACAGGCACGTGGAGGCCACACACAATACTCAGCCTCATCAGGAGCATGCCCAGGCGTTGTAGGGAGGTTATACAGGCACGTGGAGGCCACACACAATACTCAGCCTCATCAGGAGCATGCCCAGGCATTGTAGGGAGGTCATACAGGCACGTGGAGGCCACACACAATACTCAGCCTCATCAGGAGCATGCCCAGGCGTTGTAGGGAGGTCATACAGGCATGTGGAGGCCACACACAATACTCAGCCTCATCAGGAGCATGCCCAGGCGTTGTAGGGAGGTCATACAGACACGTGGAGGCCACACACAATACTCAGCCTCATCAGGAGCATGCCCAGGCATTGTAGGGAGGTCATACAGGCACGTGGAGGCCACACACAATACTCAGCCTCATCAGGAGCATGCCCAGACGTTGTAGGGAGGTCATACAGGCACGTGGAGGCCACACACAATACTCAGCCTCATCAGGAGCATGCCCAGGCGTTGTAGGGAGGTCATACAGGCACGTGGAGGCCACACACAATACTCAGACTCATCAGGAGCAAGCCCAGGCGTTGTAGGGAGGTCATACAGGCACGTGGAGGCCACACACAATACTCAGCCTCATCAGGAGCATGCCCAGGTGTTGTAGGGAGGTCATACAGGCACGTGGAGGCCACACACAATACTCAGCCTCATCAGGAGCATGCCCAGGCGTTGTAGGGAGGTCATACAGGCACGTGGAGGCCACACACAATACTCAGCCTCATCAGGAGCATGCCCAGGCGTTGTAGGGAGGTCATACAGGCACGTGGAGGCCACACACAATACTCAGTCTCATCAGGAGCATGCCCAGGCGTTGTAGGGAGGTCATACAGGCACGTGGAGGCCACACACAATACTCAGCCTCATCAGGAGCATGCCCAGGCGTTGTAGGGAGATCATACAGGCACGTGGAGGCCACACACAATACTCAGCCTCATCAGGAGCATGACCAAGCCTTGTAGGGAGGTCATACAGGCACGTGGAGGCCACACACAATACTCAGCCTCATCAGGAGCATGCCCAGGCGTTGTAGGGAGGTCATACAGGCACGTGGAGGCCACACACAATACTCAGCCTCATCAGGAGCATGCCCAGGCGTTGTTGGGAGGTCATACCAGCACGTAGAGGCCACACACAATACTCAGCCTCATCAGGAGCATGCCCAGGCGTTGTAGGGAGGTCATACAGGCACGTGGAGGCCACACACAATACTCAGCCTCATCAGGAGCATGCCCAGGCGTTGTAGGGAGGTCATACAGGCACGTGGAGGCCACACACAATACTCAGCCTCATGAGGAGCATGCCCAGGCGTTGTAGGGAGGTCATACAGGCACGTGGAGGCCACACACAATACTCAGCCTCATCAGGAGCATGCCCAGGCGTTGTAGGGAGGTCATACAGACACGTGGAGGCCACACACAATACTCAGCCTCATCAGGAGCATGCCCAGGCGTTGTAGAGAGGTCATACCGGCACGTAGAGGCCACACACAATACTCAGCCTCATCAGGAGCATGCCCAGGCGTTGTAGGGAGGTCATACAGGCACGTGGAGGCCACACACAATACTCAGCCTCATCAGGAGCATGCCCAGGCATTGTAGGGAGGTCATACAGGCACGTGGAGGCCACACACAATACTCAGCCTCATCAGGAGCATGCCAAGGCGTTGTAGGGAGATCATACAGGCACGTGGAGGCCACACACAATACTCAGCCTCATCAGGAGCATGCCCAGGCCTTGTACGGAGGTCATACAGGCACGTGGAGGCCACACACAATACTCAGCCTCATCAGGAGCATGCCCAGGCGTTGTAGGGAGGTCATACAGGCACGTGGAGGCCACACACAATACTCATTCTCATCAGGAGCATGCCCAGGCGTTGTAGGGAGGTCATACAGGCACGTGGAGGCCACACACAATACTCAGCCTCATCAGGAGCATGCCCAGGCGTTGTAGGGAGATCATACAGGCACGTGGAGGCCACACACAATACTCAGCCTCATCAGGAGCATGCCCAGACGTTGTAGGGAGGTCATACAGGCACGTGGAGGCCACACACAATACTCAGCCTCATCAGGAGCATGCCCAGGCGTTGTAGGGAGGTCATACAGGCACGTGGAGGCCACACACAATACTCAGACTCATCAGGAGCAAGCCCAGGCATTGTAGGGAGGTCATACAGGCACGTGGAGGCCACACACAATACTCAGCCTCATCAGGAGCATGCCCAGGTGTTGTAGGGAGGTCATACAGGCACGTGGAAGCCACACACAATACTCAGCCTCATCAGGAGCATGCCCAGGCGTTGTAGGGAGGTCATACAGGCACGTGGAGGCCACACACAATACTCAGCCTCATCAGGAGCATGCCCAGGCGTTGTAGGGAGGTCATACAGGCACGTGGAGGCCACACACAATACTCAGTCTCATCAGGAGCATGCCCAGGCGTTGTAGGGAGGTCATACAGGCACGTGGAGGCCACACACAATACTCAGCCTCATCAGGAGCATGCCCAGGCGTTGTAGGGAGATCATACAGGCACGTGGAGGCCACACACAATACTCAGCCTCATCAGGAGCATGCCCAGGCCTTGTAGGGAGGTCATACAGGCACGTGGAGGCCACACACAATACTCAGCCTCATCAGGAGCATGCCCAGGCGTTGTAGGGAGGTCATACAGGCACGTGGAGGCCACACACAATACTCAGCCTCATCAGGAGCATGCCCAGGCGTTGTAGGGAGGTCATACCAGCACGTAGAGGCCACACACAATACTCAGCCTCATCAGGAGCATGCCCAGGCGTTGTAGGGAGGTCATACAGGCACGTGGAGGCCACACACAATACTCAGCCTCATCAGGAGCATGCCCAGGCGTTGTAGGGAGGTCATACAGGCACGTGGAGGCCACACACAATACTCAGCCTCATCAGGAGCATGCCCAGGCCTTGTAGGGAGGTCATACAGGCACGTGGAGGCCACACACAATACTCAGCCTCATCAGGAGCATGCCCAGGCATTGTAGGGAGGTCATACAGGCACGTGGAGGCCACACACAATACTCAGCCTCATCAGGAGCATGCCCAGGCGTTGTAGGGAGGTCATACAGGCACGTGGAGGCCACACACAATACTCAGCCTCATCAGGAGCATGCCCAGGCGTTGTAGGGAGGTCATACAGGCACGTGGAGGCCACACACAATACTCAGCCTCATCAGGAGCATGCCCAGGCGTTGTAGGGAGGTCATACAGGCACGTGGAGGCCACACACAATACTCAGCCTCATCAGGAGCATGCCCAGGCATTGTAGGGAGGTCATACAGGCACGTGGAGGCCACACACAATACTCAGCCTCATCAGGAGCATGCCCAGGCGTTGTAGGGAGATCATACAGGCACGTGGAGGCCACACACAATACTCAGCCTCATCAGGAGCATGCCCAGGCCTTGTACGGAGGTCATACAGGCACGTGGAGGCCACACACAATACTCAGCCTCATCAGGAGCATGCCCAGGCGTTGTAGGGAGGTCATACAGGCACGTGGAGGCCACACACAATACTCAGCCTCATCAGGAGCATGCCCAGACGTTGTAGGGAGGTCATACAGGCACGTGGAGGCCACACACAATACTCAGCCTCATCAGGAGCATGCCCAGGCGATGTAGGGAGGTCATACAGGCACGTGGAGGCCACACACAATACTCAGCCTCATCAGGAGCATGCCCAGGCGTTGTAGGGAGATCATCCAGGCACGTGGAGGCCACACACAATACTCAGCCTCATCAGGAGCATGCCCAGGCATTGTAGGGAGGTCATACAGGCACGTGGAGGCCACACACAATACTCAGCCTCATCAGGAGCATGCCCAGGCCTTGTAGGGAGGTCATACAGGCACGTGGAGGCCACACACAATACTCAGCCTCATCAGGAGCATGCCCAGGCGTTGTAGGGAGGTCATACAGGCACGTGGAGGCCACACACAATACTCAGCCTCATCAGGAGCATGCCCAGGCGTTGTAGGGAGGTCATACAGGCACGTGGAGGCCACACACAATACTCAGCCTCATCAGGAGCACGCCCAGGCGTTGTAGGGAGGTCATACAGGCACGTGGAGGCCACACACAATACTGAGCCTCATCAGGAGCATGCCCAGGCGTTGTAGGAAGGTCATACAGGCACGTGGAGGCCACACACAATACTCAGCCTCATCAGGAGCATGCCCAGGCGTTGTAGGGAGGTCATACAGGCACGTGGAGGCCACACACAATACTCAGCCTCATCAGGAGCATGCCCAGGCGTTGTAGGGAGGTCATACAGGCACGTGGAGGCCACACACAATACTCAGCCTCATCAGGAGCATGCCCAGGCGTTGTAGGGAGGTCATACAGGCACGTGGAGGCCACACACAATACTCAGCCTCATCAGGAGCATGCCCAGGCCTTGTAGGGAGGTCATACAGGCACGTGGAGGCCACACACAATACTCAGCCTCATCAGGAGCATGCCCAGGCGTTGTAGGGAGGTCATACAGGCACGTGGAGGCCACACACAATACTCAGCCTCATCAGGAGCATGCCCAGGCGTTGTAGGGAGGTCATACAGGCACGTGGAGGCCACACACAATACTCAGCCTCATCAGGAGCATGCCCAGGCGTTGTAGGGAGGTCATACAGGCACGTGGAGGCCACACACAATACTCAGCCTCATCAGGAGCATGCCCAGGCCTTGTAGGGAGGTCATACAGGCACGTGGAGGCCACACACAATACTCAGCCTCATCAGGAGCATGCCCAGGCCTTGTAGGGAGGTCATACAGGCACGTGGAGGCCACACACAATACTCAGCCTCATCAGGAGCATGCCCAGGCGTTGTAGGGAGGTCATACAGGCATGTGGAGGCCACACACAATACTCAGCCTCATCAGGAGCATGCCCAGGCGTTGTAGGGAGGTCATACCGGCACGTAGAGGCCACACACAATACTCAGCCTCATCAGGAGTATGCCCAGGCGTTGTAGGGAGGTCATACAGGCACGTGGAGGCCACACACAATACTCACCCTCATCTGGAGCATGCCCAGGCGTTGTAGGGAGGTCATACAGGTACGTGGAGGCCACACACAATACTCAGCCTCATCAGGAGCATGCCCAGGCGTTGTAGGGAGGTCATACAGGCACGTGGAGGCCACACACAATACTCAGCCTCATCAGGAGCATGCCCAGGCGTTGTAGGGAGGTCATACAGGCACGTGGAGGCCACACACAATACTCAGCCTCATCAGGAGCATGCCCAGGCGTTGTAGGGAGGTCATACAGGCACGTGGAGGCCACACACAATACTCAGCCTCATCAGGAGCATGCCCAGGCGTTGTAGGGAGGTCATACAGGTACGTGGAGGCCACACACAATACTCAGCCTCATCAGGAGCATGCCCAGGCGTTGTAGGGAGGTCATACAGGCACGTGGAGGCCACACACAATACTCAGCCTCATCAGGAGCATGCCCAGGCGTTGTAGGGAGGTCATACAGGTACGTGGAGGCCACACACAATACTGAGCCTCATTGTGACTTGTTTTAAGGACATTACATGAAAGTTGGATCAGCCTGTAGTGGGTTTTTCCACTGTAATTTTGGGGGTGACTCCACATCCAGGCCCCATTGGTTAATAAATGTGATTTCCATTGATGATTTTTGTGTGATTTTGTTGTCAGCACATTCAGCTTTCTACAGAACAAAGTATTCAATGAGAAGATTTCATTCACTCAGATCTAGGATGGGGTATTTTTAGGGGTCCCTTTAGTTTTTGAGCAGTATATATATACAGTACAGACCAAAAGTTTGGACACACCTTCTCATTTAAAGATTTTTCAGTATTTTCATGACTATGAAAATTGTACATTCACACTGAAGGCATCAAAACTATGAATTACCACATGTGGAATTATATACTTAACAAAAAAGTGTGAAACAACTGAAAATATATCTTATATTCTAGGGTCTTCACAGTAGCCACCTTTTGCTTTGATGACTGCTTTGCACACTCTTGGCATTCTCTTGATGAGCTTCAAGAGGTAGTCACCAGAAATGGTGTTCCAACAATCTTGAAGGAGTTCCCAGAGATGCTTAGCACTTGTTGGCCCTTTTGCCTTCACTCTGCGGTCCAGCTCACCCCAAACCATCTCGATTGGGTTCAGGTCTGGTGACTGTGGAGGCCAGGTCATCTGGCGTAGCCCCCCATCACTCTCCTTCTTGGTCAAATAGCCCTTACACAGCCTGGAGGTGTTTGGGGTCATTGTCCTGTTGAAAAATAAATGATGGTCCAACTAAACGCAAACTGGATGGAATAGCATGCCGCTGCAAGATGCTGTGGTAGCCATGCTGGTTCAGTATGCCTTCAATTTTGAATAAATCCCCAACAGTGTCACCAGAAAAGCACCCCCACACCATCACACCTACTCCTCCATGCTTCACGGTAGGAACCAGGCATGTGGAGTCCATTCGTTCACCTTTTCTGCGTCATGCAAAGACTCGGTGGTTGGAACCAAAAATCTCAAATTTGGACTCATCAGACCAAAGCACAGATTTCCACTGGTCTAATGTCCGTTCCTTGTGTTCTTTAGCCCAAACAAGTCTCTTCTGCTTGTTGCCTGTCCTTAGCAGTGGTTTCCTAGCAGCTATTTTACCATGAAGGCCTGCTGCACAAAGTCTTCTCTTAACAGTTGTTGTAGAGATGTGTCTGCTGCTGGAACTCTGTGTGGCATTGACCTGGTCTGTAATCTGAGCTGCTGTTAACCTGCGATTTCTGAGGCTGGTGACTCGGATAAACTTATCCTCAGAAGCAGAGGTGACTCTTGGTCTTCCTTTCCTGTGGCGGTCCTCATGTGAGCCAGTTTCTTTGTAGTGCTTGATGGTTTTTGCAACTGCACTTGGGGACACATTCAAAGTTTGCCCAATTTTTCGCACTGACTGACCTTCATTTCTTAAAGTAATGATGGCCACTCGTTTTTCTTTACTTAGCTGCTTTTTTCTTGCCATAATACAAATTCTAACAGTCTATTCAGTAGGACTATCAGCTGTGTATCCACCAGACTTCTGCACAACACAACTGATGGTCCCAACCCCATTTATAAGGCAAGAAATCCCACTTATTAAACCTGACAGGGCACACCTGTGAAGTGAAGACCATTTCCAGTGACTACCTCTTGAAGCTCATCAAGAGAATGCCAAGAGTGTGCAAAGCAGTCATCAAAGCAAAAGGTGGCTACTGTGAAGAACCTAGAATATAAGACATATTTTCAGTTGTCTCACACTTTTTGTTTAGTATATAATTCCACATGTGTTAATTCATAGTTTTGATGCCTTCAGTGTGAATGTACAATTTTCATAGTCATGAAAATACTGAAAAATCTTTAAATGAGAAGGTGTGTCCAAACTTTTGGTCTGTACTGTCTGAAAAATTGGGAAAACTTTGAAAATGTCCCCAAGTGCAGTTGCAAAAACCATCAAGCGCTAGAAAGAAACTGGCTCACATGAGGACTGCCCCTGGAAAGGAAGACCAAGAGTCACCTCTGCTTCTGAGGATAAGTTTATCCGAGTCACCAGCCTCACAAATCGCAGGTTAACAGCAGCTCAGATTAGAGACCAGGTCAATGCCACACAGAGTTCTAGCAGCAGACACATCTCTACAACAACTGTTAAGAGGAGACTTTGTGCAGCAGGCCTTCATGGTAAAATAGCTGCTAGGAAACTGACTCGCCCAGGGTGAATGGGGACGACTCGGTACCTGGGCCTTTTGCCTGACCTTGGGGATGTTGCGGTGGTCGGCTCCGAAGGCCCGTACTCTGGGGTCAACTTTTGAAAAGGGATTGTTTATTAGTTTTATTAAAGCTTGTGACGCCACCTGTGGTTTCTGGTGAGATTCACCAGTGCTGCGGCAGTCCACTGAGGCCGGTGATAAGGCAGCTTAGATGGTATTGCTCCCCACAGGTGGAGCTAGGCCTCAGGGCAGCGTACAGAAAGGGGGATGCAGGACAGGTGAGACCCAGCCGGGTCAGAGCAAGAACAGGGACAGACACGATAGTCACTTCAGTACCTTTTACTGGTGGTAGTTCAGGCACATCCCCGAGCACTGTAGGGTGAAGGGTGCATATCAGGATCCTCCCCAATGAGCGGGTGTAGGGCCTCCTGTTTCTTGCCTCTGCGTAGTAAGTTTCTGACCTGCCTGGAGCTGGGCCTAACTTTGTCTCTGTCCTGCGCTGGCTGACCTTGTGGTAGGGCCTTTTCTTCGAATACACGCTCCTCAGCTTGCGGGGCCTATGTGTTTCCCGGCTCTGTTATGTATCAGCACTTTAGCGATCCTGGGACCTGTAGTTCTCCAGGGATTCTGGTTATACCTTACTGGGTCATAGAGATCCCGGTAAGCTCGGACCCATTGTCCGGTAATGCTTTGGGGTGAGCTAGTTAAGCTCCTCTGCCCCCTATGTACTAACTTCTCCACTCGCCTTTGGCCTACTCGGGCCTTCAGTAGGCTACTCACACTAACGGCAGCTTGCCGCGCTTCACCGATCTTATGGCACCGGCACACCTTAAGCTCACTAACCTGAGCTAGGTGAGTCTGTACTGGGTTTCAGGACTGCTGGAGGCCTAGACTGCCTCAACAGCAACTTGCGTGATGCACAATCAGCTCCTCACACGCTGTACGCTCCAGTCTGACTGAACTACCTAGCTCCACCTTCCCTATTTATATCCCTAACGGGCTTCCTCTGCTGGTCTGAGGTGGAAGGTGGAGATGTGTGAATGTTTATGGGGGCCTCTTGTGGAGGAATCCATCAATGCACTCTTCTAGGATCTGTGATACCAAGCGCAGCTGGGTGTCACAAAACCTCTGCTAAGGACAGGCAACAAGCAGAAGAGACTTGTTTGGGCTAAAGAACACAAGGAATGGACATTAGACCAGTGGAAATCTGTGCTTTGGTCTGATGAATCCAAATTTGAGATCTTTGGCTCCAACCACCGTGTCCTTGTGCGATGCAGAAAAGGTGAACAGATGGACTCTACATGCCTGGTTCCCACCGTGAAGCATGGAGGAGGAGATGTGATGGTGTGGGGGGGCTTTGCTGGTGACACTGTTGGGGATTTATTCAAAATTGAAGGCATACTGAACCAGCATGACTACCACAGCATCTTGCAGCGGCATGCTATTCCATCCGGTTTGCGTTTAGTTGGACCATCATTTATTTTTCAACAGGACAATGACCTCAAACACACCTCCAGGCTGTGTAAGGGCTATTTGACCAAGAAGGAGAGTGATGGGGGGCTACGCCAGATGACCTGGCCTCCACAGTCACCAGACCTGAACCCAATCGAGATGGTTTGGGGTGAGCTGGACCGCAGAGTGAAGGCAAAAGGGCCAACAAGTGCTAAGCATCTCTGGGAACTCCTTCAAGATTGTTGGAAGACCATTTCCGGTGACTACCTCTTGAAGCTCATCAAGAGAATGCCAAGAGTGTGCAAAGCAGTCATCAAAGCAAAAGGTGGCTACTGTGAAGAACCTAGAATATAAGACATATTTTCAGTTGTTTCACACTTTTTTGTTAAGTATATAATTCCACATGTGGTAATTCATAGTTTTGATGCCTTCAGTGTGAATGTACAATTTTCATAGTCATGAAAATACAGAAAAATCTTTAAATGAGAAGGTGTGTCCAAACTTTTGGTCTGTACTGTATATATATATATATATGTGTGTGTATGTATATATATATATACTGTGTATACATGTACTACCTCCATATTGTATATACCTCTGTATACCATCCTCCTCCCTGACAGATGTCTCCTCCTCGATCCTGAATACCTGAATTCCCACCCAGATCACTGAAGCCGAAGCTGCAGACAGACTCTGCCTCATATTATCAGGTAAGTCAGATATCCTGCAGATTATTACACCACTGACCTCTACAGATCTGCAGAGCATCGCTCCTCCACCTCCTGACAGATACATGGTGATATATTCTGTAGATTATTACACCACTGACCTCTCTGCAGAACATCGCTCCTCCACCTACTGACAGATAGTGTTATATCCTGCAGACTATTGCTCCTCTGACCTATCTACAGAACATCGCTCCTCCATCTCCTGACAGATTTATAGCGTGATAATCTGCAGACTACATCACTATTTACTTCTCTAGTGCTCTGCAGAACATTGCACCATATACATTCCTACCTCTGTTGTTTATTAAATTATTATATTTGGATTTACATGTTCTTGCCTAATGGATTCTCTGATGGGTGGTCTCTCTGATGGTCTCTTTAATCAGTGGTCTCTCTGATGGGTGGTCTCTCTGATCAGTGGTCTCTCTAATCAGTGGTCTCTCTGATGAGTGGTCTCTCTGATCAGTGGTCTTTCTAATCAGTGGTCTCTCTGATGAGTGGTCTCTCTGATCTGTGGTCTCTCTGATCGGTGGTCTCTCTGATCAGTGGTCTCTCTAATCAGTGGTCTCTCTGATGGGTGGTCTCTCTGATCAGTGGTCTCTCTAATCAGTGGTCTCTCTGATGGGTGGTCTCTCTGATCAGTGGTCTCTCTGATCAGTGGTTTCTCTGATCCGTGGTCTCTCTGATCAGTGGTCTCTCTCATCAGTGGTCTCTCTCATCGGTGGTCTCTCTGATCAGTGGTTTCTCTGATCCGTGGTCTCTCTGATCAGTGGTCTCTCTGATTGATAGTCTCTCTCTGACCAGTGGTCTCTCTCTACCTCGGTTTGTTCTCCATGCTCAGTATTACGGGAGCCCGGTGGCCTGATGTGTTGAGACCTGTAGGAAACATCCCAGGAATGACAGAGCTCACCTCCCCCAATAACTCTAATCTCCAGTGTATCATTCATCTCCCATGTGTAGGGACGAGGTCCGAGATCCCATGTGTAGGGACGAGGTCCGAGATCCCACATATAGGGACGAAATCCGAGATCCCATGTGTAGGGACGAGGTCTGAGATCCCACATGCAGTGACGAGGTCCGAGATCCCACGTGTAAGGCCGAGGTCCGAGATCCCACATATAGGGACGAGGTCCGAGATGCCACGTATAGGGACGAAGTCCGAGATCCCATGTGTAGGGACGAAGTCCGAGATCCCACGTGTAAGGACGAGGTCTGAGATCCCATGTGTAGGGACGAGGTCCGAGATCCCATGTGTAGGGACGAGGTCCGAGATCCCACGTATAGGGACGAAGTCCGAGATCCCACGTGTAAGAACGAGGTCTGAGATCCCATGTGTAGGGACGAGGTCCGAGATCCCATGTGTAGGGACGAGGTCCGAGATCCCACATATAGGGACGAAGTCCGAGATCCCACGTGTAAGGACGAGGTCTGAGATCCCATGTGTAGGGAGGAAATCCAAGATCCCATGTGTAGGGACGAGGTCCGAGATCCCATGTGTAGGGACGAGGTCCGAGATCCCATGTGTAGGGACGAGGTCCAAGATCCCATGTGTAGGGACGAAGTCCGAGATCCCACATATAGGGACGAAATCCGAGATCCCATGTGTAGGGACGAGGTCTGAGATCCCACATGCAGTGACGAGGTCCGAGATCCCATGTGTAGGGACGAAGTCCGAGATCCCACATATAGGGGCGAAATCTGAGATCCCATGTGTAGGGACGAGGTCCGAGATCCCATGTGTAGGGACGAAGTCCGAGATCCCACATATAGGGATGAAATCCGAGATCCCATGTGTAGGGACGAGGTCTGAGATCCCACATGCAGTGACGAGGTCCGAGATCCCATGTGTAAGGACGAGGTCTGAGATCCCACATATAGGGACGAGGTCCGAGATCCCACGTATAGGGACGAAGTCCGAGATCCCATGTGTAGGGACAAAGTCCGAGTTCCCACATATAGGGACGAAATCCGAGATCCCACGTGTAGGGATGAGGTCTGAGATCCCACATGCAGTGACGAGGTCCGAGATCCCACGTGTAAGGACGAGGTCCGAGATCCCATGTATAGGGACGAAATCCGAGATCCCACGTGTAGGGACGAGGTCTGAGATCCCACATGCAGTGACGAGGTCCGAGATCCCACGTGTAAGGACGAGGTCCGAGATCCCACGTATAGACATGAAGTCCGAGATCCCATGTGTAGGGATGAGGTCCGAGATCCCATGTGTAGGGACGAACTCCGAGATCCCACATATAGGGACGAAATCCGAGATCCCACGTGCAGGGACGAGGTCTGAGATCCCACATGCAGTGACCAGGTCCGAGATCCCACGTATAAGGACGAAGTCCGAGATCCCACGTATAGGGACGAGGTCCGAGATCCCACGTATAGGGACGAGGTCCGAGATCCCATGTGTAGGGACGAGGTCTGAGATCCCATGTGTAGGGACGAGGTCCAAGATCCCACGTATAGGGACGAGGTCAGAGATCCCACGTATAGGCACGAGGTCCGAGATCCCATGTGTAGGGACGAGGTCTGAGATCCCATGTGTAGGGATGAGGTCCGAGATCCCACGTAGAGGGACAAGGTCTGAGATCCCACATATAGCGACAAGGTCCAAGATCCCACGTAGAGGGACAAGGTCTGAGATCCCACGTAGAGGGACGTGATCTGAGATCCCACATATAGGGACAAGGTCAAAGATCCCATGTGTAGGGAAGAGGTCCGAGATCCCACGTGTAGGGACGAGGTCCGAGATCCCACGTGTAGGGATGAGGTCCGAGATCCCATGTGTAGGGAAGAGGTCCGAGATCCCACGTGTAGGGACGAGGTCCGAGATCCCACGTGTAGGGATGAGGTCCGAGATCCCACGTATAGGGAAGAGGTCCGAGATCCCACGTGTAGGGACGAGGTCCGAGATCCCACGCGTAGGGACGAGGTCCGAGATCCCACGCGTAGGGACGAGGTCCGAGACCCCACGTGTAGGGACGAGGTCCGAGATCCCATGTATAGGGACGAGGTCCGAGATCCCACGTAGAGGGACGAGGTCTGAGATCCCACGTAGAGGGATGAGGTCTGAGATCCCACGTAGAGGGACGAGGTCTGAGATCCCACGTAGAGGGACGTGGTCTGAGATCCCACATATAGGGACAAGGTCCGAGATCCCATGTATAGCGAAAGGCCCCGAGCTCCCAAGTATTGGGACAGGGCGTGAGTTCCTGCGTATTGGGATGGGGCTTGAGATCCCGCATATTGGAACCATGGCCCAAGTTCCCTCATTTAGGGACCGCTCTACCCCAGGTGGCTGTTGCCATTTCATCGATCTTAGAGGGCATCGGTCTGTTTCATCGCGGGAAAGCTGTCGTCATGTGACAGACTGTAGAGGATGCCAGGCCATTCAATTTCAGGGAGGGTGTGATCATGTGGCCCTCCATAGAGGCCGCTGGGCTGTTCCATCCCAAGAAGGCTATGACCATGTGATTCAAAATAGAAGGCGCCCAGCCAATCCATCCCAGCGAGATTGTCAGCATGTGAATGACCAGAGAAGGCTCTTCACCATTCCATTCCAGAGAGGCTGTGATGATGTGACTGACCGTAGAGGGCGCGGGGCCATTCCATCCTAGGCGGGTTGTGATCATGTGATTGACTGTAGAGGATGTCAGGCTGTTCTGTCCCAGAGAGGTTATGATCTTGTGACTGACCATAGAGGGCACGGGTCCATTCCATCCCAGGCGGGTTGTGATTATGTGATTGACTGTAGAGGATGTCAGGCTGTTCTGTCCCAGAGAGGATATGACCTTCTGACTGACCATAGAGGGTGTGGGGCCGTTCCATCCCAGGCAGGTTGTCATCATGTGATTGATTGCAGACAATGCCAGGCTGTTCTGTCCCAGTGTCACGGGTGTGTCAGATATAACAGACAGTCGTTCTGGATCTGGCAGAAGGTCACTGCATTTGGCAATGCAGACGCCTTCTTATTCCTTCTGTGGCAACCTCCCTGCTGCTCTGATTGACACACCCTGGCCTGAGTTTATAAACTCTCAGTCTGCTTCAGGGAGTCACAGGTGATATTCACATTTTCCCTTGTGAAGGCTTGGAGTTATAGCAGTCGGCTATCTTCCTATCTGGTGCTCTTGGAGGATGTTTGGAGTTATCTCTCTGGTGTCTGCTCAAGCTAAGTTTTCCCCCCTTTGTTTGTCTCCCTTGTTGTCTTTAGTTTATAGTGGAAACTGACCAGTGCTCACACCCCCTCCCTATCAAGGGCCTAGCTCTAGGCATATACAGGGCTTAGGTTTCCTGCTCGGCAATTGGTGTGGAACCACTATAGGGATGGTAGGGTAGGCAGGGTGTTATTAGATCAGCCTAGGAGGTCTCTATTCCCCCTTTCCCTACTGTGTGGGCTTCCTTCCCCTCTTCCCTTTGTGTTGCACTTAGTCTTTCCCACACTGTGCGTGACTTTTTCATATATTTGCATATATATATATATATATATATATATATATATATATATATATATATATAAAACTGTTTTTTTGTGTATGTTTTTTTTTTGGGTGTGGTTGTTTTTTCTTGGTTCATGGATTCCATTGCTGAGCTGTCAGAGCGGCTGCACAGGTTGTCTCTGGAGGTGACTGATCTCTTCTCTGAGGTTCAGCAGCAGCGTCTGCAGGTCCCTAATGTTGGGGTCTCTGCGGGTAGGCCGGTCCAGCTGGAGCCAAAGGTTGCCCTCTCGGACAGGTTTTCAGGAGGTAGAGACAAGTTTTTTGTGTTCAAGGAAGCTTGGAAACTGTATTTTAAACTTCGTCCTTACTCCTCTGGAGGTGAGGAGCAGCGAATGGGAATTGTGATCTCACTGCTGCAAGGAGATCCTCAATCCTGGGCTTTCTCTTTGCCGCAGGGTTCGGTTTGTCTCCAGCCTGTGGAGTTGTTTTTTGGGCTCTAGCCCTCACTTATGATGACCCTGACCGAATTTCCTTGGCTGAGTCCAGCTTGCGTCGCCTTCATCAGGGAAATCAGTCAGTGGAAACGTACAGCTCCGACTTCCGCAGATGGGTAACTGATACAGAATGGAGTGACCCGGCTCTCAGAAGCCAATTTTGTCAGGGCCTTATTGAAAAGTTGAAGGATGCTTTGGCAGTGTATGAAACCCCAGAGTCCTTGGAGGCTGCCGTGTCATTGGCTATACATGTTGATAGACGCCTCCGGGATAGGTGGTTGAGACCACCTTCGCCAGAGCCTTCTTTTCGGGGTAATGCTCCTTTGCCGGGGGGTGGGGCGGTCTGGCGTATAACCAGTACGGGGGAGAGGTGGAAGAACCCATGCAGTTAGGGGGTGCCTCTGCATCGTACATTTCCCCGAAGATCCACAAACAGAAGGGCGTGTGGTTTTTTTGCGGAAAAAAGGGACATTTTATTGGGGCCTGTCCTTCGATTCCTAAGCAAAAGGAAACTTGATTAACCCTTGGTAGTCTGGAGTTGGATAAGCAAGGGGTGCATTTATCGTCAACCTGCAGTTCCCGGTTTGTCCTGACAGCAGAGGTGGTTCTAGAGAGAAAAACCAAGAAACTTTCTGTTTGTTGATAGTGGAGCTGGAGTCAGCATGGTTGATGCTGAGTTTCTGAGGGCTCATTGTCTTGCTTGCTGTACTTTAACTAAGCCCATTCCCATCTTCACCATTGACTCAGCACCACTTGCACAAAAAACTCTAATTCAGATTGTACATAATGTAAGACTGAGGGTGGGGTTGGTTCATTGTGAGATAATCCCTTGCTATGTCCTGGATGGTCTTCCCACCCCAATTGTTTTGAGTTTACCCTGGTTGGTGAAACATAATCCGTTGGTAGATTGGCAATCCAGAGAGATCATTGAATGGAGAGATTACTTCCATGAGAACTGTTTAAACATTTCCCCTTTTACTGTTTCAGCCAGGAGATTCGGTCAGGGTCATCATAGATGAGAGCTAGAGCCCCGAAAAACCCCTCCACAGACTGGAGACAAACCGAACCCTGCGGCAAAGAGAAAGCCCAGGATTGAGGATCTCCCTGCAGTAGAGAGATCACATTTCCAACCCGCTGCTCCTCACCTCCAGAGGAGTAAGGACGAAGCTTAAAATATAACTTGCAAGTTTCCTTGAACACAAAAAACTTGTCCCTACCTCCTAAAAACCTGTCTGGGAGGGCAACCTGGGGTTCAAGCTGGACGGACCTACCCGCAGAGACCCCAGCATTAGGTGTCTGCAGCAGTTGACATTGATGCTGAACCTAGAGCGAAGGTCAGCTACCTCTAGTGACAGCCCGCGCAGCTGCTCTGACAGCATTGCAACAGGATCCATGAACCAAGGGAGAAGAAAAAAAACACACCCCAAAAAAACACGTCTCTTTTTATTTTATTTTTTTTATGCACATCCGGTGATAATGTCACGCAAGGTGTGGGAAGGACTAAGTACACAGCGATGGGTAGAGGGGAAGGGAGCCCAAGAACTAGGGATAGGGAGAGTGGAGACCCCTAGGCAGATCTAATATCACCCTGCCTACCCTACCATCCCTATATAGGTTCCACACCTATCACCGAGCAGAAACCTAAGCCCTGGATGTCCCTAGGCTGTTACATCCCAGGGAGGCTGTGACCATATGACTGACCGTAGGGGCGCTAGTCCATTGCATCCCAGGGAAGCTGTGACCATGTGACTGAGCATAGAGGGCGCAGGGCCGTTCGATCCCTAGGAGAATGTGTCTGTGACAACACAGCTTTTAATCTTAATTATACAGACGTCTAAATTAAGTAGACCACTAGAAATACACTATTATTTTTATGTTGACTTTTGAATTTATGTGTTTCTTTCTTCGTGTGGGACAAGAAACATGGACTTTTGTCATAAGTCTGAATGTCGACTTCTCTTGTAGTTTGAGTTGAGAATTGTTAATTGATGAATGGCTGTTATTTTAATCTTATATCAGCTCCTACACTTTATTGTACTGTTATCTTTGCACAGGGTCTTTGAACAATGAATGTTAAATATGTTGATTAACCATTGTGTGGGCCTTGTGGCTTGTTGACTCGCAGAACAGAGGAGTATAAGCTATGCAGATCGATTAAATGCTCAAACAATGAGAGTTAAACTCATTTCACCTGCCCCCTGACCTGTAAATAATGTATTGAAAGACAGTTGTGAACTATATAAGGGGGATATGCCTCTGTATCAGGAGTCATTTTACAAAACCACAGAGAGGAACACTCTAAATGACAGCTCTACAGGAAAGCATGGCTCCATCCAGTGGGATACAGATCTGCTCCACTGACTATCACAGAACACATGGATACATTCAGGAGAAAGCCAGGTTGGGACCCACCGGTCACCTGGTTCCATGGAGATGTTTGGGATAGCCAGGTTGGGACCCACCGGTCTTCTGGAACCCATGGATAAGCTCGGAGAAAGCCAGGTTGGGACCATTTGGTCAACTGGAACCCATGGATATGTTCAGAGAAAGCCAGGTTGAGACCATCCAGTCACCTGGTTCCATGGATATGTCCAGAGAAGCCAGGGTGGGACCCTCAGGTCTCATGGCCACGTAACTCAATGGACTGTCAGCTTCATAAGCTTGCCACTACCTCCTCTCTATGGGTGTCCACCCAAAGGGGGGTGCCACTAGTTGAGGTAGTTGGCCTTGGAAGTCCCAAAGTCGCAGCTGCACTATTCTCTGCAGGCCAGTGAAGGGTGAGACTGTGTAATTTTGCACCATCTTGAGTATTTGCTGGGACTGTTTTATATGTATTATTGTCTGTTTGGTGGTTCAATAAAGTATTGTCACGCTGTTTTACCCTCACCCTGTGTTGTCTGAGTAGTACTATGCCCACGGAAGACCCCGGGTCTTCAAAGTGTCCATGTGACTGACAGTAGAGAATATGTCCATATGACTGACTGTAGGGGCGCCGGGTCATTACATCCCAGGGAGGCTGTGACAATGTGATGGACCATAGAGGACACTGGTACGTTGCATCCTGGGGAGGTTGTGACCATGTGAATGACAATAGGGGGCGCCAGGCTGTTATATCCCAGGGAGACTGTGACCATATGGCTGACTGTAGAGGGTGCTAGTCCATTGCATCCCGGAGAGACAGTGAGCTTTCTTTCTTCTTTCCTCACAGTGTCCGCTCTGATGGCGCTATACAGTTTTGGGACGGATCCCGTGTCTTGTCATGCCTGGAACAAAGATCGATCCCGTGAGTAATGAGAAACTTGTAATGGTTTGTGACCTCCCCTTATAATTAGTAGGCAACTATAGGGGCGTAATGATCGCAGAGGGTGACAGTACGTGTGTGTGAGGGTTCCTGTTAGGGTCAGCACTATTTTGTACTGCAGGTACATCCTCGGAAGAAAACTGTGGCAGAGGACTGCAGGTTCCCTGCCCCGCACTTATGTTACATCCGCAGGCTCCCTGCCCCGCACTTACGTTACAGCCGCAAGCTCCCTGCCCAGCACTTACGTTACAGCCGCAGGCTCCCTGCCCCACACTTATATTACAGCCGCAGGCTCCCTGCCCCGCACTTACGTTACAGCCGCAGACTCACATGCCCCACACTTGCGTTACAGCCACAGTGTCCCTGCCCCGCACTTATGTTACAGCCACAGGCTCCCTGCCGCGCACTTACGTTACAGCCACAGGCTCCCTGCCCCGCACATACATTACAGCCGCAGGCTCCCTGCCCCGCACTTATGTTAAAGCCGCAGGCTCCCTGCCTCGCACTTATGTTACAGCCGCAGGCTCCCTGCCTCGCACTTACATTACAGCCGCAGGCTCCCTGCCCTGCACTCACGTTATAGCCGCAGGCTCCCTGCCCCGCACTTACAATACAGCCGCTGACTCACCTGCCCCACACTTACGTTACAGCCGCAGGCTCACTGCCCTGCACTTACGTTACAGCTGCAGGCTCCCTGCCCCGCACTCACGTTATAGCCGCAGGCTCCCTGCCCCACACTTACGTTACAGCCGCAGGCTCCCTGCTCACATTTACGTTACAGCCTCAGGCTCCCTGTCTCGCACTTACGTTACAGCCGCAGGTTCCCTGCCCCCCATTTATATTACAGCCGCAGGCTCCCTGCCTCGCACTTACGTTACAGCCACAGGCTCCCTGCCCCGCCCTTACGTTACAGCCGCAGGCTCCCTGCCCCGCACATACATTACAGCCGCAGGCTTCCTGCCCCGCACTTATGTTAAAGCCGCAGGCTCCCTGCCTCGCACTTATGTTACAGCCGCAGGCTCCCTGCCTCGCACTTACATTACAGCCGCAGGCTCCCTGCCCCGCACTCACGTTATAGCCGCAGGCTCCCTGCCCAGCACTTACAATACAGCCACAGACTCACCTGCCCCACACTTACGTTACAGCCGCAGGCTCACTGCCCTGCACTTACGTTACAGCTGCAGGCTCCCTGCCCCGCACTCACGTTATAGCCGCAGGCTCCCTGACCCGCACTTACGTTACAGCCACAGACTCACCTGCCCCACACTTACGTTACAGCCGCAGGCTCACTGCCCTGCACTTACGTTACAGCCGCAGGCTCCCTGCCCCGCACTTATGTTACAGCCGCAGGCTCCCTGCCCCGCACTTACATTACAGCCACAGGCTCCCTGCCCCGCACTCACGTTACAGCCGCAGGCTCCCTGCCCCGCACTTACATTACAGCCGCAGGCTCCCTGCCCCGCACTCACGTTACAGCCGCAGGCTCCCTGCCCCGCACTTACATTACAGCCGCAGGCTCCCTGCCCCGCACTTATGTTAAAGCCGCAGGCTCCCTGCCTCGCACTTATGTTACAGCCGCAGGCTCCCTGCCCCGCACTCACGTTACAGCCGCAGGCTCCCTGCCCCGCACTTTTGTTACAGCCGCAGGCTCCCTGCCCCGCACTTACGTTACAGCCGCAGGCTCCCTGCCTCGCACTTATGTTGTCGGGGTCGTAGCGACATTCCACTCGTCCTCCAGTCACTCCAAATTAAGGCTATGAGCATGGGTCAACCATTCAAAGAATGAGTCAGACAACAAGGTGGTTCAAACTCAGAGCATGCTCAGAGGCTACTGGCAAGCCACGATCTCAGCAATGTTCCTCTTTATTTCCGCATGCACAAACCTAAATACACTACGTAATGGGGAGGGGAAAGGGAGTGTTCGGGGCGGGGAAAGCCATAAATGTCTAGTATCCAGCCACTCCTGATTGGTCCACGTCTCCTTAACTCAGTCTCTGGGCAGACAACAGTCAGTTGATGATTCGGTTTCATTTCTCTGAAACAGGTGCTGGCTGATACCGGCGCCATCTTAGCATAAGTTTCTGTCTAAGTAACACGTAGCAAGGAAAGCTTATTGTTATAAAACTCAAAATGGTGGTTAGTACATAAACAAAGCGTATAAAAGTATAAAAGTGGAGAAAATATATTCTCTCTTACCCTGACAATGTTACAGCCGTAGGCTGCCTGCCCCACACTTATGTTACAGCCGCAGGCTCTCTGCCCCGCACTTACGTTACAGCCGCAGGCTCCCTGCCCTGCACTTACATTACAGCCTCATTCTCCCTGCCCCACACTTACATTACAGCCGCAGGCTCCCTGCCCTGCACTTATGTTACAGCCGCAGACTCCCTGCCTCGCACTTACGTTAAAGCCTCAGGCTCCCTTCTCCACACTTACGTTATACCCGCAGACTCTCTACCTCGCACTTACGTTACAGCCGCAGGCTCCCTGCCCTGCACTTACGTTACAGCCGCAGGCTCCCTGCCTCGCACTTATGTTACAGCCGTAGGCTGCCTGCCCCACACTTACGTTACAGTTGCAGGCTCCCTGCCTCGCACTTATGTTACAGCTGCAGGCTCCCTGCCCCGCACTTACGTTACAGCCTCAGGCTCCCTACCCTGCACTTACGTTACAGCCGCAGGCTCCCTGCCCCACACTTACATTACAGCCGCAGACTCCCTGCCCTGCACTTATGTTACAGCCGCAGGCTCCCTGCCCCGCACTTACGTTACCGCCTCAGGCTCCCTGCCCCGCACTTACATTACAGCCTCATGCTCCCTGCCCCGCACATACGTTACCGCCTCAGGCTCCCTGCCCCGCACTTACATTACAGCCTCATACTCCCTGCCCGGCACTTACGTTAAAGCCTCAGGCTCCCTGCTCCACACTTACGTTATACCCGCAGACTCTCTACCCCGCACTTACGTTACAGCCTCAGGCTCCCTGCCCCACACATACGTTACAGCCGCAGGCTCCCTGCCCCGCACTCACTTTTCAGCCGCAGGCTCCCTGCCTCGCACTTACGTTACAGCCGCAGGCTCCCTTCCCCGCACTTACGATACAGCCTCAGGCTACCTGCCCCACACTTACATTACAGCCTCAGGCTCCCTGCTCCGCACTCACGTTACAGCCGCAGGCTCCCTGCCCTGCACTTACGTTACAGCCGCAGGCTCCCTGTCCTGCACTTACGTTACAGCCGCAGGCTCCCTGCCCCGCACTTACGTTACAGCCGCAGGCTCCCTGCCCTGCAATTACGTTACAGCCTCAGGCTCCCTGCCCCGCACTTACATTACAGCCTCAGGCTCCCTGCCCCACACTTATGTTATAGCCGCAGGCTCCCTGCCCTGCACTTACGTTACAGCCGCAGGCTCCCTGCCTTGCACTTATGTTACAGCCGCAGGCTCCCTGCCCCGCACTTACGTTACAGCCGCAGGCTCCCTGCCCTGCACTTACGTTAAAGCTGCAGGCTCCCTGCTCCACACTTACGATATACCCGCAGACTCTCTACCTCGCACTTACGTTACAGCCTCAGGCTCCCTGCTCCACACATATGTTACAGCTGCAGGCTTCCTGCTCCGCACTCACGATACAGCCGCAGGCTCCCTGCCTCGCACTAATGTTACAGCGTCAGGCTCCCTGCTCCGTACTTACGTTACAGCCGCAGGCTCCCTGCCTCACACTAATGTTACAGCCTCAGGCTCCCTGCTCCGTACTTACGTTACAGCCGCAGGCTCCCTGCCTCGCACTAATGTTACAGCCGCAGGCTCCCTGCCCCGCACTAAGGTTACAGCCGCAAGCTCCCTGCTCACATTTATGTTACAGCCTCAGGCTCCCTGCCCCGCACTTACGTTACAGCCACAGGCTCCCTGCCCCGCACTTACGTTACAGCCACAGGCTCCCTGCCTCGCACTTATGTTACAGCCGCAGGTTCCCTGCCCCCCATTTATATTACAGCCGCAGGCTCCATGCCTCGCACTTACGTTACAGCCTCAGGCTTCCTGCCCCGCACTTACGTTGCAGTCGCAGGCTCCCTGCCCCGCACTTATGTTACAGCTGCAGGCTCCCTGCCCCGCACTTACGTTCCAGCCGCAGGCTCCCTGCCCCACACTTATGTTAAAGCCGCAGGCTCCCTGCCTCGCACTTATGTTACAGCCGCAGGCTCCCTGCCCCGCACTCACGTTATAGCCGCAGGCTCCCTGCCCTGCACTTACGTTACAGCCGCAGGCTCCCTGCCCCGCACTTATGTTACAGCTTCAGACTCCTTGCCTCGCACTTTCATTACAGCCGCAGGCTCCCTGACCCGCACTTATGTTACAGCCGCAGACTCACCTGCCCCACACTTACGTTACAGCCGCAGGCTCCATGCCCTACACTTATGTTACAGCCGCAGGCTCACTGCCCTGCACTTACGTTACAGCCTCAGGCTCCCTGCCCCACACTTACGTTAGAGCCGCATGCTCCCTGCCCCGCACTTACGTTACAGCCGCAGGCTCCCAGCCTCGCACTTACGCTACAGCCGCAGGCTCCCTGCCCACCATTTATATTACAGCCACAGGCTCCCTGCCCCGCACTTACGTTACAGCCGCAGGCTCCCTGCCCCGCACTTACGTTACATCCGCAGGCTCCCTGACCTGCACTTATGTTACAGCCGCAGGCTCCCTGCCCTGCACTTACATTACAGCCGCAGGCTCCCTGCCTCCCACTTATGTTACAGCCGCAGGCTCCCTGCCCCGCACTTACATTACAGCCGCAGGCTCCCTGCCTCGAACTTATGTTACAGCTGCAGGTTCCCTGCCCCCCACTTATATTACAGCTGCAGGCTCCATGCCTCGCACTTACGTTACAGCCTCAGGCTCCCTGCCCCGCACTTACGTTACAGCCGCAGGCTCCCTGCCCCGCCCTTACGTTACAGCCGCAGGCTCCCTGCCCCGCACTTACGTTACAGCCGCAGGCTCCCTGCCCCGCCCTTACGTTACAGCCGCAGGCTCCCTGCCCCGCACTTACGTTACAGCCGCAGGCTCCATGCCTCACACTTACGTTACAGCTTCAGGCTCCCTGCCCCGCACTTACGTTACAGCCTCAGACTCCCTGACCCACACTTACGTTACAGCCGCAGGCTCCCTTCCCTGCACTTACGTTACAGCCTCAGGCTCCCTGCCCCGCACTTACATTACAGCCGCAGGCTCCATGCCCCGCACTTACATTACAGCCTCATTCTCCCTGCCCCACACTTACATTACAGCCGCAGGCTCCCTGCCCTGCACTTATGTTACAGCTGCAGGCTCCCTGCCCCGCACTTACGTTGCAGCCTCAGGCTCCCTACCCTGCACTTACGTTAAATCCTCAGGCTCCCTGCTCCACACTTACGTTATACCCGCAGACTCTCTACCCCGCACTTACGTTACAGCCTCAGGTTCCCTGCCCCACACATACGTTACAGCCGCAGGCTCCCTGCTCCGCATTCACTTTTCAGCCGCAGGCTCCCTGCTTCGCACTTACGTTACAGCCGCAGGCTCCCTTCCCCGCACTCACGTTACAGCCGCAGGCTCCCTGCCCCGCACTTACGTTACAGCCACAGGCTCCCTGCCTCGCACTTACGTTACAGCCTCAGTCTCCCTACTCCGCACTTACGTTACAGCCTCAGGCTCCCTGCCCCACACTTACATTACAGCCTCAGGCTCCCTGCTCCGCACTCACGATACAGCCGCAGGCTCCCTGCTCCGCACTCACGATACAGCCGCAGGCTCCCTGCCTCGCAGTTATGTTACAGCCTCAGGCTCCCTGCTCCGTACTTACGTTACAGCCGCAGGCTCCCTGCCCTGCACTTACGTTACAGCCGGAGGCTCCCTGCCCCGCACGTACGTTACAGCCGCAGGCTCCCTTCCCTGCACTTACATTACAGCAGCAGGCTCCAAGCTCCACACTTACGTTACAGCCGCAGGCTTTCTACCCCGCCCTTATGTTACAGCCTCAGGCTCCCTGCACCACACTTACATTACAGCCTCAGGCTCCCTGCCCCGCACTTACGTTACAGCCGCAGGCTCCCTGCCCTGCAATTACGTTACAGCCTCAGGCTCCCTGCCCCGCACTTACATTACAGCCTCAGGCTTCCTGCCCCACACTTATGTTACAGCCGCAGGCTCCCTGCCCTGCACTTACGTTACAGCCGCAGGCTCCGTGCCTTGCACTTACGTTACAGCCGCAGGCTCCCTGCCCCGCACTTACGTTAAAGCCGCAGGCTCCCTGCTCCACACTTACGATATACCCGCAGATTCTCTACCTCGCACTTACGTTACAGCCTCAGGCTCCCTGCTCCACACATATGTTACAGCCGCAGGCTCCCTGCTCCGCACTCACGATACAGCCGCAGGCTCCCTGCCTCGCACTAATGTTACAGCCTCAGGCTCCCTGCTCCGTACTTACGTTACAGCCGCAGGCTCCCTGCCTCGCACTAATGTTACAGCCGCAGGCTCCCTGCTCCGCACTCAAGATACAGCCGCAGGCTCCCTGCCTCGCACTAATGTTACAGCCTCAGGCTCCCTGCTCCGTACTTACGTTACAGCCCCAGGCTCTCTGCCTCGCACTAATGTTACAGCCTCAGGCTCCCTGCCCCGCACTAACGTTACAGCCGCAGGCTCCCTGCTCACATTTATGTTACAGCCTCAGGCTCCCTGCCTCGCACTTATGTTACAGCCTCAGGTTCCCTGCCCCCCATTTATATTACAGCCGCAGGCTCCATGCCTCGCACTTACGTTACAGCCTCAGGCTTCCTGCCCCGCACTTACGTTACAGCCACAGGATCCCTGCCCCGCCCTTACGTTACAGCCACAGGCTCCCTGCCCCGCACTTGTGTTACAGCCGCAGGCTCCCTGCCCCGCACTTACATTACAGCCGCAGGCTCCCTGCCCCACACTTATGTTAAGCCGCAGGCTCCCTGCCTCGCACTTATGTTACAGCCGCAGGCTCCCTGCCTCGCACTTACGTTACAGCCGCAGACTCCCTGCCCCGCACTTATGTTACAGCTTCAGACTCCTTGCCTCGCACTTTCATTACAGCCGCAGGTTCCCTGCCCCACACTTACTTTACAGCCGCAGACTCACCTGCCCCACACTTACGTTACAGCCTCAGGCTCCCTGCCCCGCACTTATGTTACAGCCGCAGGCTCCCTGCCCTGCACTTACATTACAGCCTCAAGCTCCCTGCCCCACACTTACGTTACAGCCGCAGGCTTCCTGCCCCGCACTTACGCTACAGCCGCAGGCTCCCTGCCTCGCACTTACGTTACAGCCGCAGGCTCCCTGCCCCGCACTTACGTTACAGCCGCAGGCTCCCTGCCCTGCACTTACGTTACAGCCGCAGGCTCCCTGCCCCGCACTTATGTTACAGCCGCAGGCTCCCTGCCTCGCACTTATGTTACAGCTGCAGGTTCCCTGCCCCCCTCTTATATTACAGCCGCAGGCTCCATGCCTCGCACTTACGTTACAGCCGCAGGCTCCCTGCCCCGCCCTTACGTTACAGCCGTAGGTTCCCTGCCCCACACTTATGTTACAGCTTCAGGTTCCCTTCCCCGCACTTATGTTTCAGCCGCAGGCTCCCTGCCCCGCACTTATCTTACAGCTTCAGGTTCCCTTCCCCGCCCTTACGTTACAGCCCCAGGCTCCCTGCTCACATTTACATTGCAGCCTCAGGCTCCCTACCCCACAATTTTGTTACATCCGCTGGCTCTCTACCCCGCACTTACGTTACAGCCTCAGGCTTCCTGCCCCACACATACGTTACAGCCGCAGGCTCCCTGCCCCGCACTCACTTTTCAGCCTCAGGCTCCCTGCCTTGCACTTACGTTACAGCCGCAGGCTCCCTTCCCCGCACTCACGTTACAGCCGCAGGCTCCCTGCCCCGCACTTACGTTACAGCCTCAGGCTCCCTGCTCCGCACTTACAATACAGCCGCAGGCTCCCTGTCTCGCAGTTATGTTACAGCCTCAGGCTCCCTGCCCCGCACTTACATTACAGCCTCAGGCTCCCTGCCCCGCAGTTACGTTACAGCCGCAGGCTCCCTGCCCTGCACTTACGTTACAGCCTCAGGCTCCCTGCCCCGCACTTATGTTACAGGCGCAGGCTCCCTGCCCTGCACTTACGTTACAGCCTCAGGCTCCCTGCCCTGCACTTACGTTACAGCCTCAGGCTCCCTGCCCTGCACTTACGTTAAAGCCGCATGCTCCCTGCTCAACACTTACCTTATACCCGCAGACTCTCTAACCCGCACTTACGTTACAGCCGCAGGCTCCCTGCCTCGCACTTACGTTACAGCCGCAGGCTTCCTGCCTGCACTTACATTACAGCCGCAGGCTCCCTGCCCTGCACTTGCGTTACAGCCTCAGGCTCCCGGCCCTGTACTTACAATACCGCGGCAGGCACCCAGCTCCACACTTACGTTACAGCTGCAGGCTCTCTACCCCGCACTTACATTACAGCCGCAGGCTCCCTGCCCTGCACTTACATTACTGCCGCAGGCTCCCTGCCCTGCACTTGCTTTACAGCCTCAGGCTCCCTTCCCTGTACTTACATTACAGCCGCAGGCTCCCTGCCCCACACTTACGTTCCAGCCGCAGGCTCCCTGACCTGCACTTACGTTACAGCGTCAGGCTCCCTGCTCCGTACTTACGTTACAGCCGCAGGCTCCCTGCCCCGCACTTACGTTACAGCCGCAGGCTCCCTGCCCTGCACTTACTTTACAGCCTCAGGCTCGCTGCTCCGTACTTACGTTACAGCCACAGGCTCCCTGCCCCGCACTTACGTTACAGCCGCAGGCTCCCTGCCCCGCACTTACGTTATAGCCGCAGGCTCCCTGCCCTGCACTTACGTTAAAGCCGCAGGCTCCCTGCCCTGCACTCACTTACAGCCGCAGGCTCCCTGCCTCCCACTTACGTTACAGCCGCAGGCTCCCTGCCTCGCACTTATGTTACAGCCGCAGGCTCCCTGCGTCACACTTACGTTACAGCCTAAGGCTCCCTGCCCCACACATACGTTACAGCCGCAGGATCCCTGCCCCGCACTCACTTACAGCCGCAGGCTCCCTGCCTCGCACTTACGTTAGAGGCGCAGGCTCCCTGCTCCACTCACACGTTACAGCCGCAGGCTCCCTGCCTCGCACTTACGTTACAGCCGCAGGCTCCCTGCCTCGCACTCACGTTACAGCCGCAGGCTCCCTGCCCCACACACACTTTACAGCCGCAGGCTCCCTGCCCTGAACTCACGTTACATCCGCAGGCTCCCTGCCTCGCACTTACGTTACAGCCTCAGGCTCCGTGCCCCACACTCACGTTACAGCCGCAGGCTCCCTGCTCCACACACACGTTACAGCTGCAGGCTCCCTGCCTCGCACTTACGTTACAGCCACAGGCTCCCTGCCCCACACACGTTACAGCCACAGGCTCCCTGCCTCACACTCATGTTACAGCCGCAGGCTCCCTGCCCCGCACTCTCGTTACAGCCACAGGCTGCCCCACACACACGTTACAGCCACAGGCTCCCTGCCGCACACACACGTTACAGCCACAGGCTCCCTGCCTCACACTCACGTTACAGCTTCAGGCTCCCTGCTCCACACAAACATTACAGCTGCAGGCTCCCTGCCTCGCACTTACGTTACAGCTTCAGGCTCCCTGCCCCGCACTTACATTACAGCCGCAGGCTCCCTGCCTCGCACTTACATTACAGCCTCAGGCTCCCTGCCCCACACTTACGTTACAGCCGCAGGCTCCCTGCCCTACACTTACGCTACAGCCGCAGGCTCCCTGCCCCACACTTACGTTACAGCCACAGGCTCCCTGCTCCACACTTACGTTATACCCGCAGACTCTCTAAACGCACTTACGTTACAGCCTCAGGCTCCCTGCCCCACACATATGTTACAGCCGCAGGCTCCCTGCCCCGCACTCACTTACAACCGCAGGTTCCCTGCCTCGCACTTGCGTTATACCTGCAAACTCTCTACACTGCACTTACGTTACAGCCGCAGGCTCCCTGCCTCACACTTACGTTACAGCCTCAGGCTCCGTGCCCCGCACTTACGTTACAACCTCAGGCTCCGTGCCCAGCACTTACGTTACAGCCTCATGCTCCCTGCTCCACACTTACGCTATACCCGCAGGCTCCCTGCCTCTCACTTATGTTACAGCCTCAAGCTCCGCCCCCCCCCACACGTTACAGCCGCAGGCTCTGCCCCCCCACACACGTTACAGCCGCAAGCTCCCTGCTCCACACACAAGATACAGCCTCAGGCTCCGCCCCCCCCCCACACATTACAGCCGCAGGCTCTCTGCCTCACACTTACGTTACAGCCGCAGGCTCCCTGCCTCGCACTTAAGTTACAGCCACAGGCTCCCTGCCCCACACACACGTTACAGCCGCAGGCTCCTTGCCTCACACTCACGTTACAGCCGCAGGCTCCCTGCCCCACACTCACGTTACAGCTGCAGGCTCCCTGCTCCACACACACGTTACAGCTGCAGGCTCCCTGCCTCGCACTTACGTTACAGCCTTAGGCTCCCTGCCTCCCATTTACGTTACAGCCGCAGGCTCCCTGCCTCGCACTTATGTTACAGCCGCAGGCTCCCTGCCTCGCACTTACGTTACAGCCTAAGGCTCCCTGCCCCACACATACGTTACAGCCGCAGGATCCCTGCCCCGCACTCACTTACAGCCGCAGGCTCCCTGCCTCGTACTTACGTTAGAGGCGCAGGCTCCCTGCTCCACTCACACGTTACAGCCGCAGGCTCCCTGCCTCGCACTTACATTACAGCCGCAGGCTCCCTGCCTCGCACTCACGTTACAGCCGCAGGCTCCCTGCCCCACACACACTTTACAGCCGCAGGCTCCCTGCCCCGCACTCACGTTACATCCGCAGGCTCCCTGCCTCGCACTTACGTTACAGCCACAGGGTCCCTGCCCCACACACACGTTACAGCCACAGGCTCCCTGCCTCACACTCGCGTTACAGCCACAGGCTCCCTGCCCCGCACTCTCGTTACAGCCACAGGCTCCCTGCCCCACACACACGTTACAGCCACAGGCTCCCTGCCTCGCAATTATGTTACAGCCATAGGCTCCCTGCCCCACACACACGTTACAGCCACAGGCTCCCTGCCTCACACTCACGTTGCAACCACAGGCTCCCTGCCTCGCACTTACGTTACAGCCACAGGCTCCCTGCCCCACACACACTTTAAAGCCACAGGCTCCCTGCCTCACACTCACGTTACAGCCGCAGGCTCCCTGCCCCACACACACATTACAGCCACAGGCTCCCTGCCTCACACTCACGTTACAGCCACAGGCTCCCTGCACGACACACACGTTACATCCACAGTCTTCCTGCCTCACACTTACGTTAAAGCCTCAGGCTCCCTGCCACACACACACGTTACAGCCACAGGCTCCCTGCCTCACACTCACGTTGCAACCACAGGCTCCCTGCCCCACACTTGCGCTACAGCCTCAGGCTCCGTGCCCAACACACACATTACAGCCGCAGGCTCCCTTCCTCGCACTTTCGTTACAGCCGCAGGCTCCCTGCCTCGCACTTACGTTACAGCTTCAGGCTCCCTGCCCCGCACTTACGATACAGCCGCAGGCTCTCTGGCCCGCACTTACGTTACAGCCGCAGTCTCCCTGCCCCACACACACGTTACAGCCGCAGTTTCCCTGCGCCGCACTCACGTTACAGCCTCAGGCTCCCTGCCTCGCACTTACGTTACAGCCTTAGGCTCCCTGCCTCCCACTTACGTTACAGCCGCAGGCTCCCTGCCTCGCACTTATGTTACAGCCGCAGGCTCCCTGCCTCGCACTTACGTTACAGCCTAAGGCTCCCTGCCCCACACATACGTTACAGCCGCAGGATCCCTGCCCCGCACTCACGTTACATCCGCAGGCTCCCTGCCTCGCACTTACGTTACAGCCTCAGGCTCCGTGCCCCGCACTTACAATACAGCCGCAGGCTCCCTGCCCTGCACTTACGTTACAGCCGCAGGCTTCCTGCCTCGCACTTACGTTACAGCTTCAGGCTCCCTGCCCCGCACTTACGATACAGCCGCAGGCTCTCTGCCTCGCACTTACGTTACAGCCGCAGTCTCCCTGCCCCACACACACGTTACAGCCGCAGTTTCCCTGCCCCGCACTCACGTTACAGCCTCAGGCTCCCTGCCTCGCACTTACGTTACAGCCTTAGGCTCCGTGCCCCGCACTTACATTACACCCACAGGCTCCATGCCTCGCACTTACGTTACAGCTTCAGGCTCCGTGGCCCACACACATGTTACCGCCGCAGGCTCCCTGCCTCGCACTTACGTTATAGCCTCAGGCTCCATGCCTCGCACTTACATTACAGCCTCAAGCTCCCTGCCCCCCACACACGTTACAGCCTCAGGCTCCCTGCCCTGCACTTACGTTACAGCCGCAGACTCCCTGCCCCGCACTTACGTTACAGCCGCAGGCTCCCTTCCTCGCACTTACGTTACAGCCGCAGGCTCCCTTCCTCTTACTTACTTTACAGCCGCAGGCTCCCTGCCCCACACACACGTTACAGCCAAAGGCTCCCTGCCCGGCACTTACGTTACAGCCTCAGGCTCCCTGCCTCGCACTTACGTTACAGTCTCAGGCTCCCTGCCCCACACACACATTACATCCACAGGCTCCGTGCCTCGCACTCACGTTACAACCTCAGGCTCCCTGGCCCACACTATTACGTTATAGCCTCAGGCTCCATGCCTTGCACACACGTTGCAGCCCCAGGCTCCCTGCCCCGCACTTACGTTACAGCCTCAGGCTTCCTGCCCCACACACACGTAACAGCTGAAGGCTCACTGCCCCGCACTTACGTTGCAGCCTCAGGCTCCCTGCCTCGCACTCACGTTACAGCCTCAGGCTACCTGCCCTACACTTACGTTACAGCCGCAGGCTCCCTGCCCTGCACTTACGTACGTTACAGCCGCAGGCTCCCTGCCCCACTCTTACGTTAAAGACGCAGGCTCCCTGCTCCACACTTACGTTATACCCGCTGGCTCCCTGCCCCGCACTCACGTTACAACCGCAGGCTCCCTGCCTCGCACTTTCGTTACAGCCGCAGGCTCCCTGCTCCACACGCATGTTACAGCCTCAGGCTCCCTGCCTCGCACTTACGTTACAGCCGCAGGCTCCCTGCCCCGCACTCACGTTACAGCCGCAGTCTCCCTGCCCCACACACACATTACAGCCGCAGGCTCCCTGTATCGCACTCACGTTACAGCCACAGGCTCCCTGCCCCACACACACATTACAGCCGCAGGCTCCCTGCCTCGCACTTACGTTACAGCCGCCGGCTCCCTGCCCCGCATTAACGTTACAGCCGCAGGCTCCCTGTCCCCCACACACGGTACAGCTGCAGGCTCCCTGCCCCACAGACACATTACAGCCGCAGGCTCCCTGCCTCACACTCACGTTACAGCCGCAGGCTCCCTGCCCCACACACACGTTACAGCCACAGCCTCCCTGCCTCGCACTTACGTTACAGCCACAGGCTCCCTGCCCCCCACACACGTTACAGCCGCAGGCTCCTTGCCTCACACTCACGTTACAGCCGCAGGCTCCCTGCCCCACGCTCACGTTACAGCCGCAGGCTCCCTGCTCCACACACACGTTACAGCTGCAGGCTCCCTGCCTCGCACTTACGTTACAGCCACAGGCTCCCTGCCCCACACACACGTTACAGCCACAGGCTCCCTGCCTCACACTCACGTTACAGTCGCAGCTCCCTGCCCCGCACTCTCATTACAGCCACAGGCTCCCTGCCCCACACACACATTACAGCCACAGGCTCCCTGCCTCGCACTTATGTTACAGCCATAGGCTCACTACACCACACACACGTTACAGCCACAGGCTCCCTGCCCCACACACACATTACAGCCACAGGCTCCCTGCCTCGCACTTATGTTACAGCCATTGGCTCCCTGCCCCACACACACGTTACAGACACAGTCTCCCTGCCTCACACTCACGTTGCAACCACAGGCTCCCTGCCTCTCACTTATGTTACAGCCACAGGCTCCCAGCCCCACACAGACTTTAAAGCCACAGGCTCCCTGCCTCACACTCACGTTACAGCCGCAGGCTCCCTGCCCCACACACACATTACAGCCACAGGCTCCCTTCCTCACACTCACGTTACAGCCGCAGGCTCCCTACACCACACACACGTTACATCCACAGGCTCCCTGCCTCGCACTTACGTTACAGCCTCAGGCTACCTGCCCCACACACACGTTACAGCCACAGGCTACCTGCCTCACACTCACGTTGCAACCACAGGCTCCCTGTCTCGCACTTACGTTACAGCCACAGGCTCCCTGCACCACACACACGTTACAGCTGCAGGCTCCCTGTATCGCACTTACGTTACAGCCACAGGCTCCCTGCCTCACACTCACGTTACAGCCACAGGCTCCCTGCCTCGCACTCACGTTACAGCCGCAGGCTCCCTGCTCCGCACTCTCGTTACAGCCACAGGCTCCCTGCCCCACACACACTTTACAGCCACAGGCTCCCTGCCTCACACTTTTGTTACAGCCATAGGCTCCCTGCCCCACACACACGTTACAGCCACAGGCTCCCTGCCTCACACTCACGTTGCAACCACAGGCTCCCTGCCTCGCACTTACGTTACAGCCACAGGCTCCCTGCCCCACACACACTAAAAGCCACAGGCTCCCTGCCTCACACTCACGTTACAGCCGCAGGCTCCCTGCCCCACACACACATTACAGCCGCAGGCTCCCTTCCTCGCACTCACGTTACAGCCGCAGGCTCCCTGCCCCACACACACGTTTCATCCACAGGCTCCCTGCCTCCCACTTACGTTACAGCCTCAGGCTCTGTGCCCCACACACACGTTACAGCCACAGCCTCCCTGCCTCGCACTTACGTTACAGCCACAGGCTCCCTGCCCCACACACAAGTTACAGCCGCAGGCTCCTTGCCTAACACTCACGTTACAGCCGCAGGCTCCCTGCCCCACACTCACGTTACAGCCGCAGGCTCTCTGCTCCACACACACGTTACAGCTGCAGGCTCCCTGCCTCGCACTTACGTTACAGCCACAGGCTCCCTGCCCCCCACACACGTTACAGCCACAGGCTCCCTGCCTCACACTCACGTTACAGCCGCAGGCTCCCTGCCCCGCACTCTCGTTACAGCCACAGGCTCCCTGCCCCACACACACATTACAGCCACAGGCTCCCTGCCTCCCACTTATGTTACAGCCATAGGCTCCCTGCCCCACACACACGTTACAGCCACAGGCTCCCTGCCTCACACTCACGTTGCAACCACAGGCTCCCTGCCCCACACACACTTTAAAGCCACAGGCTCCCTGCCTCACACTCACGTTACAGCCGAAGGCTCCCTGCCCCACACACACATTACAGCCGCAGGCTCCCTGCCTCACACTCACGTTACAGCCGCAGGCTCCCTACACCACACACACGTTACAACCACAGGCTCCCTGCCTCGCACTTACGTTACAGCCTCAGGCTCCCTGCCCCACACACACGTTACAGCCACAGGCTCCCTGCCTCACACTCACGTTGCAACCACAGGCTCCCTGCCTCGCAGTTACGTTACAGCCACAAGCTCCCTGCCTCACACTCACGTTACAGCCACAGGCTCCATGCCTCACACTCACGTTACAGCCGCAGGCTCCCTGCTCTGCACTCTCGTTACAGCCACAGGCTCCCTGCCCCACACACACGTTACAGCCACAGACTCCCTGCCTCGCACTTATGTTACAGCCACAGGCTCCCTCCCTCACACTCACGTTGCAACCACAGGCTCCCTGCCTCTCACTTACGTTACAGCCACAGGCTCCCTGCCCCACACACACTTTAAAGCCACAGGCTCCCTGCCTCACACTCACTTTACAGCTGCAGGCTCCCTGCCCCACACACACATTACAGCCGCAGGCTCCCTTCCTCGCACTCACGTTACAGCTGCAGGCTCCCTGCCCCACACACACGTTGCATCCACAGGCTCCCTGCCTCTCACTTACGTTACAGCCTCAGGCTCCCTGCCCCGCACTTACATTACATCCACAGGCTCCCTGCCCCGCACTTACATTACAGCCGCAGGCTCCCTGCCCCACACACACATTACATCCACAGGCTCCGTGCCTCGCACTTACATTACAACCACAGGCTCCGTGCCTTTCACTTACGTTACAGCCTCAGGCTCCGTGCCCCGCACTTACATTACATCCACAAGCTCCCTGCCCCGCACTTACGTTACAGCCGCAGGCTCCCTGCCCCGCAGTCACGTTACAGCCGCAGGCTCCCTGCCCCACACACACGTTACAGCCGCAGGCTCCCTGCCCCACACACACATTACAGCCGCAAGCTCCCTGTATCGCACTCACGTTACAGCCACAGGCTCCCTGCCCCACACATACGTTACAGCCACAGGCTCCCTGCCTCGCACTTACGTTACAGCCGCAGTCTCCCTGCCCCGCACTCACGTTACAGCCGCAGGCTCCCTGCCCCACACACACGGTACAGCTGCAGGCTCCCTGCCCCACACACACATTACAGCCGCAGGCTCCCTGCCTCACACTCACGTTACAGCCGCAGGCTCCCTGCCTCACAATCACATTACAGCCGCAGGCTCCCTGACCCCCCACACACGTTACAGCCACAGCCTCCCTGCCTCGCACTTACGTTACAGCCACAGTCTCCCTGCCCCACACACACGTTACAGCTGCAGGCTCCTTGCCCCACACTCACGTTACAGCCGCAGGCTCCCTGCCCCACACTCACGTTACAGACGCTGGCTCCCTGCTCCACACACACGTTACAGCTGCAGGCTCCCTGCCTCGCACTTACGTTACAGCCACAGGCTCCCTGCCCCACACACACGTTACAGCCACAGGCTCCCTGCCTCACACTCATGTTACAGCCGCAGGCTCCCTGCCCCGCACTCTCGTTACAGCCACAGGCTCCCTGCCCCACACACACATTACAGCCACAGGCTCCCTGCCTCGCACTTATGTTACATCCATAGGCAACCTGCCCCACACACACGTTACAGCCACAGGCTCCCTGCCTCACACTCACGTTGCAACCACAGGCTCCCTGCCTCTCACTTACGTTACAGCCACAGGCTCCCTGCCCCACACAGACTTTAAAGCCACAGGCTCCCTGCCTCACACTCACGTTACAGCCGCAGGCTCCCTGCCCCACACACACATTACAGCCACAGGCTCCCTGTCTCACACTCACGTTACAGCCGCAGGCTCCCTACACCACACACACGTTAAATCCACAGGCTCCCTGCCTCGCACTTACGTTACAGCCTCAGGCTCCCTGCCCCACACACACGTTACAGCCACAGGCTCCCTGCCTCACACTTACGTTGCAACCACAGGCTCCCTGCCTCGCACTTACGTTACAGCCACAGGCTCCCTGCACCACACAAACGTTACAGCTGCAGGCTCCCTGTCTCGCACTTACATTACAGCCACAGGCTCCCTGCCTCACACTCACGTTACAGCCACAGGCTCCCTGCCTCGCACTCACGTTACAGCCGCAGGCTCCCTGCTCCGCACTCTCGTTACAGCCACAGGCTCCCTGCCCCACACACACGTTACAGCCACAGGCTCCCTGCCTCGCACTTATGTTACAGCCATAGGCTCCCTGACCCCCACACACGTTACAGCCACAGGCTCCCTGCCTCACACTCACGTTGCAACCACAGGCTCCCTGCCTCACACTTACGTTACAGCCACAGGCTCCCTGCCCCACACACACTTTAAAGCCACAGGCTCCCTGCCTCACACTCACGTTACAGCCGCAGACTCCCTGCCCCACACACACATTACAGCCGCAGGCTCCCTTCCTCGCACTCACGTTACAGCCGCAGGCTCCCTGCCCCACACACACATTGCATCCACAGGCTCCCTGCCTCGCACTTACGTTACAGCCTCCGGCTCCCTGCCTCGCACTTACGTTACAACCTCAGGCTCTCTGCCCCACACACACGTTACAGCCACAGCCTCCCTGCCTCGCACTTACGTTACAGCCACAGTCTCCCTGCCCCCCACAAACGTTACTGCCGCAGGCTCCTTGCCTCACACTCACGTTACAGCCGCAGGCTCCCTGCTCCACACTCACGTTACAGCCGCAGGCTCCCTACCTCGCACTTATGTTACAGCCATAGGCTCCCTGCCCCCCCCACATGTTACAGCTACAGGCTCCCTGCCTCACACTCACGTTGCAACCACAGGCTCCCTGCCTCGCACTTACGTTACAGCCACAGGCTCCCTGCCCCACACACACTTTAAAGCCACAGGCTCCCTGCCTCACACTCACGTTACAGCCGCAGGCTCCCTGCCCCACACACACATTACAGCCGCAGGCTCCCTTCCTCGCACTCACGTTACAGCCGCAGGCTCCCTGCCCCACACACACATTGCATCCACAGGCTCCCTGCCTCGCACTTACGTTACAGCCTCCGGCTCCCTGCCTCGCACTTACGTTACAACCTCAGGCTCTCTGCCCCACACACACGTTACAGCCACAGCCTCCCTGCCTCGCACTTACGTTACAGCCACAGTCTCCCTGCCCCACACACACGTTACAGCCGCAGGCTCCTTGCCTCACACCCACGTTACAGCCGCAGGCTCCCTGCCCCACACTCACGTTACAGCCGCAGGCTCCCTGCTCCACACACACGCTACAGCTGCAGGCTCCCTGCCTCGCACTTACTTTACAGCCACAGGCTCCCTGCCCCACACACACGTTACAGCCACAGGCTCCCTGCCTCACACTCACGTTACAGCCGCAGGCTCCCTGCCCCGCACTCTCGTTACAGCCACAGGCTCCCTGCCCCCCACACACATTACAGCCACAGGCTCCCTGCCTCGCACTTATGTTACAGCCATAGGCTCCCTGCCCCACACACACTTTAAAGCCACAGGCTCCCTGCCTCACACTCACGTTACAGCCGCAGGCTCCCTGCCCCACATACACATTACAGCCGCAGGCTCCCTGCCTCACACTCACGTTACAGCCGCAGGCTCCCTACACCACACACACGTTACATCCACAGGCTCCCTGCCTCGCACTTACGTTACAGCCTCAGGCTCCCTGCCCCACACACACGTTACAGCCACAGGCTCCCTGCCTCACACTCACGTTGCAACCACAGGCTCCCTGCCTCGCACTTACGTTACAGCCACAGGCTCCCTGCCTCACACTCACGTTACAGCCACAGGCTCCCTGCCTCACACTCACGTTACAGCCACAGGCTCCCTGCTCCGCACTCTCGTTACAGCCACAGGCCCCCTGCCCCACACACACGTTACAGCCACAGCCTCCCTGACTCGCACTTACGTTACAGCCACAGTCTCCCTGCCCCACACACACGTTACAGCCGCAGGCTCCTTGCCTCACACTCACGTTACAGCCGCAGTCTCCCTGCCCCACACTCACGTTACAGCCGCAGGCTCCCTGCTCCACACACACACTACAGCTGCAGGCTCCCTGCCTCGCACTTACTTTACAGCCACAGGCTCCCTGCCCCACACACACGTTACAGCCACAGGCTCCCTGCCTCACACTCACGCTACATCCGCAGGCTCCCTGCCCCGCACTCTCGTTACAGCCACAGGCTCCCTGCCCCACACACACATTACAGCCACAGGCTCCCTGCCTCGCACTTATGTTACAGCCATAGGCTCCCTGCCCCACACACACATTACAGCCACAGGCTCCCTGCCTCACACTCACGTTGCAACCACAGGCTCCCTGCCCCACACACACTTTAAAGCCACAGGCTCCCTGCCTCACACTCACGTTACAGCCGCAGGCTCCCTGCCCCACACACACATTACAGCCGCAGGCTCCCTGCCTCACACTCACGTTACAGCCGCAGGCTCCCTACACCACACACACGTTACATCCACAGGCTCCCTGCCTCGCACTTACGTTACAGCCTCAGGCTCCCTGCCCCACACACACGTTACAGCCACAGGCTCCCTGCCTCACACTCACGTTGCAACCACAGGCTCCCTGCCTCGCACTTACATTACAGCCACAGGCTCCCTGCCTCACACTCACGTTAGAGCCACAGGCTCCCTGCCTCACACTCACGTTACAGCCACAGGCTCCCTGCTCCGCACTCTCGTTACAGCCACAGGCTCCCTGCCCCACACACACGTTACAGCCACAGACTCCCTGCCTCGCACTTATGTTACAGCCACAGGCTCCCTGCCTCACACTCACGTTGCAACCACAGGCTCCCTGCCTCTCACTTACGTTACAGCCACAGGCTCCCTGCCCCACACACACTTTAAAGCCACAGGCTCCCTGCCTCACACTCACTTTACAGCCGCAGGCTCCCTGCCCCCCACACACATTACAGCCGCAGGCTCCCTTCCTCGCACTCACGTTACAGCCTCAGGCTCCCTGCCCCGCACTTACATTACATCCACAGGCTCCCTGCCCCGCACTTATGTTACAGCCGCAGGCTCCCTGCCCCACACACACTTTACATCCACAGGCTCCGTGCCTCGCACTTACGTTACAGCCACAGGCTCCGTGCCTTTCACTTACGTTACAGCCACAGGCTCCGTGCCTTTCACTTACGTTACAGCCACAGGCTCCGTGCCTTTCACTTATGTTACAGCCGCAGGCTCCCTGCCCCGCACTTACATTACATCCACCGGCTCCCTGCCCCGCACTTACGTTACAGCCGCAGGCTCCCTGCCCCACACACATTACATCCACAGGCTCCGTGCCTTGCACTTACGTTACAGCCTCAGGCTCTGTGCCCCGCACTTACATTACATCCACAGGCTCCCTGCCCCACACACATTACATCCACAGGCTCCCTGCCCCACACACATTACATCCACAGGCTCCGTGCCTTGCACTTACGTTACAGCCTCAGGCTCTGTGCCCCGCACTTACATTACATCCACAGACCTACCAGAGGCCACAGCTGCAGAGCACTCCGGCGTAATGACATGGACGCAGGCGGAGTATCTGACGGCGGTGTGATGTCACTTCACCCACCTGTATCGTGACACCAGTGTGCTTTACAGCGTTACAGTAAGAGCGGGGAAGAGAGCCCGCCAGGAGAAGAAGGAAGATGACCGAGCCGCTCAGTGTGGGAGCGCGGTCAGGTGAGTAGTACTGCACCACTAAGGGGGCACAGTATAGGGCACAATAGTACTCTACAGAAGCCAGAATTGGAGGGCATCATTACTATACTGGGGCTACGTATGTGGGCCACAAACATTATGAATATATAGGACCACAAAGTGAATTATTACTACTATATCGAGGCTACAACGAGGGATGTTACGCCTGTATGGGTGCATGATATGTGAACAGTACTACTGTATGGGTGCCATGGTGGGGGATGTTCTGCAGGATTTGGGCACTAGGGGAACATAAGCATTGCTACTCTATAGGGGGCACATAGGGGAACATCACTACTGTATTGTCATTTATTTTTGGGGACCCTGTTACTGTAGAAGTGGGGTGATCCACCAGCCGTCAGCCCAGGGCCGGACATACCATTGGGGCAACCTGTGCAGCCTAACAGGGGCCCAAGAGGTAAGGGGTCCACTATCACTACCAAAGCAGAAAGCAGGTTCTGTCACATACACAAAGAAGGTCCATGCTCCATTCTTGCATAGGGGGCCTCTTGTGTCTTTCTCCACCACTAGGTCAGCCATAGATGTCTGTGTATCACACTCGGGAGAGAGAGACTTATCTCAGCTGGAAGAAGAAGCCATAGTGCTCTGCGCCGGGTGAAGAAGAAAAGAGAAAATTACTTCAATGTTGGAGAAGTCACTGATGAGTGTGTGGACTTACCTGTACTGTACATAATGGAACCTCCCACTTTAGGGTCATTATATGGGGTGATATTCATTTCACTACTGTGATTTATTTTATCAATAATCAGCATGGTGGTATTATTCAGTCACTATGTGGTGGTAATATATGATCTGGTCACAGTGTGGTGGCATTTGTTACTTGTATGTGGTATAATTGGTCACTATGTAGTGGTATTTGTCCCTTGTACATGGTATTATTTGTCACTATGTGGTGGTAATATGTGATCTGGTCATGGTGTGACAGCATTTGTCCCTGTATGTGGTATTATTCGGCCACTATGTGGTAGTAATATAATAATAATAATCTTAATTTATATAGCACCAACATATTCCGCAGCACTTTATGTGGTCTGGTTATGGTGTGGCAGTATTTGTATTAAAAAAGAAAGGAAGCACAGCCTAAATGACACACTAGGGTGCATCATCATGTACCAAAGGCACATAGTACAAGAAACAAAGAGATACAATAGTGATTTGCACACCTGAAAAATATTGCTATAAAAAAATATTTTATTCACAACTGCTCATAAAAACATTAACACCAAACACAATACAGAGAAACCCCATTGGCCCATGCAGTATATGTGAGTATGGGTAACAGCTAGATCAATATATAAACATAGTATATAACTTAGCCGAAGTATGTGTACAGAGGTGCCCAGCAAGATATCAATATATCAGACCAATAAAACATTATATAGGCACTAAAAATTCTATAGAGCTCTATTTTAACATCAAGATATGCATAGACAAAGAGCAAATGAGTGTTAAACAGGGCTGTCCAGGAATCAACATTGCTGGAAGTTATTTCAAACAATTATTTATTTGCTACTCGTTTCAAGGCTGTTCCAGCCTCTTCATCAGGCAAAATTACATATATATAGTCCCTTTGTCCTATATTTGTCCTTTGTATTATATATAGATATATGTCACTATGTGGTGGTAATATGTGGTCTTGTCATGGTGTGGCGTTATTTGTACGTTGTATTATTCGGTCACTATGTGGTGGTAATTTGTGTAATGGTCATGGTGTGGCTGCATTTGTCCCTTGTATGTGGTATTCGGTCACTATGTGGTGGTAATATGTGGTCTAATCATGGTGTGGCGGTATTTGTCCCTTGTATTATACGGTCATTATGTGTTAGTAATATGTGTTCTGGTCATGGTGTGGGGGTACTATTTGTCTCTTGTATGCGGTATTAGTGGTATTTTGGTCTTGTTATAGTGGACTTTGCTCTGTAGTAGTATGGGGATAATATTTATTATTTAGTAACAATATGATTGTATTATTCTGATTTAATATCTAACTCCTTCATGACCAGGCCAAATTTTTTAAACCTGACCAGTATCACTTTATGTGGTAATAACTCTGGAACGCTTCAACAGATCCCAGTGATTCTGAGATTGTTTTCATGACATATTGTACTTCATGATAGTGGTAAAATTTGTTCAATATGAATTGCGTTTATTTGTGAAAATATCTCAATTTTGGCAAAAATAAAAAAAAATTGCAATTTTCAAACTTTCAATCTTTATATCCTTAAACCACTTAGTCATATTGTACAAAATAATTAATAAACAACATTTCCCATACATCTACTTTACATCTGCATTATTTTTCAAATGTCATTTTATTTTGTTAGAAGGGTCAAAATCATTTTTCTTATTTCTCATTTTTTTCAACAAATTTACAAATCTGTCACGGGATTACCGTGATACAGGGGGGCCAGAAGACCATGGTATTTGATTTCACGTACTCCTGCACTGAGTAGAAGCACTTCACCATTCACCATCATATTTAATACTGAATGTAACATCCCTGGCGGCGTGCTGGCAAGAATTACCACCTCCCACCATGCAAGACCACCATCTTACCTATCAGTCCAGGCTGCACACTTTGCTCCAGTATCTGCTGTGTGCATGTCTCTTGTCTGATTGCTTATGGCGGAGGCGCGGTTACTGCCTGATTCTTATAGTTTCTGTGTGCGCACTCCTAATGCATCCCCAGCCTATTATTGTGAGTCACAGGATACTTAAACCCCCTCCACCCAGTAGGAGGTGCCTGAGCAACACTTTCTTTCAGTATGCTCTGTGCAACTGAGTTGCCAGGTCCTGTCCTTTTTCTAGTCTGTTCCGCCACCCTGGGGGCTGTATACCCAGGCCTGTTACCTGTATCTGTGACTTCTAGTCTGTTTCCGCCACCCTGGGGGCTGAGTACCCAGGCCCGTTATCTGTATCTGTGACTTCTAGTCTGTTTCCGCCGCCATGGGGGCTGAGTTCCCAGGCTCGTTCCTGTATCTTGTTCAGTTCCTGTCTGAACTGTGTCCTAGCATGTTACCTGTTTGTCTCTATGTCCGTACCTGCCCTTTTCCTGCAGTGTCTGAACCTGCACCTAACTCCAACTTGTTGTCTCTGTACTTCTGTTTGTGAGTTTTGTGTCCACTCGCTACTTCATTGTAAGTACCTTGTGTGTATCTGGTTCTGCTTGTCCCGTTTCCCTGCCTCCGTATCTACCTCCTGTGTTCTAACTATCTTCCAGTATTTTCCAGTCTGTTCCATGTGAACAGAGTCCTGTCCTGTCTGCCTGCACCTTCTGCTCTGTTGTGCTCTGCTCTGCTTGTCCACCGCACCTGCGGTTTCGCTCTGCTTGTCCACCGCACCTGCGGTTTCGCTCTGCTCTGCTTGTCCACCGCACCAGCAGATTCGCTCTGCTCTGCTTGTCCACCGCACCGGTGGTTTCTCTCTGCTCTGCTTGTCCACCGCAGCGGAGGTTTCGCTCTGCTCTGCTTGTCCACCGCACCTGCGGTTTTGCTCTGCTCTGCTTGTTCACCGCACCTGCGGTTTTGCTCTGCTCTGCTTGTTCACCGCACTGGCGGTTTCGCTCTGCTTGTACACCGCACCTGCAGTTTCACTCTGCTCTGCTTGTCCACTGCACCTGCGGTTTCGCTCTGCTCTGCTTCTCCAACGCACATGCGGTTTTGCTCTGCTCTGCTTGTCCACCGCACCTGCAGTTTTGCTCTGCTCTGCTTGTCCGCCACACCTGCGGTTTCGCTCTGCTCTGCTTGTCCACCGCACCGGCGGTTTCGCTCTGCTCTGGTTGTCCACTGTACCTGCAGTTTCGCTCTGCTTTGCTTGTCCACCTCACCTGCGGTTTCGCTCTGCTCCGCTTGTCCACTGCACCTGTGGTTTCGCTCTGCTCTGCTCCGCTTGTCCTCTGCACCCGCGGCTCTGTTCCTGTATCCCAGTCTGTACTGGTTCCTATCCAGGCTGCGTTCCTACCTGCCAGTATCTGCCAGTCTGCATAACAGCCGTGCCTGCCAGTACCCGCCTGTCTGCATACCAGCCGTGCCTGCCAGTACCCACCTGTCTGCATACCAGCTGTGCCTGCCTGTTCCTGCATTCCCCGGTGTGGGTCAACAGCTGTGACCGGGGTCTGACCTGGAGTAGCACCTGGTCCCTCTGCTCAGTTCCTCCCTGGTTCACGGAGTCGACTGAGCTGCCGTGCAACCTTGATACTTGTTGATACTTAGTCACGCCCCTCCAGGCACTCCTCGTTTCATGGTCCAGTGGGATCACTAACCACGCTCACGCCAGTCAGTCCGGGTGTGTGCGTAACACTGAAGGTTTCTGCTAGCAGTACAGAGGTTAATCTGTTAAATTGAGAGCTACTGGAGCTTTCCGGCTTTGATGGTCTCAGCTGTTCAGTGTTGGCCACTCCCTTCTGCTATATATACTCACCTCTGGCAATCTGGGATTGCCAGTGTTAGTTTCATACTGCCTGGTTCTGGAGTTGGAGGTGTTGGTTGTTTAAGGAGGCATTTCGAGAGTGTTGTTCTGAAGACTGTTGTTTGGTGATTTATCTGTGTGCATATTCTCATTCTCTCCTATTTGTTTTTTCCTTCCTTTACTTCCCGATGTTCCACTTAGTTGTTTGTGAGAGCTTATTTGTATGATTGGTATTTTCAGTTATCCCTGTACGTCTTCCCTTGTTAGTCTGGTTTGTGTATTATTATACACTACTACTCCCCACTTCCCTGGGTGGGGGCTGGGACAGATAAGAGCTGATTCAGGAGCTCAGTAAGGCATGTGGCCCCATCATCACCATTTGAAGTAATCCGGGGAGCAGGGATAGCTAGGGCGCCCCTAGCATTAGGGACAGGGAAGGAGCCCCTAACCCCAGTATATAAAACAACAGTGCCGTTACATTAACACTTGCCCATACCAATTTGTTTGACCCATCATTGATCCAATAACTGATCTGGCTGGATAACTGCAACAACTCAGGCTGGAGGTGGCAGATGTATTTATAGCACCCAAACATGTCTGATTTAGGGACCACGACTCCCAGGCAACCTCTGGTGGAACCCAAGATTGCTATGCCTGACAGGTTCAGAGATGCCTGTAAGCTTAACTTTAAATTACGTCCTCACTTCTTAGGAACTGAGGAGCAACGGGTGGGGATCATAATTTCGCTCCTTCAGGGTGACCCCCCCAAGGCTGGGCAGACTCTCAATCGCTTTGGACGGTTGAGGGATTCTTTCAGGTGCTGGTTCACATATACGAAGACCCCAACCGCGTCTCCCTGGCCGAGTTTACGCTATGTCAGCTTCGGCAGGGAGGCCGGCCAACGAAGGAGTGTTGCTCCAAGATTCAGAGGTGGTCCACAGATATTAAGTGGAATGTCCCCAGGCTCCGTAGCCAGTTTAGTCAAGGGCTATCTGTAAGGATAAAGGATGCCTTTTCCCTGCATGAGACTCCAGGGTGTACATATCTCCTCTGCGGGTAGGTCACAATTTTTTTTTATCGGCCAAGATCCATCTTGGCAAAAATAAGGTGGCTATTTCAGCCTTTCTGGACAGTGGGGCGGGATTTAATTTGATCAACGCTAGGTTTGTCCAGGTCCATGGACTCAAACCACATAAACTGTCTAGACCGATAACCATAATCGCCATTGACTTTACACCCTTAAGCCAGTGGTACTTTACTCATGTCGTTCGGGTGTTACATCTACTGGTAGGGGCCATGCACTCAGAATCTATTGACTTCTATGTGCTAGAGGGCTTGCCCTCTCCTGTGGTTCTCTGACTACCTTAGCTTACGCTGCACAATCCTATGGTAGACTGGCAGACTATGGAGGTGGTAAAGTGCACTCGGTTAGCCAGAGTTGATACCCGGTCTCTGCCGGAGTACCTGTCTGACTTTGGGGATGTGTTTTCAGAACAGGGGTGTCAAGAACTTCCTCCCCATTGTCCTTATGACTGCTCCGGTAATCTTATTCCTGGGTCCAAGCTGCCAAAGAGCAGGTTATATAATATCTCTGGTCCAGAGCGGCAGGCCGTGAAGGACTATATCATGGAAAGTCTGGTAAAGGGCCATATCAGACCTTCTTCATCTCCTGTTGCAGCAGGATTTTTCTTTGTCAAGAAGAAAGATAGGGGGTTATGCCCCTGCCTAGATTTTCACGCACTTAATTGGATCACGGTCTGGGATCCGTCCTCTCCCTCTCATTCCGGACCTATTTAACCAGATTGTAGAAGCAAAATGGTTTTCTAAACTGGATCTCAGGGGGGCATATAATCTCATTCGTCTTAAGGAGGGGGGTGAGTGGAAGTCAGACTTTAATACACCTGAGAGTCACTATGAAAACCTTGTGATGCCATTTGGGTTGACTAGTTCTCCTGCCAACTTTAATAACTACATTTTTTTGTTACCTGGCAGGTAGATTTTTGGTGGTCTATCTTGATGACATATTGATTTATTCGCCTGACCTTGAGTCACATCAGGTACATGTCAGGCAGGTCTTACAGATACTCATGGACAATAAATTATTTGTCAAGCCAGAAATGTATGTTGTCGGTTCTGAGATCCCTTTTCTGGGTTATTTCTTATCGTGCGCCGGTTTTCACATGAATCCAGCAAAAGCTAGCTTCTTCTCTGGAGCCCTTGGAGGACAGTTGGCGTTACTCCTCTGGTGTCGGCTCAAGCTAAGTTTATCCCCATTGTTTGCCTACCTTGTTGTCTTTAGTTGGTAGTGGGGACTGACCAGTGCTCACCCCTCTCCCTCCCTATCTAGGGCCTAGCTCTAGATAGGCTTAGGGTCCTGCTCAGCGATAGGTGTGGAACCTATATAAAGACAGTAGGTTAGGCAGGGTGATATTAGATCTCCTGGGGTCTCCACTCCCCCTTTCCCTAGTGTTTGGGCTTCCTCCCCCTCTTCCCTTCATGTTGCACTTAGTCTTTCCCACACCTTGCCTGACATTATCACCGGTCATGCATAAATAGAAGAAAAAAAAAACTGACCCGTGGTTTTATTTGTGTGTGGGTTTTTTTTGGATGTGGGTTTTTTTCTTTCTCCCTTGGTTCATGGATCCGGTTGCGGAGCTGGAAGAGCAGCTGCATAAGCTGTCACTGGAAGTGACTGACCTCTGCTATGAGATTCAGCAGCAGCAACAGCAGCTGCAGGTCCCTAATGTTGGGGTCTCTGTGGGTAGGCCGGTCCAACCTGAACCCAAGGTTGCCCCCCCGGACAGGTTTGCAGGAGGTAGGGACAAGTTTTTTGTGTTCAAGGAAGCTTGGAAACTGTATTTTAGACTTCGTCCTTACTCCTCTGGAAGTGAGGAGCAGCGAGTGGGGATAGTGATCTCTCTACTGCAAGGAGATCCTCAATCCTGGGCTTTCTCTTTGCCGCAGGGTTCGGTTTGTCTCCAGTCTGTGGAGGGGTTTTTCGGGGCTCTGGCCCTCATCTATGATGACCCTGACCGAGTATCCTTGGCTGAGTCCAGGCTGCGTCACCTTCAGCAGGGGATTTGGTCAGTAGGGACATATAGCTCCGAATTCCGCAGATGGGCAACCGATACCAAATGGAATGACCCGGCTCTCAGAAGCCAATTTTGTCAGGGCCTTACTGAAAGGTTGAAAGATGATTTGGCAGTATATGAAACCCCAGAATCCTCAGAGGCTGCCGTGTCTTTGGCCATATGTGTTGATAGACGCCTTCGGGATAGGAGGGTGAGACCACCTTCTCCGGAGCCTTCTTTTTAAGGTAATGCCCCTTTGCCAGGGGAGCGGTCTTGGGGTGAACCACTAATTTGGGAGGTGGAAGAACCCCTGCAGTTAGGGACTCTGAGATCCGCAAAAAAATGGCATGTGGGTTTTTTTTGTGGAAAAAAGGGATATTTTATTGTGGCCTGTCCCTCGATTCCTAAACAAAAGGAAACTCGATTAACACTTGGTCGTCTGGAGTTTGATAATCAAGGGGTGCGTTTATCATCAACCTGCAGTTCTCGGTTTGTCCTGACAGCAGAGGTGGTGCTAGAGAGCAAGACTGAGAAAATTTCTGTGTTTGTTGACAGTGGAGCCGGGGTCAGCATGGTTGATACTGAGTTACTGAGGGCTCATGGTCTTGCTTGCTGTAATTTAGCTAAGCCTATCTTCGCCGTCGACTCAGTGCAACTTGAACAGAAAGCACTAACTCAGATTGTCCATAATGTAAAACCGAGGGTGGGGTCGGTTCATTGTGTGACAATTCCTTGCTATGTCCTGGGCGATCTTCCCACTCCAATTGTTTTGGGTCTACCCTGGTTGGTGAAACATAATCCGTTGGTGGATTGGCAATCCAGAGAGATTATTGAATGGGGAGATTACTGCCATGAGAACTGTTTAAACATTTCCCTTTCTACTGTCTCTACAGAGACCTTACCTGCCTTTCTGTCTGGTTTTGAGGACGTTTTTCCTGAGAGGGGGTGTCAGGATTTGCCTCCTCCTCGTGCATATAACTGGAGCTTAACTACCCAAGTCCAGACTGTATAATCTTTCTGGTCCTCAGAGACAGGCCATGAAGGATTTCATTGTGGAAAGTCTGGAGAAGGGACACATCAGACACTCATCTTCGCCCATGGCGGCAGGGTTCTTCTTCGTGAAGAAAAAAGATGGCGGTCTACGACCCTGTTTAGATTTCTGGGAATTAAATCAAATTACCATCCGAGATCCATACCCTCTTCCTCTGATTCCAGATTTGTTCAGCCAGGTTGTAGGAGCTAAGGTATTCTCCAAGTTGGATTTAAGAGGAGCCTACAATCTGGTTAGAATCAGAGAAGGACGAATGGAAAACAGCGTTCAATACCCCGGAAAGACATTTCGAGAGTCTGGTTATGCCTTTTGGTTTGACCAATGCACCTGCGGTATTCCAGCATTTCATAAATCATATCTTCCATCATTTGGTGGGGAGGTTTGTGGTGGTCTATCTAGATGATATTTTGGTTTACTCACCTGATTTTGAGGCACATCGGGGGCATGTTAAACAGGTGCTCCAGATATTAAGGGATAAGAAACTATATACCAACCTAGAAAACTGTTTTTACACCATCCATTAGATGCAGTTTTTGGTGTACCTGTTGTCATCTTCGGATTTTCAAATGGATCCGGAGAAGATCCGTGCTGTCCTTGATTGGGAACGTCCCGAGAACCTGAAGGCTCTACAACGTTTTCTGGGCTTTACTAATTTTTACCCGAAATTCATCCAAAATTATTCGGTAATTGTGAAACCCCTTACTGACATGACAAGGAAGGGGTCTGATCTTTCTAAATGGTCGGATGCCGCCCTACAGGCTTTTTCCTCCCTAAAGAGCTGTTTTGCCACTGCACCTATACTCAGTCAGCCCGATGTTTCCCAATCCTTTATTGTGGAGGTTGATGCGTCGGATGTCGGGGTTGGGGCTGTGTTGTCTCAGGGTCCGTCCCCTGGTAAATGGCGTCCATGTGCTTAGGGAACATCACAACTCTTGCACATATTAGCTGGTGGCTAGCTCATACAAGTACATATACAGATACCAGCTGGTAAATGGGTCATACAAGTACATATACAGATACCAGCTGGTGAATGGGTCATACATGTACATATACAGATACCAGCTGGTGAATGGGTCATACATGTACATATACAGATACCAGCTGGTGATCAGGTCATACATGTACATATACAGATACCAGCTGGTGACTGGATCATACATGTACATATACAGATACCAGCAGGTGATCAGGTCATACATGTACATATACAGATACCAGCTGGTGAATGGGTCATACCTGTACATATACAGATACCAGCTGGTGATCAGGTCATACATGTACATATACAGATACTGGCTGGTGACTGGGTCATACATGTACATATACAGATACCAGCTGGTGAATGGGTCATACATGTACATATACAGATACCAGCTGGTGAATGGGTCATACATGTACATATACAGATACCAGCTGGTGAATGGGTCATACAGTACATGTACATATACAGATACCAGCTGGTGACCGGGTCATACATGTACATATACAGATACTGGCCGGTGAATGGGTCATACAAGTACATATACAGATACCAGCTGGTGAATGGGTCAAACATGTACATATACAGACACCAGCTGGTGAACGGGTCATACATGTACATATACAGATACCAGCTGGTGATCAGGTCATACATGTACTGTCAGGCAAAATGTATTTTTGTCCTAGTTTTAAAAATGAGAGATGTCTGAAATCTCCACCCCCTGCTCATTTGGAAGAGGCTACATAGAACTTCTCTACTTCCCCCAAAGCCAGGAATTTTTATGATCGCCATAAAGCCTCAGCCCAGAGCAAGCATACTGGTATACCCTGGATTTTCCCTCCAAGATCCTATTGTCTATCTGTACAAAGTTTTAATGTCGATTTTAATAACGCACAAGACGGTCACAAACACAGGGACCACATTTTTGAGATGTTCACCTTTTTCCAATGGTGATGGTGTGGTTTTCGTGGCTGGGAGACCACCAACTGGGGAAATGGATTCTGAGCTTCTGAGCGTCATAGAGATATCCTATTTGATATCCACCTTCATGAATAGTGGTGACGGCAAACATGATGTCTCCATCTTGGATGTGGGACCCCCCCATACCAAGATATGAAATCTGAAGGATTTTTATGTCTATGCAGCTGGGTGGGTTCACAAGCCCCAATGTGAGGTAAACAACATGGGTGTCTCCCAATTTTTTGGCCCCTTACTAAAAAGCAGAACGGCAATTTTAAGTCATTCTTGCCAGGGACATCAGACGTATGCACACCTCGCTGCGTGGAAGAATCACATCTAATTTCCGGGGAGCCGTCCCCACCACAGAATCTGAGACCATCACCTCGTGGCGCAGGTTTTGCTATTATTTTCCCCTTTTATCTTAATAACTGTTTTATGCATATATGTAAATTGTCTCTTTTATAATATCTTGTATATCTTTTGTAAACACTGCCCACTTTCGGGAGTAAATTATTATTATTTACCAGCTTCGTTCTTCTTGTCCTATGTCGAGCAAACACGTTCCTCACCCGCTAATTCACGCTACCTAACGGGTACCCGATCCACCTGTTAAGCGATCTGTGGTGGCAGTATACCAGTATTTATGTGATATTGTGGTTGAGGGTGGCTGGTCGGAGGTATATATACGTTCCTGGAAGGAACTGGTGGTATATATACGTCCTGTCACATCACGTGCCACAATAGTCGACATAAATTAGAGCAGCTGCGCCCGTGCTTATCCTCGGTCAATACCGTGTTTGACCAGCAGGATAAGGGGGCGCCAGAGGGCTGAAAGGTCTGACCAGTTTCCTGACATGTACATATACAGATACCAACTGGTGATCAGGTCATACATGTACATATACAGATACCAGCTGGTGACCGGGTCATACATGTACATATACAGATACTGGCCGGTGAATGGGTCATACCAGTACATATACAGATACCAGCTGGTGAACGAGTCATACATGTACATATACAGATACCAGCTGGTGATCAGGTCATACATGTACATATACAGGTACCAGCTGGTGATCAGGTCATACATGTACATATGCAGATACTGGCCGGTGACCGGTCATACATGTACATATACAGATACTGGCCGGTGACCGGTCATACATGTACATATACAGATACTGGCCGGTGACCGGTCATACATGTACATATACAGAAACTGGCCAGTGAATGTGTCATACATGTACATATACAGATACCAGCTGGTGATCAGGTCATACATGTACATATACAGATACTGGCTGGTGAATGGGTCATACATGTACAGTACAGACCAAAAGTTTGAACACACCTTCTCATTTAAAGATTTTTCTGTATTTTCATGACTTTGAAAATTGTACATTCACACTGAAGGCATCAAAACTATGAATTAACACATGTGGAATTATATACTTAACAAAAAAGTGTGAAACAACTGAAAATATGTCTTATATTCTAGGTTCTTCAAAGTAGCCACCTTTTGCTTTGATGACTGCTTTGCACACTCTTGGCATTCTCTTGATGAGCTTCAAGAGGTAGTCACCGGAAATGGTCTTCCAACAATCTTGAAGGAGTTCCCAGAGATGCTTAGCACTTGTTGTCCCTTTTGCCTTTACTCTGCGGTCCAGCTCACCCCAAACCATCTCGATTGGGTTCAGGTCTGGTGACTGTGGAGGCTAGGTTATCTGGCGTAGCACCTCATCACTCTCCTTCTTGGTCAAATAGCCCTTGCACAGCCTGGAGGTGTGTTTGGGGTCATTGTCCTGTTGAAAAATAAATGATGGTCCAACTAAACGCAAACCGGATGGAATAGCATGCCGCTGCAAGATGCTGTGGTAGCCATGCTCGTTCAGTATGCCTTCAATTTTGAATAAATCCCCAACAGTGTCACCAGAAAAGTACCCCCACACCATCACACCTCCTCCTCCATGCTTCACGGTGGGAACCAGGCATGTAGAGTCCATCCGTTCACCTTTTATGCGTTGCACAAAGACACGGTGGTTGGAACCAAAGATCTCAAATTTGGACTCATCAGACCAAAGCACAGATTTCCACTGGTCTAATGTCCATTCCTTATGTTATTTAGTCCAAACAAGTCTCTTCTGCTTATTGCCTGTCCTTAGCAGTGGTTTCCTGGCAGCTATTTTACCATGAAGGCCTTCTGCACAAAGTCTCCTCTTAACAGTTGTTGTAGAGATGTGTCTGCTACTAGAACTCTGTGTGGCATTGACTTGGTCTTTATTCTGAGCTGCTGTTAACCTGCGATTTCTGAGGCTGGTGACTCAGATTAACTTATCCTCAGAAGCAGAAGTGACTCTTGGTCTTCCTTTCCTGGGGCGGTCCTCATGTGAGCCAGTTTCTTTGTAGCGCTTGATGGTTTTTGCAACTGCACTTGGGGACACTTTCAAAGTTTGCCCAATTTTTCGGATTGACTGACCTTCATTTCTTAAAGTAATGATGGCCACTCATTTTTCTTTACTTAGAATTTGTATTATGGCAAGAAAAAAGCAGCTAGCAGTCTATTCAGTAGGACTATCAGCTGTGTATCCACCTGACTTCTGCACAACACAACTGATGGTCCCAACCCCATTTATAAGGCAAGAAATCCCACTTATTAAACCTGACAGGGCACACCTTTGAAGTGAAAACCATTTCCGGTGACTACCTCTTAAAGCTCATCAAGAGAATGCCAAGAGTGTGCAAAGCAGTCATCAAAGCAAAAGGTGGCTACTTTGAAGAACCTAGAATATAAGACATATTTTCAGTTGTTTCACACTTTTTTGTTAAGTATATAATTCCACATGTGTTAATTCATAGTTTTGATGCCTTCAGTGTGAATGTACAATTTTCATAGTCATGAAAATACAGAAAAATCTTTAAAATGAGAAGGTGTGTCCAAACTTTTGGTCTGTACTGTACATATACAGATACCAGCTGGTGAATGGGTCATACATGTACATATACAGATACCAGCTGGTGAAAGGGTCATACATGTACAGTACAGACCAAAAGTTTGGACACACCTTCTTATTTAAAGATTTTTCTGTATTTTCATGACTATGAAAATTGTACATTCACACTGAAGGCATCAAAACTATGAATTAACACATGTGGAATTATATACTTAACAAAAAAAGTGTGAAACAACTGAAAATATGTCTTATATTCTAGGGTCTTCAAAGTAGCCACCTTTTGCTTTGATGACTGCTTTTCACACTCTTGGCATTCTCTTGTTGTGCTTCAAGAGGTAGTCACCGGAAATGGTTTTCACTTCACAGGTGTGCCCTGTCAGGTTTAATAAGTGGGATTTTTTGCCTTATAAATGGGGTTGGGACCATCAGTTGTGTTGTGCAGAAGTCTGGTGGATACACAGCTGATAGTCCTACTGAATAGACTGTTAGAATTTGTATTATGGCAAGAAAAAAGCAGCTAAGTAAAGAAAAACGAGTGGCCATCATTACTTTAAGAAATGAAGGTCAGTCAGTGCGAAAAATTGGGAAAACTTTGAAAGTGTCCCCAAGTGCAGTTGCAAAAACCATCCAGAGCTACAAAGAAACTGGCTCACATGAGGACCGGCCAAGGAAAGGAAGACCAAGAGTCACCTCTGCTTCTGAGGATAAGCTTATCCGTGTCACCAGCTTCAGAAATCGCAGGTTATCAGCAGCTCAGATTAGAGACCAGGTCAATGCCACATAGAGTTCTAGCAGCAGACACATCTCTTCAACAACTGTTAAGAGGAGACTTTGTGCAGCAGGCCTTCATGGTAAAATAGCTGCTAGGAAACCACTGCTAAGGACAGGCAACAAGCAGAGGAGACTTGTTTGGGCTAAAGAACACAAGGAATGGACATTAGACCAGTGGAAATCTGTGCTTTGGTCTGATGAGTCCAAATTTGAGATCTTTGGTTCCAACCACCGTGTCTTTGTGCGACGCAGAAAAGGTGAACGGATGGTCTCTACATGCCTGGTTCCCACCGTGAAGCATGGAGGAGGAGGAGGTGTGATGGTGTGGGGGGCTTTGCTGGTGACACTGTTGGGGATTTATTTAAAATTGAAGGCATACTGAACCAGCATGGCTACCACAGCATCTTGCAGCGGCATGCTATTCCATCCGGTTTGCGTTTAGTTGGACCATCATTTATTTTTCAACAGGACAATGACCCCAAACACACCTCCAGGCTGTGTAAGGGCTATCTGACCAAGAAGGAGAGTTATGGGGGGCTACGCCAGATGACCTGGCCTCCACAATCACCAGACCTGAACCCAATCGAGATGGTTTGGGGTGAGCTGGACCGCAGAGTGAAGCCAAAAGGGCCAACAAGTGCTAAGCATCTCTGGGAACTCCTTCAAGATTGTTGGAAAACCATTTCCGGTGACTACCTCTTGAAGCTCATCAAGAGAATGCCAAGAGTGTGCAAAGCAGTCATCAAAGCAAAAGGTGGCTACTTTGAAGACCCTAGAATATAAGACATATTTTCAGTTGTTTCACACTTTTTTTGTTAAGTATATAATTCCACATGTGGTAATTCATAGTTTTGATGCCTTCAGTGTGAATGTACAATGTTCATAGTCATGAAAATACAGAAAAATCATTAAATGAGAAGGTGTGTCCAAACTTTTGGTCTATACTGTACATATACAGATACCAGCTGGTGATCGGGTCATACATGTACATATACAGATACTAGCTGGTGATCAGGTCATACATGTACATATACAGATACCAGCTGGTGATCAGGTCATACATGTACATATACAGATACCAGCTGGTGATCGGGTCATACATGTACATATACAGATACCAGCTGGTGACTGGGTCATACATGTACATATACAGATACCAGCTGGTGATCAGGTCATACATGTACATATACAGATACTGGCCGGTGACCGGTCATACATGTACATATAGAGATGCTGGCCGGTGAACGGGTCATACATGTACATATACAGATACCAGCTGGTCATCAGGTCATACATGTACATATACAGATACCAGCTGGTGATCAGGTCATACATGTACATATACAGATACTGGCCGGTGAATGGGTCATACACGTACATATACAGATACCAGCTGGTGAATGGGTCATACATGTACATATACAGATACCAGCTGGTGATCGGGTCATACATGTACATATACAGATACCAGCTGGTGATCAGGTCATACATGTACATATACAGATACCAGCTGGTGATCAGGTCATATATGTACATATACAGATACTGGCCGGTGAATGGGTTATACATGTACATATACAGATACCAGCTGGTGACCGGGTCATACATGTACATATACAGATACCAGCTGGTGAATGGGTCATACATGTACATATACAGATACCAGCTGGTGACCGGGTCATACATGTACATATACAGATTCCAGCTGGTGACTGGGTCATACATGTACATATAAAGATACCAGCTGGTGATCAGGTCATACATGTACATATACAGATACTGGCCAGTGAATGGGTCATACATGTACATATACAGATACCAGCTGGTGAATGGGTCATACATGTACATATACAGATACCAGCTGGTGACCGGGTCATACATGTACATATACAGGTACCAGCTGGTGACTGGGTCATACATGTACATATACAGATACTGGCCGGTGAATGGGTCATACATGTACATAAACAGATACCAGAAGGTGATCAGGTCATACATGTACATATACAGATACCAGCTGGTGATCAGGTCATACATGTACATATACAGATACCAGCTGGTGAATGGGTCAAACATGTACATATACAGATACTGGCCGGTGAATGGGTTATACATGTACATATACAGATACCAGCTGGTGAACGGGTCATACATGTACATATACAGATACCAGCTGGTGACCGGGTCATACATGTACATATACAGGTACCAGCTGGTGACTGGGTCATACATGTACATATACAGATACTGGCCGGTGAATGGGTCAAACATGTACATATACAGATACCAGCTGGTGAATGGGTCATACATGTACATATACAGATACCAGCTGGTGACCGGGTCATACATGTACATATACAGGTACCAGCTGGTGACTGGGTCATACATGTACATATACAGATACTGGCCGGTGAATGGGTCATACATGTACATATACAGATACCAGCAGGTGATCAGGTCATACATGTACATATACAGATACCAGCTGGTGATCAGGTCATGCATGTACATATACAGATACTGGCCGGTGAATGGGTCATACATGTACATATACAGATACCAGCAGGTGATCAGGTCATACATGTACATATACAGATACCAGCTGGTGATCAGGTCATACATGTACATATACAGATACTGGCCGGTGAATGGGTCATACATGTACATATACAGATACCAGCAGGTGATCAGGTCATACATGTACATATACAGATACCAGCTGGTGATCAGGTCATACATGTACATATACAGATACCAGCTGGTGATCAGGTCATACATGTACATATACAGATACTGGCCGGTGAATGGGTCATACATGTACATATACAGATACCAGCTGGTGATCAGGTCATACATGTACATATACAGATACCAGCTGGTGAATGGGTCATACCTGTACATATACAGATACCAGCTGGTGATCGGGTCATACATGTACATATACAGATACCACCTGGTGATCAGGTCATAAATGTACATATACAGATACCAGCTGGTGACCGGGTCATACATGTACATATACAGATACCAGCTGGTGAATGGGTCAAACATGTACATATACAGATACTGGCCGGTGAATGGGTTATACATGTACATATACAGATACCAGCTGGTGATCAGGTCATACATGTACATATACAGATACCAGCTGGTGAATGGGTCAAACATGTACATATACAGATAGTGGCCAGTGAATGGGTTATACATGTACATATACAGATACCAGCTGGTGAACGGGTCATACATGTACATATACAGATACCAGCTGGTGATCAGGTCATACATGTAGATATACAGATACCAGCTGGTGAATGGGTCAAACATGTACATATACAGATACCAGCTGGTGATCGGGTCATACATGTACATATACAGATACCAGCTGGTGATCAGGTCATACATGTACATATACAGATACCAGCTGGTGATCGGGTCATACATGTACATATACAGATACCAGCTGGTGATCAGGTCATACATGTACATATACAGATACCAGCTGGTGACTGGGTTATACATGTACATATACAGATACCAGCTGGTGATCAGGTCATACATGTACATATACAGATACTGGCCGGTGACCGGTCATACATGTGCATACAGAGATGCTGGCCGGTGAACGGGTCATACATGTACATATACAGATACCAGCTGGTCATCAGGTCATACATGTACATATACAGATACCAGCTGGTGATCAGGTCATACATGTACATATACAGATACTGGCCGGTGAATGGGTCATACACGTACATATACAGATACCAGCTGGTGAATGGGTCATACATGTACATATACAGATACCAGCTGGTGATCGGGTCATACATGTACATATACAGATACCAGCTGGTGATCAGGTCATACATGTACATATACAGATACCAGCTGGTGATCAGGTCATACATGTACATATACAGATACTGGCCGGTGAATGGGTCATACATGTACATATACAGATACCAGCTGGGGAATGGGTCATACATGTACATATACAGATACCAGCTGGTGACCGGGTCATACATGTACATATACAGATACCAGCTGGTGAATGGGTCATACATGTACATATACAGATACCAGCTGGTGACCGGGTCATACATGTACATATACAGATACCAGCTGGTGACTGGGTCATACATGTACATATAAAGATACCAGCTGGTGATCAGGTCATACATGTACATATACAGATACTGGCCAGTGAATGGGTCATACATGTACATATACAGATACCAGCTGGTGAATGGGTCATACATGTACATATACAGATACCAGCTGGTGACCGGGTCATACATGTACATATACAGGTACCACCTGGTGACTGGGTCATACATGTACATATACAGATACTGGCCGGTGAATGGGTCATACATGTACATATACAGATACCAGCAGGTGATCAGGTCATACATGTACATATACAGATACCAGCTGGTGAACAGGTCATACATGTACATATACAGATACCAGCTGGTGAATGGGTCAAACATGTACATATACAGATACTGGCCGGTGAATGGGTTATACATGTACATATACAGATACCAGCTGGTGATCAGGTCATACATGTACATATACAGATACCAGCTGGTGAATGGGTCATACCTGTACATATACAGATACCAGCTGGTGATCGGGTCATACATGTACATATACAGATACCAGCTGGTGATCAGGTCATACATGTACATATACAGATACCAGCTGGTGACCGGGTCATACATGTACATATACAGATACCAGCTGGTGAATGGGTCAAACATGTACATATACAGATACTGGCCGGTGAATGGGTTATACATGTACATATACAGATACCAGCTGGTGATCAGGTCATACATGTACATATACAGATACCAGCTGGTGAATGGGTCAAACATGTACATATACAGATACCAGCTGGTGAATGGGTCAAACATGTACATATACAGATACTGGCCGGTGAATGGGTTATACATGTACATATACAGATACCAGCTGGTGAACGGGTCATACATGTACATATACAGATACCAGCTGGTGATCAGGTCATACATGTACATATACAGATACCAGCTTTTGAATGGGTCAAACATGTACATATACAGATACCAGCTGGTGATCAGGTCATACATGTACATATACAGATACCAGCTGGTGATCGGGTCATACATGTACATATACAGATACCAGCTGGTGATCAGGTCATACATGTACATATACAGATACCAGCTGGTGACTGGGTCATACATGTACATATACAGATACCAGCTGGTGATCAGGTCATACATAGAATCATAGAATCATAGAATCATAGAATGGTAGAGTTGGAAGGGACCTCCTGGGTCATCTGGTCCAACCCCCTGCTCAAAGCAGGATTCACTAGATCATCTCAGACAGATGTCTGTCCAGCCTCTGTTTGAAGACGTCCATTGAAGGGGAACTCACCACCTCTCGTGGCAGCCTGTTCCACTCATTAATCACCCTAACTGTCAAAAAGTTTTTTCTAATATCTAATCTGTGTCTCCTCCCATTTAGTTTCATCCCATTGCTTCTAGTCTTTCCTTGTGCAAATGAGAATAAAGATGATCCTTCTACAATGTGACAGCCCTTGACATATTGGTAGACAGCTATTAAGTCTCCTCTCAGTCTTCTTTTTTGCAAGCTAAACATTCCCAAATCCTGCAACCGTTCCTCATAGGACATGGTTTGCAGACCAGTCACCATTCTGGTCGCTCTTCTCTGAACTTGCTCCAGTTTGTCTATGTCTTTTTTAAAATGTGGTGCCCAAAACTGTACACAGTATTCCAGATGAGGTCTGACCAAAGAGGAGTAAAGACCGATAATGACTTCACGTGATCTAGACTGTATGCTTCTGTTAATACATCCCAGAATTGTATTTGCCTTTTTTGCTGCTGCATCACACTGTTGACTCATGTTCAGTCTATGATCTATTAGTATACCTAAGTCTTTTTCACATGTACTGTTGCTTAGCTCTATTCCTCCCATTCTGTATATGCTTTTTTCATTTTTATTGCCCAGATGTAGTACTTTGCATTTTTCCCTGTTAAAAACCATTCTGTTGGTTGCTGCCCACTGCTCCAGTTTATTTAGGTCTTTTTGAATCCTCTCTCTCTCTTCTCTAGTATTAGCTATCCCTCCTAGCTTTGTGTCATCAGCAAATTTAATCAGTTTACCCTCAATTCCTTCATCTAAATCATTGATAAAGATGTTGAACAATACAGGTCCCAGGACGGAGCCCTGTGGTACCCCACTTGAGACATTCATCCAGCTGGATGTGAAGCCATTTACAACCACCCTTTGAGTCCGATCACTAAGCCAGTTATGAATCCACCTAACAGTTGCCTGGTCCATTGCATACTTGGTCATTTTTTCAATAAGGATGGTGTGAGATACTTTGTCAAATGCTTTGCTGAAGTCAAGATATACTATATCTACAGCATTTCCCTGATCCACCCAGTCAGTGATTCTGTCATAGAAGGAAATTAAGTTAGTCTGACATGACTTGTTAGTTACAAACCCATGCTGACTCTGGTTAATCACTTCATTCTTATCCATGTACTTACATACATGTTGTTTAATAATTTGTTCAAAGATCTTTCCTGGTATAGAAGTCAGACTCACCGGCCTATAGTTCCCTGGGTCCACCTTCTTCCCCTTTTTGAAGATAGGAACAACATTTGCTCTTCTCCAGTCTTCTGGGACTTCTCCTGTTCTCCAAGAATTTTCAAAGATTATGGAGAGTGGTTCTAAAATTTCTTCTACGATCTCCTTCAGTACTCTGGGGTGTAATTCATCTGGACCTGGAGACTTGAACTCATTTATGTTAGCTAAAAATTCCCTCACAATCTTTCTGTTTACAGATAACTTGGATTCCTCTATTCCTTTAAAAGGACAGTGAAGATCAGTTGATGTTACATTTTGTTTCTGAGAGAAAACAGATGCAAAATAGGAATTAAAAAGTTCGGCCTTCTCAACATCCTCTCTTACCATTTCTCCATTTTCATCCTGTAAAAATCCTATAGCATCTTTGACTTTTCTTTTACTTTTGACATACCCCCAAAATCCTTTTTTATTGCTTTTGACATCTCTTGCAAGCCTTAATTCATTGTCAGCTTTAGCTAACCTGATACGTGCCCTACAGGATCTGCAGACTGCATTATAATCTTCTTTAGATATGCCTCCCTCTTTCCATTTAATAAACATTTCTTTCTTTCTTTTTAGCATGTGTTTAAGTTCTGTGTTCATCCATCCTAGTTTCCTTAAATGCTTCCCATTCTTCCTACTTTTCGGGATTGTTAACGATTGTGCTTTGAGAATCTCATTTTTAAAAATTTCCCATCCTTCCTGGACATTTTTGTCCTTAAGGACATCCAGCCATTGGATCCCTCCTATTCTCTTTCTGAGTCTCTTAAAATCTGCCTTTCTAAAATCTAACCTTGAAGTTTGAGTCTTCACATGTCTTCCTCCTCTAGTTATCCAAAATTCTATAATAGCATGATCGCTGCCTCCTAGGGTCCCAGCCACCTTTACCTCCTCAACCATTTCCTCCCTGTTTATAAGGATTAGATCCAAAGTAGCAGATCCCCTTGTTTTCTCCCCTACCTTTTGGAAGATAAAGTTGTCAGCAAGAGAGGATAAGAATTTGCTTGACCTGTTAGTTTTACTTGAGAGAGATTCCCAACAAATGTCTGGATAGTTGAAATCTCCCATGACCACTACGTCATATTTTTTGGAGAACTTGGTCATTTGATACATAAAGAGTTCATCCATATCTTCAGCTTGCCCAGGTGGCCTGTAGTAAATGCCTACAATGGTGTCCTTTCCGTTGTTCTCTCCTTGTATTCTTACCCAAACAGTTTCCACAGAACTCCCAGTCTCTGAAGCTTCAATCTCTGTGCAGATATACGCTTTTCTAACATACAATGCAACACCTCCTCCTCGTTTATCAAGTCTGTTTCTTGCAAATAAGTTGTATCCTTTTAGCCTTTTATTCCAATCATGTGTATCGTCCCACCAAGTTTCAGTGATTCCAATGACATCATATTCCTTTTCCTGCATTAGTAGTTCCAATTCTCCTTGTTTGTTGCCCATGCTTTGTGCATTTGTATAAAAACATTTTAGTTTGTGATTGGTTTCTCTTCCTCCCATATTTTTATTATTTAAAAATAATAACATATACTGGCCGGTGACCGGTCATATATGTACATACAGAGATGCTGGCCGGTGAACGGGTCATACATGTACATATACAGATACCAGCTGGTCATCAGGTCATACATGTACATATACAGATACTGGCCGGTGAATGGGTCATACACGTACATATACAGATACCAGCTGGTGAATGGGTCATACACGTACATATACAGATACCAGCCGGTGAATGGGTCATACATGTACATATACAGATACCAGCTGGTGATCGGGTCATACATGTACATATACAGATACCAGCTGGTGATCGGGTCATACATGTACATATACAGATACCAGCTGGTGATCAGGTCATACATGTACATATACAGATACCAGCTGGTGATCAGGTCATACATGTACATATACAGATACTGGCCGGTGAATGGGTCATACATGTACATATACAGATACCAGCTGGTGAATGGGTCATACATGTACATATACAGATACCAGCTGGTGACCGGGTCATACATGTACATATACAGATACCAGCTGGTGAATGGGTCATACATGTACATATACAGATACCAGCTGGTGACCGGGTCATACATGTACATATAAAGATACCAGCTGGTGATCAGGTCATACATGTACATATACAGGTACCAGCTGGTGATCAGGTCATACATGTACATATACAGATACCAGCTGGTGAACAGGTCATACATGTACATATACAGATACCAGCTGGTGAACGGGTCATACATGTACATATACAGATACTGGCCGGTGAATGGGTCATACATGTACATATACAGGTACCAGCTGGTGACTGGGTCATACATGTACATATACAGATACTGGCCAGTGAATGGGTCATACATGTACATATACAGATACCAGCTGGTGAATGGGTCATACATGTACATATACAGATACCAGCTGGTGACCGGGTCATACATGTACATATACAGGTACCAGCTGGTGACTGGGTCATACATGTACATATACAGATACTGGCCGGTGAATGGGTCATACATGTACATATACAGATACCAGCTGGTGATCAGGTCATACATGTACATATACAGATACCAGCTGGTGAACAGGTCATACATGTACATATACAGATACCAGCTGGTGAATGGGTCAAACATGTACATATACAGATACTGGCCGGTGAATGGGTTATACATGTACATATACAGATACCAGCTGGTGAACGGGTCATACATGTACATATACAGATACCAGCTGGTGACCGGGTCATACATGTACATATACAGGTACCAGCTGGTGACTGGGTCATACATGTACATATACAGATACTGGCCGGTGAATGGGTCAAACATGTACATATACAGATACCAGCTGGTGAATGGGTCATACAAGTACATATACAGATACCAGCTGGTGAATGGGTCATACCAATACATATACAGATACCAGCTGGTGAACGAGTCATACATGTACATATACAGATACCAGCAGGTGATCAGGTCATACATGTACATATACAGATACCAGCTGGTGAATTGGTCATACCTGTACATATACAGATACCAGCAGGTGATCAGGTCATACATGTACATATACAGATACCAGCTGGTGATCAGGTCATACATGTACATATACAGATACCAGCTGGTGAATGGGTCAAACATGTACATATACAGATACTGGCCGGTGAATGGGTTATACATGTACATATACAGATACCAGCTGGTGAACGGGTCATACATGTACATATACAGATACCAGCTGGTGACCGGGTCATACATGTACATATACAGGTACCAGCTGGTGACTGGGTCATACATGTACATATACAGATACTGGCCGGTGAATGGGTCAAACATGTACATATACAGATACCAGCTGGTGAATGGGTCATACATGTACATATACAGATACCAGCTGGTGACCGGGTCATACATGTACATATACAGATACCAGCTGGTGATCAGGTCATACATGTACATATACAGATACCAGCTGGTGAATGGGTCAAACATGTACTTGTACACATACTGGCTGGTGACCGGCTCATGCACCATTATGTGAGTACTCTATTTATTATATTAATGGCTGGACTATATGTCATAGATGTAATGGTAAAATGGGACTGTGACTAAACAGCTTCTAATCTTAATCAGCCAGACATCAAGATTTGTTAAGCCAAGAGAAATACACTATTGTGTTTGTGTTGACTTGTGAATGTATGTGTATTTCTGTGGTTGGTGAAAGCGAACATTTGATTATTTGTATAACCCTGATTGTTGCTTTCTCTTGGTTCTGAAACAATGATGTTTGCTACTATGTTAATTGCATATTATACTAAAGCCAGCTAGATGTTTATTTACAAGAGCCCCCTGCTATACCAACTGTAAATTGATTAAAGGCTCAAACAATGAGACCTGAGCCCTGTGGAATAATACCCTCCCTAACCTTTGACCTGTGGATGTGTACTTGGAAGAACAAATGTGAACTATTTAAGGAGCATATGCCTCTGTAGCAGATAGATTTGAAACAGAGAATTGAAAGAGACTTTACAATGAGAATCAAAGCTTAGACTCTCTTCAGACCATCAACTTTACCATCCTTTGTATTTGCTGGGACTGTTCTATCTGTTTATTGTCCGCCTTGTGGTTCAATAAAGTATTCCCATACTGTTTTACCCTCACCTTGTGTTGTCTGAGTAGTATTACGCCCACGGAAGACACCAGGTCTTCACAGGGATCAATATCTAAACCGTCTCAGAGAGGGGACATGTCACCTTCATATTAAGCATTGAAGAGGCTGGGAGATGAAAAGTTCATCACCTCTGGAGAAAACCCTTCTGGTCTTCAAAGGAATTATATTGGACTCTCTGACACTGAAGTCCAGTTATGAATTTTGTGGATTTTATGAGCGGTATAGTTGTGGGAGGCATCTTTTCGGCATTATGGGCCGGGACGAACAAAATGCATGTAATTACATTGCGGTGTGGCCTGTCTATCAGCCCTGAATTAATATCGGATAGATGGATGATGATATACACACGTGGTCAAAATTGAAACACGTCGTCTGGAAAAGGCAACCTTCAACCACGAGACAACTGGAGCAGTTTACGCATGAGGAGCGGCCAAAATACCTGTCGAGAGGCGCAGAAGTCTCATTGACAGTTACAGGAATCGTCTGATTGCAGTGATCGCCTCAAAAGGTTCAACAAAATATTAAGTTAAGAAGAAGAAGAAGAAGAACCATAATTTCTGTCCAGGTCGATTTCATCAGGTTAATTTTATAAAAAATTCTGTGGAAGCAGAAAAGCAATGTCTGACCTTCATCTGTTCATTTTCATAGATTTTTAATTTATTATTACTTTTGTCAGATTCAAGTTATTTCTGTGACCATTGTGGGTTTTTCTTTCATTAAACGAGGGGTACCAACAATTTGGACCACGTGTATATAGGCCTTGTCTCCTATCTATGGAAAGCTAAAATTATAATGGCATGTGTGGCATTAATACGGCTACCAGGTGGGCAGATACCCTGGAAATTGGGGATCTCATAATTTTTTGGTGACCTGAGACACATCTCATTGACCAGACCCTATATGACGTCACCAAGGGGAGGTATGTGGGAGTGACCGTTATCTAATAAAAGCAGATTATGAACTATAATCATTGTCAGTGCTGGAAGATACAGTTTGCTGTAATTCTGTAACGTTTTCATAGGAGTGCTTCCCTCCGCTAAGATCTGCGCCATTTCCGTGACATCAGGTTTAGTACTTTTCTTTTGTTATTCCTTTTTATTTTATGTAATTGTTTTTATCGTATTGTTTTGTTCCCATTTTGTATCATCTTCTATATTTTTATACACCCTGCCTACTTTTTTGAATTAAATATATCAAATTTAATAGCTTTGTTGATCATTCATGACAACTTGGTAACAGCGGTGCAATATCTGCATGAAATCCTGGCTGTTAACTGACAAAAATAAAACAGCGGTGGGATCTCTGTATCTTTATCTTGGTCTTTTTAGCCAAGTGGGCGTTTCCTCAGCTCTTTTCTTGGTTGTCTTGTTGAAGACGACATCCGTTTGGATAACAGGCCTAGATTTACAGTACATACAGGGAAGAGGAGGCCAAAACTGAGGAATGTAGAGGCACTGATTTCGGGGGAACAGCAGCCTCTGCGCCAGTTAGAACACCCTATTCATGGCAAGTGACAGGTCCCCTGTAACAAGCGATAATGAACACGGCGCCATTGGCCGTCTGCTCATCACTGTTCTCGGCATAAGCCTGCAGCTGTTGTTCGCCTCTTCACATCCTTCTCTCAGCTGAGGCTCTGTGATCATGTGTCAGTGCTCCACTAGAACTTTCTCTGTTATGCCTCCTTTTTGTTTGTCTAGAAATTGCCATCAGTCCCAACAATCACCTGATACTCATCTACCAGAAAGTGGACGATGGGTGGAGCCAGATCCATGAGCTGCGGGAGCACAATGGCCGCATCACGGGTGAGGATGAGGCAGGAGGGTAGCAGATCTCTGGAGTCAAGGCTGCCGCCCGGCCCCTGTCAGTGTCACACGGACCCATCACTTCTTCTATGTTCCAGGCATTGACTGGGCCCCAAACTCTAATCAGATTGTGACGTGTGCTGTGGACAGAAATGCTTACGTGTGGACCTTTAGGGATGGAGTGTGGAAACCAACCCTCGTGCTGCTGCGCATCAACCGAGCTGCAACCTGTGTCAAGTGGTCACCCCAGGAGAACAAGATCGCCGTGGGCAGCGGCTCCCTGACTATTTCAATCTGTTACTTTGAGAAAGAGAATAACTGGTGAGTAAAGGGTTACGTCCAGCACTGTTTTCTGGCCTCATGTCCACTGTCTCTGACCTCACGTCCACTGTCAATGAGCTCATGTCCACTGTCTCTGGCCTCACGTCCACTGTCAATGGGCTCACATCTACTGTCTCTGGTCTCAGGTCCACTGTCTCTGGCCTCATGTCCACTGTCTCTGGTCTCAGGTCCACTGTCTCTAGCCTCATGTCCACTGTCTCTAGCCTCACTTCCACTGTCAATGAGCTCATGTCCACTGTCTCTGGTCTCACGTCCACTGTCTCTGGCCTCACGTCCACTGTCAATGAGCTCATGTCCACTGTCTCCAGTCTCACGTCCACTGTCAATGAGCTCATGTCCACTGTCTCTAGTCTCACGTCCACTGTCTCTGGGCTCACGTCTTCAGCCTCTGGCCTCGTGTCCACTGTCAATGGGCTCACATCTACTGTCTCTGGTCTCAGGTCCACTGTCTCTGGTCTTACGTCCACTGTCTCTGGCCTCATGTCCACTGTCTCTGGCCTCACTTCCACTGTCAATGAGCTCATGTCTACTGTCTCTAGTCTCATGTCCACTGTCAATGGGCTCATGTCTGCAATCTCTGGCCTCATGTCCACTGTCAATGGGCTCACATCTACTGTCTCTGGTCTCAGGTCCACTGTCTCTGGTCTCAGGTCCACTGTCAATGAGCTCATGTCCACTGTCTCTGGTCTCACGTCCACTGTCAATGGGCTCATGTCTGCAATCTCTGGCCTCATGTCCACTGTCAATGGGCTCACATCTACTGTCTCTGGTCTCAGGTCCACTGTCTCTGGTCTCAGGTCCACTGTCTCTGGCCTCATGTCCATTGTCTCTGGCCTCATGTCCACTGTCTCTGGCCTCACGTCCACTGTCAATGAGCTCATTTCCACTGTCTCTAGTCTCACGTCCACTGTCTCTGGGCTCACGTCTTCAGCCTCTGGCCTCGTGTCCACTGTCAATGGGCTCACATCTACTGTCTCTGGTCTCAGGTCCACGGTCTCTGGTCTTACGTCCACTGTCTCTGGCCTCATGTCCACTGTCTCTGGCCTCACTTCCACTGTCAATGAGCTCATGTCCACTGTCTCTGGTCTCACGTCCACTGTCTCTGGCTGTTATAACCCTCCTGTCACATGACTTTCTGCCTATATAATCCAGCTCCGCCCTTCTGGCCTTGCTGGACTTCAATGTTACATTTACTCTTAAGCTAACCAGGTGCCTTGTACCTAACTCTGTAGTTTGCTTGGTCCTTGGACCACTAGTACTTTTTGTTTGTTTGTCTTTGCTCTGCTACAATTTCTGCTAGGAGGTGTCCATCTATATCCCAGTCCTTAGTTCTTGTAGGGACCCCTCCCTTATATCTATAGGTCTGCGTTCAGACTAGCCAAGGACTTAGGCGGGTCTGTTCACAAGGAACAGGTCCCCCGCTGCATGGTAGGGAATCAGCTTAGTCCTATTGTAGGGTCAGTTTACCTATCTTTCCTTAGTGCTTGTAGCAGTTCATAACAGTAAGTCCAGCCCAAAATAAAACACTCTAAGGAAAGAAATCCAGATATCAGCATGGCGTCGGTTCAGGAGTTGGCTCAACGCCTGCAGGGACTGTCTTTGGAGGTGGCCGAGCTCCAGCAACACGTGAGTAGCTGTCCTGGAGCGCATTTTGTGGAACCGAAGGTAGGCCTGCCAGATTTTTTTTATGATAAACAGCAAGATTTTTTTTCCTTTAAAAACGCCTGTTTATTATATTTTTGTTTAAGACCCAGGTCCTCTGGGAATGAATCACAGTGCATTGGGTTTATAATGTCACTTTTGCGCAAAGAACCACAGGGATTGGCCTTTTCTCTCCAACCGAATGATCCGTGTTTTAGATCAGTGGAAGATTTTTTTTCTGCTATGGGGTTGTTGTATGATGATCCTGATCGAGTCTCATCTGCTGAAACTGAATTAAGACGTTTGAAGCAGGGATCAGGTGATGTGGAAAATTATTGTACATACTTCAGAAGATGGTCGGCTGAAGTGGAATGGAATGACTCGGCATTAAAATGTCTGTTTCTTGCTGGTCTAGGTGAAAGGGTTAAGGATCTGCTGATTGCCTTCCCAACACCTGGAACCTTGCAGGAGCCAATGCAATTAGCTACATATGTGAACAGGAGACTGCGTGCTAGGATTAATGAAGAGAAATCTACTGCTATGGCAGCTCCTAGTTTTCAGAGGGTCTGCTCGGAAGGTGGAGAACCGATGGAGATTGGGGCGATGTCACCCCACTCTCAGGAAAAAGACCGCAGGTTTGCTAAGGGATTATGTTTTTATTGCGGTAAATCTTACCACTTTATTAAGAACTGTGTGCTTCGTTTGAACAAAGAAAAAAAAAAGGTCAGTTACGCCCATATAGCTTGTTTAAACTCAAATGGAGTATTTCTTTCTGCTACTACCACTGCTCAGGAGGAGTTGATTGAATTTCGGGTATTTGTGGATTGTGGTTCTACACTCAATGTGATTGATAAGGGATTTTTGGAAAAATTTAAATTAGAATCCAAACTTTTGTCATCTCCTATTTCTGTGGTTGCTGTTGATGGCTCTCCTTTGAAATGTATTACTCACAAGGTTTTTGAATTTCCCCTCACCATTAATGGTATTCACCAAGAGAATTTGGATTTGGCGGTATTAAATAATTTGCCTTCTCCAGTGGTTTTGGGGTTACCTTGGTTAAAATTGCACAATCCTGTACTGGACTGGTCTCCCAATGAAATTAAGTCTTGGAGTCCTAAGTGTTATGATAAATGTTGTAACGGTCGCATTGCTGCTGTGGAAAAAGGGGAATTACCTGTACCTATTCAGGATTTTTGGAAGGTTTTTTCAGAGGAGGAGTCGCAAGTTTTGCCTCCTCATAGGGATTATGATTGCGCCATTGAGTTTGTCCCTGGAGCTACTCTTCCCAAGAGTCGCTTATTTAATCTGACTATCCCTGAAAGAAAGGCCTTGGAGGAATACATACAGACTAGCCTGGCTGCTGGTCACATTAGACCTTCTAAGTCACCTGTGGCAGTTGGATTCTTCTTTGTTAAAAAAAAGGACGGGGGTTTGCGTCCGTGTCTGGACTTTCGCGAAATTAATAAGATTACCGTACGCAATTCCTACCCATTGCCGTTAATTCCTGACTTGTTCAACCAGTTAGTGGGGGCCAAGTGGTTCTCTAAGATTGATCTCCGGGGGGCATACAATTTATTGCGAATGAGGGAAGGTGATGAATGGAAAACTGCTTTTAATACTCCGGTGGGTCATTTTGAGAATCTGGTGATGCCTTTTGGTCTTACCAATGCACTCGTGTTTTTTCAGAACCTTATTAATGATGTCCTGAGACCTTTGATTGGTAAGAATGTGGTTGTGTATTTGGATGACATTCTGATTTATTCGCCTGATCTGGAGTCTCATTGGCGGAGCGTACGTGAGGTATTGCAGTTATTGAGAGATAATTCACTTTTTGCTAAGCTGGAGAAATGTGAGTTCGCTGTACAGAGAATTAGTTTTTTGGGCTACATTGTCTCCAGCGAGGGCTCTGAGATTGACCCGGTGAAGGTTCAGGCTGTGCAGGAATGGCCGAGGCCTATTGGTTTGAAATCGATACAGAGATTTTTGGGTTTCGCCAATTATTACAGAAAATTCATTAAGAATTTTTCTATAATTGTTAAGCCGCTGACCGATCTCACCAGGAAAGGTGCGAATTCGGTTCAGTGGACTACGGAGGCCATTGAAGCTTTTGTGTATCTCAAGGAGAGGTTCAGCTCTGCTCCCATCCTTATGCAGCCTGATGTGACTAAGCCGTTTTTGGTCGAGGTTGATGCTTCTTTGGTGGGGGTCGATGCGGTTTTGTCTCAGGAGAACAAAGATGGAGTCCCTGTGCCTTTTTTTCGAAAAAAATTTCTGAAACCGAACTTAATTATGATGTTGGTAATCGGGAATTGCTGGCGATTAAACTCGCATTTGAACACTGGCGTCATCTCTTGGAAGGTGCTAAATTTCCCATTCAGGTTTTCACTGATCATAAGAATCTGATCTATCTAGATTCTGCCAAGCGCTTGAATGCCCGTCAGGCTAGGTGGGCACTTTTTTTTTTCGCGGTTTAATTTTTCTGTTACTTACATCCCGGGTACTAAGAATGTTAAACCGATGCTTTATCTCGCAGCTTCCCTCCTACGGTTGGTGCCGAGGAGGAGGAGAACATTTTACAGGATGGTGTTGTGATAGCAGCATTGGACTCCGTTTTGGAAGATGGGATTCTGAAAGCCCAAGAGGATGCCCCATCTAACACTCCCCATGGGAGGTTGTTTGTGCCTAGGACCTTTAGGAGAGATTTGTTTGTGGAGTGTCATGAGTCTCGGTTGGCAGGTCATCCAGGAATTTCTGAGACTAAGAGACTTATCAGTCACAGTTTTTGGTGGCCTGGATGGCAGAAGGAAGTCATTAAGTGGGTGCGTCAATGTACTGTGTGCGCTAGATCTAAGTCTTCACATACTCCTGCTGCGGGGTTGCTTTGCTCTCTGGAGGTTCCTAGTGCGCCTTGGACGCATCTTGCAATGGACTTTATTACTGACCTTCCTGTGTCCAAGGGTTTCACTGTCATCTGGGTGGTCGTGGACCGTTTTAGCAAGATGTGTCACTTTGTTCCTTTCATTAAACTGCCCTGCGCTAAGACACTCGCTAAGGCTTTTGTTAAGGAAATTGTCAGGCTCCATGGCGTTCCCACCGACATTGTTTCTGATAGGGGACCTCAGTTTGTGGCTCGTTTTTGGCGTGCCTTTTGTGACAGGTTGGGAGTCCATTTGTCATTTTCGTCTGGTTATCATCCTGAGTCTAATGGACAGACTGAAAGAAAGAACCAGGATGTTGAACAGTTTTTGCGTTGTTTTGTGGCGGACAATCAGGAGGGGTGGTCTGAGTTTCTGCCACTTGCTGAATTTGCTCTTAACAATCATACATCCTCTTCTGCTGGGTGTTCTCCTTTTTTTTGTTGTACTGGGAGACATCTGTCGTTTGGTCCGTTCTCCAAATTGGTGTCAGCTGTGCCGAAGGAGGAGAATTTTTCCGGTGATTTGGAGAGAGTTTGGACTGATGTACATTGTAACCTTCAAGAGGCTAAGAAAAAGTCCAAGAAGTATTTTAACAGGAAACGTCAAGAGGTTTTGTTTACGGTTGGTGACATGGTTTGGTTGTCCTCAAAGAATCTGCGGTTGAGGATTCCTTCTAAGAAATTGGGTCCGAAGTTTGTGGGACGATTTAAGGTGCTTCAGGTGGTTAACCAGTTTGCTGTTAGGTTGGAGGTCCCCACCTCCTGGAAGATTAATCCGGTGTTTCATGTTTCCTTGTTGAAAAAAGCTGATGTATCTGATAGGGATACCACTGTCACAGTTCCTCCTGTGGTGGAAGACGGTGAATATGAAATTTCTCGTATCCTGAATTCCAGAAGGCATAGAGGGAGATTGCAGTATCTCGTCGCTTGGAAAGGTTTCGGTCCTGAGGATAACTCCTGGGTAAGGGCGGATGATGTATCTGCTCCTAGACTTATCAGAGCGTTTCACAGGAGGTTTCCTGATAGGCCTAGGCCTGAAGGATCCGGAGGATCCTCATAGAAGAGGGGGTACTGTTAGAACCCTCCTGTTAGTTTTTTTCTATTTTGTGGTCACATGACCTTCTGCCTATTTATTCCAGCTCCGCCCTCCTGGCTTTGCTGGACTTCAGTGTTACTTTGACTCTTAATCTAGCCAGGTGCTTTGTACCTATCTCTATAGTTTGCTTGGTCCTTGGACCTCTAAGTACTTTTTGTCTTTTTTGCTCCACTACAACTTCTGCTAGGAGGGTCCAATTTTGTCCCAGTCCTTAGTACTTTTAGGGACCCCTTCCTTATATCTATAGGTCTGCGTTCAGACTAGCTGAGGACGAAGGCGGGTCTGTTCACAAGGAACAGGTTGCCTGCTGCATTGTAGGGAATCAGCTTAGTCCTATTGTAGGGACAGTTTTCCTTTCTTTCCTTAGTTCTTGTAGCAGATCATAACAGGTAACCTGCGGCTTCTTCTCCAAGCTCTTCTCCTCGTCCGAGCGCAACTACTCCATAGGCGATCGTGAGCTGCTTGCCATCAAATTGGCACTGGAGGAGTGGCACTTCCTGCTGGAAGGGGCTCTGCATCCTGTTATCATCTACACAGATCACAAAAACCAGGCCTATCTACAAAACGCAAAACCTACAAAAGACAAAAATATATCTCATACCCTACCATCATTATATATAAATGTAAAGCAAAGTTGCATAATAAATATAGGGTACTTAGTGAACTATTTTTGATCAAAAAAAGTATACAAGCCGTCCCACCAGCGGCAAGGTGACCCTAAATTGGGACGGTACCTATACTGCCTATATTAAAAACCTTACTGTATATCAAAGTTGAAGTAATGCATATAAAAGGGTAGACAAATAGGACCGGGTCCCAACTCCAGACCACCTAGGCCCGTGGTAAGCTACATATATACTAATCAGCTCAACAAAGGGGATGCCACACCCTTAAATTGCACAGAATGCAAACAAGACAAAAAACCAAGCAATGTGAACTGAGGTCTAAGATGGTAGACATGCAAGAAATAGGAGCATGTTCACACTAGCAAAAAGAAGCAAAACCTACAAAAGACAAAAATATATCTCATACCCTACCATCATTATATATAAATGTAAAGCAAAGTTGCATAATAAATATAGGGTACTTAGTGAACTATTTTTGATCAAAAAAAGTATACAAGCCATCCCACCAGCGGCAAGGTGACCCTAAATTGGGACGGTACCTATACTGTCTATATTAAAAACCTTACTGTATATCAAAGTTGAAGTAATGCATATAAAAGGGTAGACAAATAGGACCGGGTCCCAACTCCAGACCACCTAGGCCCGTGGTAAGCTACATATATACTAATCAGCTCAACAAAGGGGATGCCACACCCTTAAATTGCACAGAATGCAAACAAGACAAAAAACCAAGCAATGTGAACTGAGGTCTAAGATGGTAGACATGCAAGAAATAGGAGCATGTTCACACTAGCAAAAAGAAGCAAAACCTACAAAAGACAAAAATATATCTCATACCCTACCATCATTATATATAAATGTAAAGCAAAGTTGCATAATAAATATAGGATACTTAGTGAACTATTTTTGCTCAAAAAAAGTATACAAGCCATCCCACCAGCGGCAAGGTGACCCTAAATTGGGACGGTACCTATACTGTCTATATTAAAAACCTTACTGTATATCAAAGTTGAAGCAATGCATATAAAAGGGTAGACAAATAGGACCGGGTCCCAACTCCAGACCACCTAGGCCCGTCTTACCATCTTAGACCTCAGTTCACATTGCTTGGTTTTTTGTCTTGTTTGCATTCTGTGCAATTTAAGGGTGTGGCATCCCCTTTGTTGAGCTGATTAGTATATATGTAGCTTACCACGGGCCTAGGTGGTCTGGAGTTGGGACCCGGTCCTATTTGTCTACCCTTTTATATGCATTACTTCAACTTTGATATACAGTAAGGTTTTTAATATAGACAGTATAGGTACCGTCCCAATTTAGGGTCACCTTGCCGCTGGTGGGACGGCTTGTATACTTTTTTTGATCAAAAATAGTTCACTAAGTACCCTATATTTATTATGCAACTTTGCTTTACATTTATATATAATGATGGTAGGGTATGAGATATATTTTTGTCTTTTGTAGGTTTTGCTTCTTTTTGCTAGTGTGAACATGCTCCTATTTCTTGCATGTCTACCATCTTAGACCTCAGTTCACATTGCTTGGTTTTTTGTCTTGTTTGCATTCTGTGCATTTTAAGGGTGTGGCATCCCCTTTGTTGAGCTTATTAGTATATATGTAGCTTACCACGGGCCTAGGTGGTCTGGAGTTGGGACCCGGTCCTATTTGTCTACCCTTTTATATGCATTACTTCAACTTTGATATACAGTAAGGTTTTTAATATAGACAGTATAGGTACCGTCCCAATTTAGGGTCACCTTGCCGCTGGTGGGATGGCTTGTATACTTTTTTTGAGCAAAAATAGTTCACTAAGTACCCTATATTTATTATGCAACTTTGCTTTACATTTATATATAATGATGGTAGGGTATGAGATATATTTTTGTCTTTTGTAGGTTTTGCTTCTTTTTGCTAGTGTGAACATGCTCCTATTTCTTGCATGTCTACCATCTTAGACCTCAGTTCACATTGCTTGGTTTTCTATCTACAAAACGCCCAGAGACTCAATCCGCGTCAGGCCCGGTGGTCTCTGTTCTTTGCCCAATTCTGCTTTTCTCTACATTACCGCCCTGCGGACAAGAACGTTAAAGCTGATGCCCTATCCCGCTCATTCCTTTCCTCCGACCAAGAAGAGGAGCCTCTGCATATCATCGACCCCTCCAGAGTAATGACTGTGGCCCCGTTTGACCTGTCTCGTCTTCCACCCGGTAATACTTTTGTAGCTGTTCCGGATCGTAAGAAGGTTCTTCTCTGGGGTCATTCGTCCAAACTAGTCGGCCATGCTGGCCAGAGGAAGACTTTCCTGCTCATCGCCTGGCATTACTGGTGGCCTTCGCTACGCAAGGATGTTGCGGATTTCATCTCAGCTTGCTCCTCCTGTGCCCGTAACAAAGTTCCCAGGCATCTTCCCGCTGGCCGTCTCCTGCCTCTACCCGTACCTTCCACTCCGTGGCAACACATTGCTATGGACTTTATTACTGATCTCCCTGTTTCTGTCGGTTGTACTGTCATTTGGGTGGTCGCTGACTGCTTTTCTAAAATGGCCCACTTCATCCCTCTGCCTGGTCCCCCGTCCACATCTGTGCTGGCTAAGGACTTCATCTATCACGTCTTTCGTCTCCACGGCCTACCACTCCATATTGTGTCTGATCGCGGGGTCCAGTTCACTTCACGCTTCTGGAGAGCTACGTGTAAACTGCTGGATGTCACCCTGGATTTCTCCTCCGCTTATCATCCTCAGTCCAATGGTCAAGTGGAAGGTATCAACCAGGTCCTTACCAGCTTTCTCCAGCATTTCGTCAATGCTCACCATAACGATTGGGTTGAGCTCCCTTTAACAGCCATGAGAGTGAGTCTTCTTCCAAATCCCTGTTCTTTGTGGTCTACGGTCAACACCCCCGGGTCCCGTTTCCCGTCTCCGCTTCTGTGGACAATCCTGCCGCGGAGTCTCTGGTCCGCGAATTTTCTACTATTTGGGAAGACACTAGATCCGCACTTCTTCAGTCCTCTGAACGGATGAAGAAACATGCCGACAAGAGACGTCTGGATCCGCCTCAATTCCATCCGGGAGACAGAGTCTGGCTCTCCTCCAAACATGTTCGGCTCAAAATACCATCGTATAAGTTGGGTCCGCTTTTCATCGGTCAGTGTGAGGTTCTCAAGCAAATCAATCCCGTGTCTTACAAGCTAAAACTCCCGGCCACCTTACGGATTCCCAACTCCTTCCACGTATCTCTCCTCAAACCAGTTGTTCTTAATTCTTTTTCTGACGATCCAGGTACCACCCCAGCTCCAGTCTCCGCTGAGGACGTCTATGAGGTAGAGAACATTTTGGCCACCAAAAGGGTAAGAGGAAAAACCTTTTTTCTGGTGGATTGGAAGGGGTTTGGCCCGGAGGAGAGGTCTTGGGAACCCAGGGAGAACATCCATGCCCCTCTTCTTCTTAAAGAATTTCTTGCTGGCCTGAAAAAGAGGGGGAGCGTAAAGGGGGCGGGGGGTACTGTAGTCTCTGCTAGGCAGGGGGCAGAGACGCTGTCCCTCTTATCACCGTGGTCCTGCTCCGGCGTCTTCCGGCCTCCCTGCAGTTGCTGCTGGTGCTCACAGCCTCCCTGGCTCTGTGCTTAGGGCGCACGTGCGCGCTACCTCCCTCTTAAAGAGGCTGCGCACGCCATCCTAAAAAGTCCCCGGCCAATGGCCGGAGGACTTTCCCTATAAAAGGCACCTCCTCCAATATGGAGGTGCCCGTGCAAGGTTGTTGCTCTGTGTTACTTACTTTGCTTCAGCCCTCAGGTCCTCAGCAAGTCAGTCCTGTCCGCCAGTCTGATCTTCAGTCCAGTCCGCCAGTCTGACTATTTCCAGCCCGACAGTCTGTCTACAGCCCAGTCCACCAGTCTGTCTATGGGCTCTGCCCGCCCGCTTACCTGGAAGCACCTGCCTGTTACCTGCCATGTCCGCCAGCCCGCTTACCTGGAAGCACCTGCCAGTTACCTGCCGTGCCTGCCAGCTTGCTTACCTGGAAGCACCTGCCTGTTACCTGCCGTGCCCGCCAGCCCGCTTACCTGGAAGCACCTGCCTGTTACCTGTTGTGCCCGCCAGCCCGCTTACCTGGAAGCACTTGCCTGTTACCTGCCATGCCCGCCAGCCTGCTTACCTGGAAGCACCTGCCTGTTACCTGTTGTGCCCGCCTGCCTGCTTACCCGGAGCACCCATCTGGCTATCAGCCGAATCAGCCTGCTTGTCTACTCGGCCCACCCGTCAGCCTGCCTGCCATGCTTATCCGCTGTACCGGTCAGTTCCTGCCATCTGACCCGTGGGAGTCACCTGCTCTCATACAAGGTTGGTCCCAGAGTGACACCTGGTCCCTCTGCTCGGTTCCTCCCTGGTTCATGGAATCGACTGAGCCGCCGTGCGACCTTGGCCGGGGCAAGTAGATACTTAGTCACGCCCCTCAGTTCCCTCCTTGCACCGCAGCACAGAGGTTCCACCACCCGGATCCGTAACATTGATACAGTACTTGTTTCACTGTGGATAGTGACACAATCTTACCAATTTCCACCATCATCTTCACAAGGTCTTTCGCTTTTGTCCTTGGGTTGATATACACATGTTGGACCAAAGCACTCTCTGAGACCTGAGCAGTATGATGACTGGACATTCCCATCTTGTTTGTACTTGCGTATAATTGTTTGTACAGATAAATGAGGCACCTTTAGGTATAATGAAATTGTACCCAAGGATGAGCCAGACTTGTGCAAGTCCATAATTCTCTTCCTGATATCTTGGCTGATTTCTTTAGACTTTCCCATGATGCTACACAAAGAAGCAGTGTGTTTCAGGTGTGCATTAAAATACATCCACAGGTGTGTCTCTAATTAACTCAGATGTTGCCAAAAAACCTATCAGAAGCTTCCAAACACATGACATCATCATATGGGCAGTCCAGAATGGTTTAAAGGCATAGTAATCTTAGTGTATGTAAACTTTTGACTTTGCAGTAAGTAATAAAAATGCCTTAAAACATTCTCTCTCTCTCTCTCTCTCATTATTCTGGCATTTGGCAAATATTAAAAATTCTGGTAATCCTAATTGACCTAAAACAGGAAAGGTTTATTCTGATTTCATGTCAGATATTGAGAAAAACATCATATGTGTCTTTATACACTGCTCAAAAAAATAAAGGGAACACTGAAATACCCCTCCTAGATGTGAATGAATGAAATCTTCTCATTGAATACTTTGTTCTGTAGAAAGCTGAATGTGCTGACAACAAAATCACACAACAATCATCAATGGAAATCACATTTATTAACCAATGGAGGCCTGGATGTGGAGTCACCCCCAAAATTAAAGTGGAAAAACACACTACAGGCTGATCCAACTGTGATGTAATGTCCTTAAAACAAGTCACAATGAGGCTCAGTATTGTGTGTGGCCTCCACGTGCCTGTATGACCTCCCTACAACACCTGGGCATGCTCCTGATGAGGCTGAGTATTGTGTGTGGCCTCCACGTGCCTGTATGACCTCCCTACAACGCCTGGGCATGCTCCTGATGAGGCTGAGTATTGTGTGTGGCCTCCACGTGCCTGTATGACCTCCCTACAACGCCTGGGCATGCTCCTGATGAGGCTGAGTATTGTGTGTGGCCTCCACGTGCCTGTATGACCTTCCTACAATGCCTGGGCATGCTCCTGATGAGGCTGAGTATTGTGTGTGGCCTCCACGTGCCTGTATGACCTTCCTACAACGCCTGGGCATGCTCCTGATGAGGTTGCGGATGGTCTCCTGTGGGATCTCCTCCCAGACCTGGACTAAAGCATCCGCCAACTCCTGGACAGTCTGTGGTGCAACGTGACGTTGGTGGATGGAGCGAGACATGATGTCCCAGATGTGCTCAATCGGATTCAGGTCTGGGGAACGGGCGGCCAGTCCATAGCTTCAATGCCTTCATCTTGCAGGAACTGCTGACACACTCCAGCCACATGAGGTCTGGCATTGTCCTGCATTAGGAGGAACCCAGGGCCAACAGCACCAGCATATGGTCTCACAAGGGGTCTGAGGATCTCATCTCGGTACCTAATGGCAGTCAGGCTACCTCTAGCGAGCACATGGAGGGCTGTGCGGCCCTCCAAAGAAATGCCACCCCACACCATTACTGACCCACTGCCAAACCGGTCATGCTGAAGGATGTTGCAGGCAGCAGATCGCTCTCCACGGCGTCTCCAGACTCTGTCACGTCTGTCACATGTGCTCAGTGTGAACCTGCTTTCATCTGTGAAGAGCACAGGGCGCCAGTGGCCACTTTACCAATCCTGGTGTTCTGTGGCAAATGCCACTGTAGTCAGGTGTTGTGTACAAATGTAACTAGCCGCTGTAGTCAGGTGGTGTGTACACATGTAACTGGTCGCTGTAGTCAGGTGTTGTGTACACATGTAACTGGTCGCTGTAGTCAGGTGGCGTGTACACATGTAACTGGTCGCTGTAGTCAGGTGTTGTGTACACATGTAACTGGTCGCTGTAGTCAGGTGGCGTGTACACATGTAACTGGTCGCCGTAGTCAGGTGTTGTGTACACATGTAACTGGTCGATGTAGTCAGGTGGCGTGTACACATGTAACTGGCCGTTGTAGTCAGGTGTTGTGTACACATGTAACTAGCCGCTGTAGTCGGGTGGTGTGTACACATGTAACTGGTCGCTGTAGTCGGGTGGTGTGTACACAGGTAACTAGCCACTGTATTCAGGTGTTGTGTACACGTGTAACTGGTTGCTGTAGTCAGGTGGTGTGTACGCGTGTAACTGGTCGCTGTGGGCAGGTGGCATGTACACATGTAACTGGCCGCTGTGGGCAGGTGGCGTGTACACATGTAACTGGCCGCTGTAGTCAGGTGGCGTGTACAGGTGTAAGTAGCCTGTGAAGACCCGGGGTCTTCTGTGGGCGTAACACTAATCAGACAACACAGGGTGATGGTGAACAGCGCGGCAATACTTTATTGAACCACCAAACGGACAATAAACACATAAAACAGTCCCGGCAAATACCCAAGATGGTGCTAAATTACACAGTCTCACCCTTCCTTCTCCGCCCGCCGGGAATAGATCAACTGTGACTTTGGGACTTCCAGGGCCAACTACCTCAATGAGTGGCACCCCGCTTTTGGTGGACAACCACAGAGAGGAGGTAGTTGTAAGCTTAAGAGGCTGACAGTCCATCAAGGTACAAGGCCAGGAGAGGGTCCCACACTGGCTTCTCTTAGAGTTTCCATGGGGCCTGATGACCAGCTGGTCCCAATCTGGCTTCTCCGAACATCTACATGGGTTCCAGGTGACCTGAGGGTCCTACCTGGCAACCGCAAATACATAGCCATGAGACCAGGTGACCTCATTGTCCCAACCTGGTTTCCCCAAATGTATCCATGGGTTCTCTGATAGTCAATGGAGCAGATCTGTATCCTTCCAGCCAGGGCCGTGTACCCTTTCGCTGGAATCCGGTAGAATCCAAATCGGTGTCTCTCTAGATGGAGCCATGCTAAGAAACTAATATCCTGAAGAGTGTCTCTGATCTTTGATTCTCCTTGCAGCATGATAGAAATCCCTTTTTATATTTTTCTGTGGCTCGGGTCATCATTCACAAGTCAGGGGGAAAGGTGCAGGGCTCAGGTCTCATTGTTTGAGCATTTAATCAATTTTCATAGTTTGCAACCCCTGCCCTTTAAATCAGCAACTAGCTGGCTTAGTACAATATGTAATTAGCATATTAACAAAAACTACTGTTCTACCCTGAGTCACTGTCATTTTTGACCAGCCAAAGAAACACATATATTCAAAAGTCAACACAAACACAATAGTGAATTTCTCTTGGCTTGGCCTAGCAAATCTAGACGTTTAGCTAATTAAGATTAGAAGCTGTGTCGTCACATAGGCGCTGTAGTCACGTAGCGTGTACATGTGTAACTAGCCGCTGTACTCAGGTGGCGTGTACACATGTAACTGGTCGCTGTGGTCAGGTGGCGTGTACACATGTAACTGGCTGCTGTACTCAGGTGGCGTGTACACATGTAACTGGCCACTGTACTCAGGTGGCGTGTACACATGTAACTGGCCACTGTACTCAGGTGGTGTGGACATGTGGAACTGGTCGCTGTAGTCAAGAGGCACGTGAACTCGTCTAATAGTAGACAATTGGAGCAATGAAGCTCAACAACTTATTTTCCACAACGTACCGTACACTTAAGTAAGCGATAAGTTTCAGGATTTGGGAGATTTCTCTTTAAAAAAATGGCGGAGGGAGCTGAACACACAGTTTCACTTACAAACAGAAGCAAGTCATGAATTCAGATTTCCGCTATAATTGTAGAGAAGGTCGTGGAGTGCACGGTGACCACACACTGATCTACTGCCGGCCAACACTTACCAAACATGAGGTTCACAGATTAACATTCGGATCTTCTCTGTCATCCCTGTAGTCACTGAGCGCAGGATTTAGGTGGAATTCATACTCACCATTCGCCATTTTCGTCTTTCCTCTTCTTTCTGAGTGTGGTGTAACCCTCTATGTTTGTCACCCAGCTACAGCTCCCATTCAGCTAAGTATCAGTAATGGCCACCACATGGTAATCTGTGGCCGACATTCCAGTCTATTTTCCCTGCATGTTTTATGTAAGACTTCTTGCAGCTTCTTCCAGCAGACACGTGATACCATCAGCACATTTATTACTGCTAATCACCCCCTGCTCTTCTTCCTAGTCCCAGCCCCCTCTAAATCCTCATGGGACCCAACTTTCTTTCACACCCTTGTTATCTCTACATTCTTTTTTTGGGCCATCTATAAGTTTCATATTTTTGTGATAAACCTCTCGGATCCTCTCTGGTTTGATCTCTTGGATGATCTCTCATCTAAGCTTCTCACTTGGACTCCGGGACCTCTTGAGTCATTTCTGAGCTCTACTCTTGGGTCCATTTTTGGGTCATCTCTTGTCTCTTATTTCGATTATCTCTAAGCTTCTTTTTGACTCCTGACGTCTGGGATCATCTATGGGCTGAAATCTTTACTCATCTCTCCATACCTCTATGGGTCATCTCTAGGCTTCATATCATTTTTCATTTTTAAAGCTAATCACTTGAGTCATTTCTCAATTAATCTCTAGGGTATTTTGGGGCCTTTAATTAAAAGTCCATGAGGTTTGTACTACCCCCGATTGTCCATTGTAGTCGTCTATCTCTCGACGGACTGATAAGCACATTTCTGTCTCCTTCCCTCACGTAAACAGGTGGGTCAGCAAACATATTAAAAAATCTATTCGCTCCACCATCCTGAGCCTGGCCTGGCACCCGAACAACATCCTGGTGGCTGCAGGCAGCTGTGACTTCTACTGCAGGTAACAGTGCGGAGGGGAAATGGATGTGTACACATTGGGGTCTAAGAGACTGATGCATCGGGTACAGACAGCAGCGGAGAGATCTGCGCAGGTGTCATCATCAAAAATCTGTATGACACAGATCCACAAAGCACAAGACTGATTCCAGCATGTCTCCTGGATGATGATGTTCCTTACACGTCTCATGGGTGATAATGATGATGTCTGTATGTCTCCTGGATAATGATGATGAGGTATGACTGATCTCTGCATGTCTCCTGGATGATGAGGAGGTATGACTGATCTCTGTATGTCTCCTGGATGATGATGATGTATGACTGATTGTTACGCTCACGCCCGGACTGACTGGCGTGAGTGTGATTAGTGATTCCACTGTACCATGAGCCGAGGAGTGCCTGGAGGGGCGTAACTAAGTATCAACCCGATCCGACCAAGGTCGCACGGCGGCTTAGTCGACTCCGTGGACCAAGGAGGAACCAAGCAGAGGGACCAGGTGCTACTCCAGGTCAGACCCCGGTCACAGCTGTTGACCCACACCGGGGAATGCAGGAACAGGCAGGTTAGACTGGCGTACAGACAGGTGGGTATTGGCAGGCACGGCTGGTATGCAGACAGGTGGGTACGGGTAAGCACGGCTGGTATGCAGACAGGTGGATACTGGCAAGCACGGCTGGTATGCAGACAGGTGGATACTGACAAGCACGGCTGGTATGCAGACAGGTGGGTACTGACAAGCACAGCTGGTATGCATACAGGTGGGTACGGGTAAGCACGGCTGGTATGCAGACAGGTAGGTACTGGCAAGCACGGCTGGTATGCAGACAGGTGGGTACTGGCAAGCACGGCTGGTATACAGACAGGTGGGTACTGACAAGCACGGCTGGCGTGCAAACAGGGAGATACAGGCAAGCATGGCTGGAGTGCAGACAGGCAGGTACTAGCAGGTTGGAGCGCAGGCTGGATAGGGTCCAGTACAGACTGGGAGACAGGAACAGAGCCGCAGATGCGGTAGACAAGCAGAGTAAAACGAAACCGCCGGAGCGGAGGACAAGGCAGAGCAGAGCGGAACCGCAGGTGCGGTGGACAAGGCAGAGAAGAGAGGAACCGCCGGAGCAGTGGGCAAGGCAGAGCAGAGCGAAACCGCCGGAGCGGTGAGCAAGCAGAGCAGAACAGGGCTGATGGTGCAGGCAGAGAGGACAGGGCTCTGTTCAAATGGAACAGACTGGAAGATACAGGAAGATGGCTAGAACACAGGAGGTAGATACAGAGGAAGGGAAAAGGGACAAGCAGAACCAGATACACACAAGGTACTTACAATAAAGTAGCGAGTAGACACAAAACTCACAAACAGAAGTACAGAGACAACGAGTTGGAGTTAGGTGCAGGTTCAGACACTGCAGGAAAAGGGAGGGTACAGACATAGAGACAAACAGGTAACAGGCTAGGAGACAGTTCAGACAGGAACTGATACTGCAACAAGATACAGGAGCGAGCCTGGGTATACAGCCTCCAGGGTGGCGGAAATGGACTAGAAGTCACAGATAACAGTCCTGGGTATACAGCCCCCAGGGTGGCAGAAACAGACTGGAAGTCAAAGATAACAGGCCTGGGTATGCAGCCCCCAGGGTGGCAGAAACAGACTAGAAGTCAGAGAACAGGCCTGGGTATGCAGCCCCCAGGGTGGCAGAAACAGACAAGATACAGGACAAGACCTGGCAACTCAGAGGCAAGGAGCACACTGATAGATAGTGTTGCTCAGGCCCCTCCTTCTGGGTGGAGGGGGTTTAAATATCCAGTGACTCACAGCAATAGGCTGGAGACGCATTAGGGGTGCGCCCACAGCAGCTATAAGAATCAGGAAGTAACCGGGCCACCGCCCTAAGCAGTCAGACAAGAGACATGCACCCAGCATGAACTGGAGCAAGGTTTGCAGGCTGGACTGATGGGTAAGATTGCGATCTTGCATGGTGGGAGGTGGTGCACTATGCAAGCACGCCGCCAGGGTGTCACGCTGTATCTGCGTACAGGAGGTCAGGGGCCTAAGCTGACCCTAAGCTGGGGCCCTGACTAATCCCTCTACCTGGAGGTACTGTTAAAGGTACAGAGGTCCAGGCCGCCAGCGTAACCCGTACCTCCTGAGGATCCCTGCACCTCAGTAATCTAGTCCTAAGAAGGACCCCGATCACAACAATAGGGGACAGGAAATAATATGCCAACACTCAGTACTTAGACGAACGAGACAGTACAAGGGTCAAACCAAAAACCACCTTGCATACAAAAACTACTCACAACAACAGAGGGAACACCAACGGGAAAGGAAATAAATGATAAAGCGAGGAAGGGAAAAATCACACCAAATACACTTAGCTCAGAACTCCAAAACACCACGATCCGCTCTGTTTGTCTGTATGAAATGCTTTCACCGACACTTCCCTAACAGACCGGCAGGCATTTGAAGGAGTCCCACTACAGCAGCATTGATTGCAGCTGGGCGAGGCTGGACCTCGTCTAGCACAGAGAGAGAGAGAGTTAACTCCCTCACTGCCGAAAAACACAAAGCACCAAAAACTCAGCTGCGAGAAGTCAGGCTGTGTAATCGTGACGATCTTCGTGGCGACACACCCGTGACACAGGGATGTTACACTGATCCCTACACGTCTCCTGGATGATGATGATGATGTATGACTGATTGTTATGTTCTGCTACCAGAGCTAAGGAAAGAGAGGAGATCTGTCCCTACGATAGAACTCAGCTTAATCCCTACGATGTAACAGGGGACCTGATCCTGCGATCAGACCTGCTAAAGTCCTAAGCTAGTCTGTACGGAGACCTATAGATGTGGGGAAGGAATCCCTACAAGTACTAAGGACTGGGAGGAATATGGGACACCTCCTAACAGAAATAGTAGCAGACAGACGAACAAACAAAATATATAGAACATAGAGGTCAGTAGACCAAGCAAACTAATGTAGCACCCTGAGGATTCGGCTGCTACAGGGGTATTGCACCTCAACCCAGAGGTGTGATATTCCACTCCCGGGTAAGGATGGAGTGTGAAACTGAGCCCAGAGAGCTGCATGCACTACACACATCCCATTTCCGGAGGGCAGACCAACGGTACTCCCACTTAGAAATGTGCAGGTACGACCGAGTCTGTCCTTGGCTGGAGTGGGAGGGGGGTGGAACATCCCAAGTAGTGTAGGGGCAGATAGGGGGAGCAGCCTGGGTAAGGTTAGGAGCTCATTGGGTGCTGGTCACCTGAGCTCACACATAGAGGGAGTATTTAAGGTGGGCACCATCTAAGATCAGGGTCAGTCTGTGAGAAGCCAGAGGAGGAGAGCAGAAGAGCAGAGCAGCCCCAGAGAGAGAGAGAGGAGAAAGGAAGAAAGACCCAGAGGGGGTGAAAGAAAAGGACTCTGAGAACCCAAAGTCCATCACCGGGTGAAGAGTTGGCAACTGGGTACCGGATCCCAATCTGGTGGGGGCTAAAGCACACCCTAGCCAGAGACCGGAGGCCGTGGGCAGGATCTGCCACGGCCACCCACCACATCCACCCTGAAGGCAAACCACGTGAAGGGTCAGGGAACCCAAGGCCAAGGGTCTCCCAACAGAAGGCCCGAGGGAGCTGGACCTAGGTGGATCCCTGGTGGGGACGGCCAGAAGACAGGACAGGAAGGAGGGCTCAGGGTCACGCTCCGGACTTGCTTGGGGGTTGGCTGAATCCAGGACCTGGTGGACGCAGCACGGCTCGGGTGGTCACTTGAAGCTGGAGTGACCGGAACATCAGCAGTAAGTAAATACCCTAAACTGCACAACCCGACTCTGTCTTTAATTACCATCTATGCTGCACCACCACAACCCCCATCCTCTGCACCTGACCCCCTGAGGCTATACCCCACCCGTTGGGGGTTATACTATCAAAAGCTGCACCAACACCATCAGCCTCAGCGGACCCTGCTGCAGCGGCGGCCGAAGTGACCGCAATACAACGGGTGGCGTAGTCGACATAAAGAACTTTATAACATCTGTAGGACTGCCACATACTCTGAGCTTGACACCCTGGGCACGGACCGGGTCACAGCCACTCGGAGACTACAACCCCCATCTGATCCGGCTCCGGGTATTCCCCTAAAGAATATGGCCCAGGGGGTGCGTCACTAACAGAGCAAGACACAGAGCACAGGCTAGCTAGAAAGTAGATATACAATGAAGTCCAGCAAAGCCAGAAGGGCGGAGCAGGATTAAATAGGCCAACAAGGTCATGTGACCAGCAAAGGAAAAAAAACCTAAGAGCAAGGTTCTAACAGTACCCCCCCTTCTAAGAGGATCCTCCAGATCCCCTAGGACCAGGCTTATCAGGAAATCTCCTGTGAAACGCTCTGATAAGTCTGGACGCGGAAACATCATCCGACCTCACCCAAGAGTTATCCTCGGGACCGAAACCTTTCCAGGCCACAAGATACTGCAAACTACCTCTATACCGTCTAGAGTTAAGGATGCGAGAAATTTCATATTCCCCGTCCTCCACCACCGGAGGAACAGAGGCAGAGGCGTCACAATCCGATACAACAGCTTTTTTCAACAGAGAGACATGAAATACCGGATTAATTCTCCAGGAGGTAGGAACCTCCAACCTAACAGCAGATTGGTTGACAACCTGAAGCACCTTAAAGGGCCCTACAAACTTGGGACCCAATTTCTTAGAAGGAATCCTCAACCGCAGATTCCTAGAGGACAACCAAACCATGTCACCAACAGCGAACAAAACCTCCTGTCGTTTTCTATCAAAGTAGTCTTTAGATTTTCTGTTGGCCTCCTGAAGATTACCACGCACATCCGTCCAAATTCTCTCCAAATCACCGGAAAAATTCTCCTCCTCAGGCACGGCAGATCCCAACTTGGAGAACGACCCAAACGACGGATGTCTCCCAGAACAACAAAAAAAAGGCGAACAACCAGCAGAAGAAGATGTATGATTGTTCAGAGCAAATTCAGCAAGTGGCAGAAACTCAGACCACCCCTCATGATTGTCTGCCACAAAACAACGCAAAAACTGCTCAACATCCTGGTTTTTCCTTTCTGTCTGGCCATTAGATTCAGGATGATATCCGGACGAGAACGACAAATGAACTCCCAACCTATCACAAAAGGCACGCCAAAAACGAGCCACGAACTGAGGACCCCTATCAGAAACAATGTCAGTAGGAACGCCATGAAGTCTGACAATTTCCTTGACAAAGGCCTTAGCGAGAGTTTTAGCGCAGGGCAGTTTGACGAAAGGAACCAAGTGACACATCTTGCTAAAACGGTCCACGACCACCCAGATGACAGTAAAACCCTCAGAGGGGGGAAGGTCAGTTATAAAGTCCATAGCCAAATGTGTCCAAGGAGCACTGGGAACCTCCAAAGGACAAAGCAACCCCGCAGCAGGAGTATGTGAGGACTTAGATCTAGCACATATAGTACATTGACGCACCCACTTAATGACTTCCTTCTGCCATCCAGGCCACCAAAAACTGCGACCCACCAGTCTCTTGGTCTCAGAGATTCCGGGATGACCTGCCAACCGAGATTCGTGACACTCAACAAACAAATCTCTCCTAAAGGTCCCAGGCACAAACAACCTCCCATGAGGAGTGTTAGAAGGGGCATTCTCCTGTGCTTTAAGAATCTCATTTTCAAAAACGGAGTCCAAAGCAGCTATCACAACACCTTCTTGTAAAATGTTCTCCTCTTTCTCAGCACCGACTATGGGAGAAAAACTGCGAGACAAGGCATCCGCCTTAACATTCTTAGTACCAGGGATGTAAGTAACGGAGAAATTAAACCGCGAGAAAAACAGTGCCCACCTAGCCTGACGGGCATTCAGGCGCTTGGCAGCATCAAGATATATCAGATTTTTATGATCCGTAAGAACCTGAACGGGAAATTCCGCACCTTCCAAGAAGTGGCGCCAGTGTTCAAATGCGAGTTTAATAGCCAATAATTCCCGATTACCAATATCGTAATTCAGTTCAGTCTCCGAAAATTTTTTTGAAAAAAAAGGCACAGGGATGTAATCCATCCCCGTTATCCTGAGACAATACTGCGCCAACCCCCACAGAGGAAGCATCAACCTCAACCAAAAACGGCCTAGTAACATCAGGCTGCATAAGGATGGGAGCAGAGGTGAACCTCTCCTTGAGATACACAAAAGCTTCAATGGCCTCAGAAGACCACTGAACCGCATCAGCACCTTTCCTGGTGAGATCAGTCAGAGGTTTGACAATACTAGAAATTTTTTTTAGGAATTTTCTGTAGTAATTGGCGAAACCCAAAAACCTCTGTATCGATTTCAAACCAATAGGCCTAGGCCATTCCTGCACAGCCTGAACCTTAACCGGATCCATCTCAAAACCTTTGCTGGAGATAATGTAGCCCAAAAAACTAATTCTCTGTACAGCGAACTCACATTTCTCCAGCTTAGCAAAAAGCGAATTGTCCATTAATAACTGCAATACCTCACGTACGCTCCGCCAATGAGACTCCAGATCCGGCGAATAAATCAAAATGTCATCCAAATACACAACCACATTTTTGCCGATCAAAGGTCTAAGGATGTCATTAATCAGATTCTGAAAAAATGCAGGAGCATTAGTAAGACCAAAAGGCATAACCAGATTCTCAAAATGACCCACAGGAGTGTTAAAAGCAGTCTTCCATTCGTCACCCTCCTTCATGCGCAACAGATTGTATGCCCCCTTAAGGTCAATTTTAGAGAACCACTTGGCCCCCATTAACTGGTTAAACAGATCAGGAATCAATGGCAGTTGGTAAGGATTGCGTACAGTAATTTTGTTAATCTCACGAAAATCCAGACAAGGACGTACAAAAAAAAATCCAACCGCCACAGGAGACTTAGAGGGCCTAATGTGACCGGCGGCCAAACTTGTCTGTATGTATTCCTCCAAAGCCTTCCTCTCAGGAATAGTAAGGTTAAATAAACGACTTTTAGGAAGAGTCGCTCCAGGGACAAATTCAATAGAACAATCATAGTCTCTATGGGGAGGCAAAACCTGCGATTCCTTCTCAGAAAAAACTCTCCAAAAATCCTGAATAGGAACAGGCAATTCTCCCCTATCCAAAGCTGCAATACGCCCGTTACAACACTTGTCATAACATTTATGGCTCCAGGATTTAATTTCACTGGTAGACCAATCCAGTACAGGATTGTGAAATTTTAACCAGGGCAATCCCAATATTACTGGAGAAGGCAAGTTATTCAACACTACCAAATCCAATTTCTCATGGTGAACACCATTAATAGTGAGGGGAAATTCACAGACCTTGAGAGTAATATTCTTCAAAGGGGAACCATCCACAGAAACCACAGCAATGGGGGATGATAAAGGTTCAGGTTTTAAATTGAGTCTTTCCACGAATCCCCCATCAATTACATTCAGAGTAGACCCGCAATCAACAAACACCTGAAATTCCATTAATTTTTTCTGAGCAATCGTGGAAGCAGCTAAAAATACACCCTTGGAATTTAAACAGGCAATACGGGCGTGACTGACCATTTTTTTTTTCTTTCTTCATACGAAGCTCACAGCCTTTAATCAAATGACCAGATTTTCCGCAATAGAAACACAAGCCTTCAGAAAATCGACGGTCTTTTTCTTGAGAGCGAGGTGCCACCGATCCAATCTCCATCGGTTCACCACTGTTAGTACACACATTCTCATAACCAGAAACTGACATAGCAGAGGATTTGCTCTCATTAACCCTTGCACGCAGTCTACTATCCACCCGTATAGCTAATTGCATAGCCTGTTGCAAATCTTCAGGTGTAGGATAAGCAATTAGCAGGTCTTTAACCCTTTCACTGAGCCCAGCAAGAAATAGACTTTTCAGAGCAGAATCGTTCCACCCTGTTTGAGTAGACCAATGACGGAAATGAGTACAATATTTTTCCACATTACCTGATCCCTGTTTTAAAAGTCTCAACTCAGTCTCAGCTGATGCGACACGGTCAGGATCATCATATAATAGTCCCAAAGCAGAAAAAAAACTATCCACTGATCTGAAGCATGTATCACTAGGTTGCAAAGAAAAGGCCCACTCCTGAGGCTCTTTGCGCAAAAGTGACATTATGAACCCTACGCGCTGGGATTCATCCCCAGAGGACTTAGGTCTCAAACGAAAATACAATAAGCAAGCATTTTTAAATGAAAAAAATTCTCGGTGTTCACCAAAAAATAAATCCGGCAAACATACCTTAGGCTCCAAGAAATGTGCTCCAGGACAGTTACTCACGTGCTGACGGAGCTCGGCCACCTCCAGAGAGAGTCCCTGCAGGCGATGAACCAAATCCTGAACCGACACCATGATGGAACAGAAAAATCTTTCCTTAGAGAATTTGCTGGCTGGACATACTGTTATGTTCTGCTACCAGAGCTAAGGAAAGAGAGGAGATCTGTCCCTACGATAGAACTCAGCTTAATCCCTACGATGTAACAGGGGACCTGATCCTGCGATCAGACCTGCTAAAGTCCTAAGCTAGTCTGTACGGAGACCTATAGATGTGGGGAAGGAATCCCTACAAGTACTAAGGACTGGGAGGAATATGGGACACCTCCTAACAGAAATAGTAGCAGACAGACGAACAAACAAAATATATAGAACATAGAGGTCAGTAGACCAAGCAAACTAACAGAGCAAGACACAGAGCACAGGCTAGCTAGAAAGTAGATATACAATGAAGTCCAGCAAAGCCAGAAGGGCGGAGCAGGATTAAATAGGCCAACAAGGTCATGTGACCAGCAAAGGAAAAAAAACCTAAGAGCAAGGTTCTAACACTGATTTCTGTATGTCTCCTGGATGATGATGATGTATGACTGATCTCTGCATGTCTCCTGGATGATGATGATATATGACTGATCTCTGTATGTCTCCTGGATGATGATGATGATGTATGACTGATCTCTGTATGTCTCCTGGATGGTGATGATGTATGACTGATCTCTGTATGTCTCCTGGATGATGATGCTGTATGACAAATGTTTGTATGTGAATATTATCACTAATTTTCATTCCCGTTTTATTTTTTTCAGAATTTTTTCCACTTATGTGAAGGAGATTGAAGAGAAGCCGAGTGCTACATTGTGGGGAAGCAAGATGCCTTTCGGGGAGCTTCTCTTTGAGAGAGGGGAGAATGGCGGATGGGTACATGGCGTTTGCTTCTCTCCCAGTGGTCAGCGCTTGGTCTGGGTCGACCACAACAGTTCTGTCAATGTGGCCGACTCTGAGCACGACAAAGAGTGAGAAACAGAATAAGTATTCCAGTGACCAATAATATACAATATACCATAATACAAGCGATATATGATATTCTCTGACCTGTATTCTCCCTATTTCACCTATAGTGCCTTGAAAATGTCTTCATACCCCGTGAAGGAAATTGTGACGACACAGGATTTAATCTTAATTATCCAGATGTCTATTTTCAGTAGGCCAGGAGACATAGGCCATTGTCTGATTGTTGACTACTGAATTTATGTGATTTTCATTGGTCAGTCAAGACACAAGGACTTTTGTCATATAAGTCTGAATGTTGAGTCTTCTTGTGGGTTGAATTGATATTTGCAAATTGATGAATGGCTGATATTTACCTCTTATATTAGCGCCTACAGTTTATTGTACTGTTATCTTTGCAAGAAATGGACGCAGGGTCATTGAACAATGATGTTTGCTAATATGTTGATTACCATTTTATAAGTCCATGTGGCTTGTTGACCTGCAGAGCAGTGGAGGACAAACTATGCAAATTAATTAAATGGTCAAACAATGAGAGATGAGCCCCTACCACCTTCCTCCTGACCTGTGGATGATGACATGAACCACAGATGTGGATATAAAAAGGACCCATATGCTTCTGAGAGGAACTTTACAAAATCACAGCCAAGAGAGACTCTACAGGATGTCAGCTTAGGGGACCACGGCCCCAGCTGGAAGAACACAGATCTGCTCCATTGACCATGACCGACACCATGGAGACGTTTTGGAGAAACCAGGTTGGGACCTTCCGGTTGCCTGGCCCCATGGATTCGTTCGGGGAAGCCAGAATTGGGACCCACCAGTGGCCTGGTTCCATGGAGACATTCGGAGAAGCCAGGTTGGGACCATCCGGTCGCCTGGCCCCATGACGACGTTCGGAGAAGCCAGGTTGGGACCATCTGGTTGCCTGGCCCCATGGAGACATTCAAAGAAGCCAGGTTGGGACCATCGGGTCACATGGCAACGTGCCTCAATGGGCTGTCAGCTTCCTAAGGTTGTCATTACCTCCTCTCTGTGGGTGCCCGCCAAAAGCAGGGTGCCACTGGTGGGGGTAGTTGGCCCTAGAAACCCCAAAGTTGCATCTGCTCTAATCCCTGTCAGTCAGCGGAAGGGTGAGACTCTGTAATTTGCACCATCTTGGGTATTTGCTGGGACTGTTCTATGTGTTATTGCCTGTTTGGTGGTCCAATAAAGTATTGCCACAGTTTTACCCTCACCCTGTGTTGTCTGAGTAGTATTATGCCCACGGGAAAAGGAGAACGGGCATTCAGTTGGACGAGGGCACCCAGTGACCCCCCATGTCTCCACAGAAATTATACAAGGTTTTCTAAGTATTTTACAGATAGAAATCTGACAATTGTGATGTACATTTCTATTCAGCCCCCTGAGTCAATACTTTGTAGGACCAACTTTTTCCCTGTAATTACTGCTGCCGTCTTTTGGGGTCCGTTTCTACCAGCTTTGCACATTTAGAGGTGACTTTTTTTTGCCTCTTCTTCTTTGCACACTCGCTCTCGCTCAGTGAGATTGGATGGAGACGTCTGTGATCAGCAATTTTCACGTCTTGTCACAGATTCTCTGGGATTTAGGTCTGGACTGTGACTGCGCCATTCACACACATGGAATATGCTCTGATGTAAACCCTCCATTGTAGCTCTCGCAGGATGTTTAGAGTTGTCGTCCTGCTGGAAGGTGAACCTACACCTCAGTCTCTATTTTTTTGCCGCCTCTAACAGGTTTTCCTCCAGAATTGCCCTGTATTTAACTCTATCCATTTTCCCTTTGACTCTTGCCAGCTTCTCTGCCTCTGCTGAAGAAAAGTCTCCCCACAGCATAATGCGGCCACCATCATGTGTGACGGTGAAGATGGTGCTTTCAGGGTGATGTGCAGGGTTAGTTTTCCTCCACATATAGAGTTTTGCATTTAGCCCAAAAAGTTCTGCTTTGCGCTTATCTTACCAGAACTCCTTCTTCCACATGCTCGCTGTGTCCCTTACATGGCTTTTTGCAAACTGCAAATGGGACTTCTTATGTTGTGCTTTTGTGATTTGTCCTAATGAAGAAGTCAGATGACTGTGAAACGCGTTGACAAATAAACGACATTGAATATTGTCCGGTCTCTCCGAGTTAATCAGCAACGCAGTTAACACATGATTTTCCTACTCCATTTTGTTTTAAAAATTGTCTTTCTTCTTGCCACTCTTCTACAATGGCCAGATTTGTGGAGCATACGACTAATAGTTGTTCTGTGGAAAGATTCTTCTCTCTGAGCTGTGGATCTCTGCTGAGCTCCTCCAGTGACCATGGGCCTCTTGGTGGCTTCTCTAATTAGTGCTCTCCTTGCTTGGGATGTCAGGTTAGGCGGACGGCCATATCTTGTTGGGTTTGCAGTTGTGGCATATTCCTTCCATTTTTGGATGATGGATTGAACAGAGCTCCACGAGATGTTCAGAACTTGGGCTATTTTTTATAACCTAACCCTGCCTTACTCTTCTCCACAACTTTATCCCTGATTTGTCCGGTGTGCTCCTTGAGTTTCATGATGCTGTTTCATCCCTAATGTTCTCACACAAACCTCTGAGGCCTTCACAGAGCAGCTGCAGTTATACTGAGAAGAAATGACACCCAGGTGGACACAACGTACTAATTATGTGACTTCTGGAGGCGATTGGTCACTCAGGATTTTATTTGGGGGGATCAGACTATAGGAATTCACAATTTACAGATTTAAATTTGTAAAATCATTAGAAGACTCTGTATAATTTCTTTTACATGTCACAAATACTCGCTGCTTTGTGTAGGTGTAACAGAAAATTCCAATACAATACATTTAAGTTTGTGGTTGTTACGTGAAAAAGTTCACAGGGTGTGAAGAGTTTTTCATGGCACTGTATAGATAATATAATGTAACCTGTAAACTCCCTATTACATCTGTATATAATCTATTATGAGCTGTAATCTCCCTATTTATGTCTGAGCTCTGGGAGCAGATGAGACTTTCCCGGGTTTCGGCACCTGTTCACACTCCTCTGTCGTCTCGTTTGCAGGGTCACGGAGCTGCGGATGGAGCATCTTCCCTTCCTGTCTGTTCTATTTGTGAATGAGTGGCGGCTGGTGGCGGCGGTAAGCCTATCTCCTGGCGTATCGCTCATGTGGTCTGTAGACTTATTGCTCTGTGACCTTAGCGGACAGATTCAGGTTAATCCGAGCCTACAGGCACCTGTCAGCACAACGTTATGGAAACGGTGGTACGGCGGGTGGGTCTTTGTGTCCTACAAAAAAATTTTTCTTTTTTGGAGAGACTCGAGGTGCCACCCAGCCGTGATAAATCACACGTAGGATTCATATGCAAATCAGGCTGGAGGTGCTCAGGGGGCGTGTCAATGCACTTACAGGGAACCTTTCTCCATGAAATTTATGTCCAATCTGCAGGTCCTATATTACCGTATATAGTGGAAGAGACTTATGTAGTTTTTTGGGAAAAGACTCAGTATAACTTGTATTTTAATCATTTGCTCTTTCTAGGCTTTTGGTTCAGTGGGCGGTCCTATGTGTGACTGACAGTCATCTCAGCATGCACAATTATACAGAAAATGCTGTCAGTCACTGATAGGACCGCCCACTTGACCGAAAAAAACCCAGAAAGAGCAGCCAATTAAATGATAATATTCAGGTTATTCTGAGACCTTACTCTCAAAGCAGCATATAATCTCCTCTATAAGATGTGGCCTGCCGACCGAACTGCGCTTCTTGGTAACTAGTTTCTTTCCCTCTTCCTGGTGCACTGACACGACCCCAGAGTACTTATATACTCCCAGTGCACTGACACGTCCGCAGTGCACTGACAAGTCCCCGGAACTCTCTATAAGATGGGGCCTGCAGACTGAAATCTATAAAATGGGGTCTGCACATCAAACTGCGTTTCTTGGCAAATACTTCCTTTAATCTCCTAATCTCCTTCTTCCTAGTGTAGTGACATGACCACGATGCACTGACAAATCCCTAGTGCACTGACACATCCCCGGTGCACTGACACGTCCTCGGAGCACTGACACATCCCCGGTGCACTGACACATCCCCGGTGCACTGACACGTCCCTAGTGCACTGACACATCCCCGGTGCACTGACACGTCCTCGGAGCACTGACACATCCCTGATGCACTGACACGTCCCTAGTGCACTGACACGTCCCTAGTGCACTGACACATCCCTAGTGCACTGACAGGACATCTGTGCACTGACATGTACGTCCCCGGTGCACTGACACATCCCCAATTCACTGACCTGTCCCAGTGCACTGACATGTCCCCGGTGCACTGACACTTCCCCAATTCACTGACCTGTCCCAGTGCACTCATCTGTCCTCGGAGCCCTGATACATCTCTGGAGCACTCACACATCCCCGGTGCACTGACCTGTTCCCGATGCACTAATATGTCCCCGATAAACTAACATGTCCCAGTGCACTGACACGACCCCGAAGCACTGATATGTCTCCAATGCACTGACAAGTCGCCGGTGCACTGAAATGTCTCCGGTGCACTGACACGTTCCCAGCTCACCGCCCGTCCTAGACATGATGGGGCAGGCTTCATCTGGCTACCTTTTCACTACGTGTAAGATCTGCTGCTGGTAGACATGCTGAACGCTTCATTCCCATATGCCGCTTGGCGTTGATCCATTGCGCACAAAATATTGTTCTCTCAACAATGTGCTGCCGATAACAAGCGTTTTAGTGCTGGTAGATCCAACTTCATGACAAACGTCCATCTTGTAATTGCCGCATGTTTCCACAAACTGATAATCAGCAATAGAGGCTCCTCTAGCTGAAGGGCTGCTGCAAAGTGCCAGTGCATGTAGGATCTGGATGGGTTTGTGCTGCCGCAGTGAATATCTCACAGGACTGTTCACACTGGTATATTGCAACAAGTCCATCAGCTTCTGGAAGTAACCAAGTGGGTTTCTGTTCATTGGCAGTGATGTGTCTGTGTATAATTGTCTTGTCTAGGGACATGACTGTGCCCCCTACCTGTTCACCTACTCCGGCCCGGGTAAGCTGCAGCTCATCAGCAAAATGGAGTCTGAGAAGCAAGCTGCCCGCTCTGCCACCTCAGCAATGCAACATTTCCGCAACCTGGATAGAAAAGCCGCCCAGGACAGCGAGGGCTCTGAAGTTGGCACAATGCACCAAAACAGCATCAGGTGGGGGCACACTGCACCAAAACATCATCAGGTGGGGAGCACACTGCAGCAGAACATCATCGGGTGGGGAGCACACTGCAGCAGAACATCATCAGTTGGGGAGCACACTGCAGCAGAATAACATCAGGTGGGGAGAACACTGCACCAGAACAGCATCAGGTGGGGAGAACACTGCACCAGAACAGCATCAGGTGGGGGCACACTGCATCAGAACATCATCGGGTGGGGAGCACACTGCAGCAGAACATCATCAGTTGGGGAGCACACTGCAGCAGAACATCATCAGGTGGGGAGCACACCGCAGCAGAATATCATCAGGTGGGGAGAACACTGCACCAGAACAGCATCAGGTGGGGGCACACTGCATCAGATCAGCATCAGGTGGGGGCAAACTGCACTATAACAGCATCAGGTGGGGGCACACTGCACCAGAACAGCATCAGGTGGGGGCACACTGCACCAGAACAGCATCAGGTGGGGGCACACTGCACCAGAACAGGATCAGGTGGGGACACACTGCACCAGAACAGCATCAGGTGGGGGAAAACTGCACTATAACAGCATCAGGTGGGGGCACACTGCAAAAAAAACAGCAACAGGTGGGGAGCACACTGCACCAGACCAGCATCAGATGGGAGTACACTGCACCAGAACAGCATCAGGTGGGGGCACACTGCACCAGAACAGCATCAGGTGGGAGCACACTGCATCAGAACAGGATTAGTTGGGGAGCACACTGCACCAGAACAGGATCAGGTGGGGGCACAGTGCACCAGAACATCATCAGGTGGGGAGCACACTGCAGCAGAACATCACCAGGTGGGGAGCACACTGCAGAAGAACATCGGGTGGGGAGAACACTGCACCATAACAGCATCAGGTGGGGGCACACTGCATCAGATCAGCATCAGGTGGGGGCACACTGCAGCACAACATCATCAGGTGGGGAGCACACTGCAGCAGAACATCATCAGGTGGGGAGCACACTGCAGCAGAACATCATCAGTTGGGGAGCACACTGCACCAGAACAGCATCAGGTGGGGGCACACTGCACCAGAACATCATCAGGTGGGGAGCACACTGCACCAGAACAGCATCAGGTGGGGGCACACTGCAGCAGAACAGTATCAGGTGGGAGCACACTGCACCAGAACAGCATCAGGTGGGGGCACACTGCATCAGATCACCATCAGGTGGGGCACACTGCAGCAGAACATCATCAGGTGGGGAGCACACTGCAGCAGAATATCATCAGGTGGGGAGAACACTGCACCAGAACAGCATCAGGTGGGGGCACACTGCATCAGATCAGCATCAGGTGGGGGCAAACTGCACTATAACAGCATCAGGTGGGGGCACACTGCACAAGAACAGCATCAGGTGGGGGCACACTGCACCAGAACAGCATCAGGTGGGGGCACACTGCACCAGAACAGGATCAGGTGGGGACACACTGCACCAGAACAGCATCAGGTGGGGGAAAACTGCACTATAACAGCATCAGGTGGGGGCACACTGCAAAAAAAACAGCAACAGGTGGGGAGCACACTGCACCAGACCAGCATCAGATGGGAGCACACTGCACCAGAACAGCATCAGGTGGGGGCACACTGCACCAGAACAGCATCAGGTGGGAGCACACTGCATCAGAACAGGATTAGTTGGGGAGCACATTGCACCAGAACAGGATCAGGTGGGGGCACAGTGCACCAGAACATCATCAGGTGGGGAGCACACTGCAGCAGAACATCACCAGGTGGGGAGCACACTGCAGAAGAACATCGGGTGGGGAGAACACTGCACCATAACAGCATCAGGTGGGGGCACACTGCATCAGATCAGCATCAGGTGGGGGCACACTGCAGCACAACATCATCAGGTGGGGAGCACACTGCAGCAGAACATCATCAGGTGGGGAGCACACTGCAGCAGAACATCATCAGTTGGGGAGCACACTGCACCAGAACAGCATCAGGTGGGGGCACACTGCAGCAGAACATCATCAGGTGGGGAGCACACTGCACCAGAACAGCATCAGGTGGGGGCACACTGCAGCAGAACAGTATCAGGTGGGGGCACACTGCACCAGAACAGCATCAGGTGGGGGCACACTGCATCAGATCAGCATCAGGTGGGGCACACTGCAGCAGAACATCATCAGGTGGGGAGCACACTGCAGCAGAACATCATCAGGTGGGGAGCACACTGCACCAGAACAGCATCAGGTGGGTGCACACTGCAGCAGAACATCATCAGGTGGGGAGCACACTGCACCTGAACAGCATCAGGTGGGGGAACACTGCATCAGAACATCATCAGGTAGGGAGCACACGGCACCAGAACAGCATCAGGTGGGAGCACACTGCACCAGAACAGCATCAGGTGGGAGCACACTGCACCAGAACAGCATCAGGTGGGGGCACACTGCATCAGAACAGCATCAGGTGGGGGCACACTGCACCAGAACAGCATCAGGTGGGGCGCACACTGCAGCAGAACATTATCAGGTGGGGAGCACACTGCACCAGAACAGCATCAGGTGGGGGCACACTGCATCAGATCAGCATCAGGTGGGGCACACTGCAGCAGAACATCATCAGGTGGGGAGCACACTGCAGCAGAACATCATCAGGTGGGGAGCACACTGCACCAGAACAGGATCAGGTGGGTGCACACTGCAGCAGAACATCATCAGGTGGGGAGCACACTGCACCAGGACAGCATCAGGTGGGGGAACACTGCATCAGAACATCATCAGGTGGGGAGCACACTGCACCAGAACAGCATCAGGTGGGAGCACACTGCACCAGAACAGCATCAGGTGGGAGCACACTGCACCAGAACAGCATCAGGTGGGGGCACACTGCATCAGAACAGCATCAGGTGGGGGCACACTGCACCAGAACAGCATCAGGTGGGGCGCACACAGCAGCAGAACATTATCAGGTGGGGAGCACACTGCACCAGAACAGCATCAGGTGGGGGCACACTGCATCAGATCAGCATCAGGTGGGGCACACTGCAGCAGAACATCATCAGGTGGGGAGCACACTGCAGCAGAACATCATCAGGTGGGGAGCACACTGCACCAGGACAGCATCAGGTGGGGGAACACTGCATCAGAACATCATCAGATGGGGAGCACACTGCACCAAAACAGCATCAGGTGGGAGCACACTGCACCAGAACAGCATCAGGTGGGAGCACACTGCAGCAGAACATCATCAGGTGGGGAGCACACTGCAGCAGAATAACATCAGGTGGGGAGAACACTGCACCAGAACAGCATCAGGTGGGGAGAACACTGCACCAGAACAGCATCAGGTGGGGGCACACTGCATCAGAACATCATCGGGTGGGGAGCACACTGCAGCAGAACATCATCAGTTGGGGAGCACACTGCAGCAGAACATCATCAGGTGGGGAGCACACCGCAGCAGAATATCATCAGGTGGGGAGAACACTGCACCAGAACAGCATCAGGTGGGGGCACACTGCATCAGATCAGCATCAGGTGGGGGCAAACTGCACTATAACAGCATCAGGTGGGGGCACACTGCACCAGAACAGCATCAGGTGGGGGCACACTGCACCAGAACAGCATCAGGTGGGGGCACACTGCACCAGAACAGGATCAGGTGGGGACACACTGCACCAGAACAGCATCAGGTGGGGGAAAACTGCACTATAACAGCATCAGGTGGGGGCACACTGCAAAAAAAACAGCAACAGGTGGGGAGCACACTGCACCAGACCAGCATCAGATGGGAGTACACTGCACCAGAACAGCATCAGGTGGGGGCACACTGCACCAGAACAGCATCAGGTGGGAGCACACTGCATCAGAACAGGATTAGTTGGGGAGCACACTGCACCAGAACAGGATCAGGTGGGGGCACAGTGCACCAGAACATTATCAGGTGGGGAGCACACTGCAGCAGAACATCACCAGGTGGGGAGCACACTGCAGAAGAACATCGGGTGGGGAGAACACTGCACCATAACAGCATCAGGTGGGGGCACACTGCATCAGATCAGCATCAGGTGGGGGCACACTGCAGCACAACATCATCAGGTGGGGAGCACACTGCAGCAGAACATCATCAGGTGGGGAGCACACTGCAGCAGAACATCATCAGTTGGGGAGCACACTGCACCAGAACAGCATCAGGTGGGGGCACACTGCACCAGAACATCATCAGGTGGGGAGCACACTGCACCAGAACAGCATCAGGTGGGGGCACACTGCAGCAGAACAGTATCAGGTGGGAGCACACTGCACCAGAACAGCATCAGGTGGGGGCACACTGCATCAGATCACCATCAGGTGGGGCACACTGCAGCAGAACATCATCAGGTGGGGAGCACACTGCAGCAGAATATCATCAGGTGGGGAGAACACTGCACCAGAACAGCATCAGGTGGGGGCACACTGCATCAGATCAGCATCAGGTGGGGGCAAACTGCACTATAACAGCATCAGGTGGGGGCACACTGCAGCAGAACATCATCAGGTGGGGAGCACACTGCACCAGAACAGCATCAGGTGGGTGCACACTGCAGCAGAACATCATCAGGTGGGGAGCACACTGCACCTGAACAGCATCAGGTGGGGGAACACTGCATCAGAACATCATCAGGTAGGGAGCACACGGCACCAGAACAGCATCAGGTGGGAGCACACTGCACCAGAACAGCATCAGGTGGGAGCACACTGCACCAGAACAGCATCAGGTGGGGGCACACTGCATCAGAACAGCATCAGGTGGGGGCACACTGCACCAGAACAGCATCAGGTGGGGCGCACACTGCAGCAGAACATTATCAGGTGGGGAGCACACTGCACCAGAACAGCATCAGGTGGGGGCACACTGCATCAGATCAGCATCAGGTGGGGCACACTGCAGCAGAACATCATCAGGTGGGGAGCACACTGCAGCAGAACATCATCAGGTGGGGAGCACACTGCACCAGAACAGGATCAGGTGGGTGCACACTGCAGCAGAACATCATCAGGTGGGGAGCACACTGCACCAGGACAGCATCAGGTGGGGGAACACTGCATCAGAACATCATCAGGTGGGGAGCACACTGCACCAGAACAGCATCAGGTGGGAGCACACTGCACCAGAACAGCATCAGGTGGGAGCACACTGCACCAGAACAGCATCAGGTGGGGGCACACTGCATCAGAACAGCATCAGGTGGGGGCACACTGCACCAGAACAGCATCAGGTGGGGCGCACACAGCAGCAGAACATTATCAGGTGGGGAGCACACTGCACCAGAACAGCATCAGGTGGGGGCACACTGCATCAGATCAGCATCAGGTGGGGCACACTGCAGCAGAACATCATCAGGTGGGGAGCACACTGCACCAGAACAGCATCAGGTGGGTGCACACTGCAGCAGAACATCATCAGGTGGGGAGCACACTGCACCAGGACAGCATCAGGTTGGGGAACACTGCATCAGAACATCATCAGGTGGGGAGCACACTGCACCAGAACAGCATCAGGTGGGAGCACACTGCACCAGAACAGCATCAGGTGGGAGCACACTGCACCAGAACAGCATCAGGTGGGGGCACACTGCATCAGAACAGCATCAGGTGGGGGCACACTGCACCAGATCAGCATCAGGTGGGAGCACACTGCACCAGAACAGCATCAGGTGGGGGCACACTGCATCAGAACAGCATCAGGTGGGGAGCACACTGCACCAGAACAACATCAGGTGGGGGCACACTGCACCAGAGCACCATCAGGTGGGGGGACACTGCATCAGAACAGCATCAGATGGGGGTACACTGCATCAGAACAACATCAGGGGGAGCACACTGCACCAAAACACCATCACGTGGGGGCACACTGCACCAAAACAGCATCAGGTGGGAGCAAACTGTACCAGAACAGCATCAGGTGGGAGCAAACTGCACCAGAACAGCATCAGGTGGGGGCACACTGCAAAAAAAACTGCAACAGGTGGGGGGGGGGCACACTGCACCAAACCAGCATCAGGTGGGGGCTAACGGCACTATAACTGCATCAGGTGGGGGCACACTGCAAAAAAACAGCAACAGATGGGGACACACTGCACCAGAACAGCATCAGGTGGGAGCACACTGCATCAGAACAGTATAAGGTGGGAGCACACTGCACCAGAACAGCATCAGGTGGGGAGCACGCTGCACCAGAACAGGATCAGGTGGGAAGCACAATGCACCAGAACAGCATCAGGTGGGAGCACACTGCACCAGAACAGCATTACGTGGGGGCACACTAAACCAGAACAGCATCAGGTGGGGGCACACTGCAGCAGAATATTATCTGGTGGGGGCAAACTGCACTATAACAGCATCAGGTGGGGGCACACTGCAAAAAAACAGCAACAGGTGGGGGCACACTGCACCAAACCAGCATCAGGTGGGAGCACACTGCACCAGAACAGCATCAGGTGGGGGCACAATGCACCAGAACAGCATCAGGTGGGGGCACACTGCACCAGAACAGTATCAGGTGGGGAGCACACTGCACCAGAACAGCATTAGGTGGTGAGCACACTGCACCAGAACAGCATCAGGTAGGGAGCACACTGAACCAGAACGCCATCAGGTGGGGAGCACACTGAACCAGAACAGCATCATGTAGGGGCAAACTGCACCAGAACAGCATCAGGTGGGAGCACATTGCACCAAAACAGCATCAGGTTGGGGCACACTGCACCAGAACTGCATCAGGTGGGGGCACACTGCACAAGAACAGTATTAGGTGGGGGGCACTGCACCCAAACAGCATCAGGTGGGAGCATACTGCACCAGAAAATCATTGGGTGGGGAGCACACTGCACCAAAACAGGATCGGGTGGGGAGCACATGGCATGAGAACAGCATCACGTGGGGCACACTGCACCAGAACAGCATTAGGTGGAAGCACACTGCACCAGGACAGCATCAGGTGGGACCATACTGCACCAAAACAGTAAAAGGTGGTGGCACAAAGCACCAGAACAGTATAAGGTGGGGGCACAAAGCACCAGAACAGTATAAGGTGGGGACACAAAGCACCAGAACAGTATAAGGTGGGGGCAAAAAGCACCAGAAGAGTATAAGGTGGGGGCAAAAAGCACCAGAACAGTATAAGGTGGGAGCACACTGCACCAGAACAGCATCAGGTGGGAGCACACTGCATCAGAACAGGATTAGTTGGGGAGCACACTGCACCAGAACAGCATTACGTGGGGGCACACTAAACCAGAACAGCATTAGGTGGGGGCACACTGAAGCAGAACAGCATCATGTGGGGGCACACTGCACCAGAACAGCATCAGGTTGGGGCTCACTGCACCAAAAAAGCATCAAGTGGGGGCACACTGCACCAGGACAGCATCAGGTGGGGGCACACTGCACAAGAGCAGCATCAGGTGGGAGCACACTGCACCAGAACAGCATCAGGTGGGAGCACACTGCACCAGAACAGCATCAGGTGGGAGCACACTGCACCAGAACAGCATCACGGGGAGCACACTGCACCAAAACAGTATCAGTTGGGGGCACACTGCCCCAGAACAGCATCACGGGGAGCACACTGCACCAAAACAGCATCAGTTGGGGGCACACTGCCCCAGAACAGCATCAGGTGGGAGCACACTGCACCAGAACAGCATCAGGTGGGAGCACACTGCACCAGAACAGCATCAGGTGGGGGCACACTGCACCAGAACAGCATCAGGTGGGGGCACACTGCACAAGAGCAGCATCAGGTGGGAGCACACTGCACCAGAACAGCATCAGGTGGGGGCAAACTGCACCAGAACAGCATCAGGTGGGGGCACACTGCACCAAAACAGCATCAGGTGGGAGCACACTGCATCAGAACAGCATTAGGTGGGGGCACACTGCACCAGAACAGCATCAGGTGGGAGCACACTGCACCAGAACAGCATCAGGTGGGAGCACACTGCACCAGAACAGCATCAGGTGGGGGCACACTGCACCAGAACAGCATCACGTGGGGGCACACTGCACCAGAACAGCATCAGGTGGGGAGCACACTAAACCAGAACAGCATCAGGTGGGGGCACACTGCACAAGAGCAGCATCAGGTGGGAGCACACTGCACCAGAACAGCATCAGGTGGGGGCAAACTGCACCAGAACAGCATCAGGTGGAGGCACACTGCACCAAAACAGCATCAGGTGGGAGCACACTGCATCAGAACAGCATTAGGTGGGGGCACACTGCACCAGAACAGCATCAGGTGGGAGCACACTGCACCAGAACAGCATCAGGTGGGAGCACACTGCATCAGAACAGCATTAGGTGGGGGCACACTGCACCAGAACAGGATCAGGTGGGGAGCACACTGCACCAGAACAGCATTAGGTGGGGGCACACTGCACCAGAACAGGATCTGGTGGGGGCACACTGCACCAGAACAGCATCAGGTGGGGGCACACTGCACCAGAACAGCATCAGGTGGGGCTTCACTCATGTTCCCCGCCCCTCCTCTGTTCTTTGCTTCCCCGAGAAGCCTCTGTTCTCTGTTCTCTGCCTCCCTGAGACGACTCTGTTCTCTGCTTCCCTGAGAAGCCTCTGTTCTCTTCCTCTCCGAGAGGCGTCTGTTCTGTGCCTCCCCGAGACGCCTCTGTTCTCTGCCTCTCTGAGACAACTGGATTAATGCTGCCCTCAGCAGCCTCTGTTCTATTCCTCTCCAAGATGCCTCTGTTCTCTTCCTCTCCGAGACGGCTCTTTTCTGTGCCGCCCAAGACGCCTCTGTTCTGTGCTCCCTCAAGACGCCTGTTTTCTGTGCCCCCCGAGACGCTTCTGTTCTCCGCTTCCCTGAGACGACTCTGTTCTCTGCTTCCCTGAGAAGCCTCTGTTCTATTCCTCTCCGAGACGACTCTGTTCTTTTCTTCTCCGAGACGCCTCTGTTCTCTTCCTCTCTGAGAAGCCTCTGTTCTTTTCTTCTCCGAGACGCCTCTGTTCTGAGCCTCCCTGAGACGCCTCTGTTCTCTTCCTCTCTGAGAAGCCTCTGTTCTTTTTTTCTCCGAGACGCCTCTGTTCTGAGCCTCCCTGAGACGCCTCTGTTCTCTGCCTCCGAGACGCCTCTGTTCTCTTCCTGCCTGAGACGACTGTTTTCTGCTTCCCTGAGAAGCCTCTTTTCTATTCCTCTCCGAGACGCCTCTGTTCTCTTCTCCGAGATGCTTCTATTCTGTGCCTCCCCGAGACACCTCTGTTTTGTGCCTCCCTGAGACGCCTCTGTTCTCTGCTTCCCTGAGACAACTCTGTTCTCTGCTTCCCTGAGAAGTCTCTGTTCTATTACTCTCTGAGACGCCTCGGTTCTCTTCCTCTCTGAGACGACTCTGTTCTCCGCCTCCCTGAGACGACTGTTATCTGCTTCCCTGAGAAGCCTCTGTTCTGTGCCTCCCTGCGCCGCCTCTGTTCTCTGATTCCCTGAGAAGCCTCTGTTATCTTCCTCTCCGAGAGGCGTCTGTTCTGTGCCTCCCCGAGACGCCTCTGTTCTCTGCCTCTCTGAGACAACTGGATTAATGCTGCCCTCAGCAGCCTCTGTTCTATTCCTCTCCAAGACGCCTCTGTTCTCTTCCTCTCCGAGACGCCTCTGTTCTGTGGCCCCCCAAGATGCCTCTGTTCTCTTCCTCTCCGAGACGCCTCTGTTCTGTGCCGCCCAAGACGCCTCTGTTCTGTGCTCCCTCAAGACGCCTCTTTTCTGTGCCCCCCGAGACGCTTCTGTTCTCCGCTTCCCTGAGACGACTCTGTTCTCTGCTTCCCTGAGAAGCCTCTGTTCTATTCCTCTCCGAGACACCTCTGTTCTCTTCCTCTCTGAGAAGCCTCTGTTCTTTTCTTCTCCGAGACGCCTCTGTTCTGAGCTTCCCTGAGACGCCTCTGTTCTCTGCCTCCGAGACGCCTCTGTTCTCTTCCTCCCTGAGACGACTGTTTTCTGCTTCCCTGAGAAGCCTCTTTTCTATTCCTCTCCGAGACGCCTCTGTTCTCTTCTTCTCCGAGATGCTTCTATTTTGTGCCTCCCCGAGACACCTCTGTTTTGTGCCTCCCTGAAACGACTCTGTTCTCTGCTTCCCTGAGACAACTCTGTTCTCTGCTTCCCTGAGAAGTCTCTGTTCTATTACTCTCTGAGACGCCTCGGTTCTCTTCCTCTCTGAGACGACTCTGTTCTCCGCCTCCCTGAGACGACTGTTATCTGCTTCCCTGAGAAGCCTCTGTTCTGTGCCTCCCTGCGCCGCCTCTGTTCTCTGATTCCCTGAGAAGCCTCTGTTATCTTCCTCTCTGATATACCTCTGTTCTCTTCCTCTCCAAGAGGCCTCTGTTCTGTGCCTCATCAAGACGCCTCTGTTCTCTGCCTCCCTGAGACAACTGTTTTCTGCTTCCCTGAGAAGCCTCTGTTCTCTTCCTCTCCGAGACGCCTCTGTTCTGTGCCTCCCCAAGACGCCTCTGTTCTGTGCTCCCCCAAGACGCCTCTGTTTTGTGCCCCCAGAAACGCATCTGTTCTCTGCTTCCCTGAGACGACTCTGTTCTCTGCTTCCCTGAGAAGCCTCTGTTCTATTCCTCTCCGAGACGACTCTGTTCTTTTCTTCTCCGAGACGCCTCTGTTCTGTGCCTGCTTGGGACGCCTCTGTTCTCTGCCTTCGAGATGCTTCTGTTCTCTTCCTTCCTGAGACGACTCTGTTTTCTGCTTCCCTGAGAAGCCTCTGTTCTATTCCTCTCTGAGATGCCTTTATTCTCTTCCTCTCCGAGACGCCTCTGTTATCTTCTTCTCCGAGACGGCTCTGTTCTCTTCTTCTTCGAGACGCCTCTATTCTGTGCCTCCCAGAGATGCCTCTGTTCTGTGCCTCCCTAAGACACCTCTGTTCTCTGCTTCCCTGAGACGACTCTGTTCTCTGCTTCCCTGAGAAGTCTCTGTTCTATTCCTCTCCGAGACGCCTCTGTTCTGTGCCTCCCCGAGAAACCTATTCTGTGCCTTCCCGAGACGCCTCTGTTCTCTTCCTCTCCCAGACGCCTCTGTTCTGTGCCTTCCTGTGACGCCTCTGTTCTGTGCCTTCCTGTGACGCCTCTGTTCTGTGCCTTCCTGTGACGCCTCTGTTCTGTGCCTTCCCGAGATGCCTATGTTCTGTGCCTCCCCGAGACGCCTCTGTTCTGTGCCTTTCCGAGACACCTCTGTTCTCTTCCTCCCCGAGACGCCTCTGTTCTGTGCCTTCCTGAGACGCCTCTGTTCTGTGCCTTCCCGAGATGCCTCTGTTCTGTGCCTCCCCGAGATGCCTCTGTTCTGTGCCTTCCTGAGACGCCTCTGTTCTCTTCCTTCCCGAGACGCCTCTTTTCTGTGCCTGCCCGAGGTGACTCTGTTCTCTTCCTGTCCAAGAAGCCTCTGTTCTCTTACTCTCCGAGACCCCTCTGTTCTGTGCCTCCCCAAGACGCCTCTGTCCTCTGCCTCCCAGGGACGACTCTGTTTTCTGCTTCCCTGAGAAGCCTCTGTTCCGTGCCTCCCCGAGACGCCTCTGTTCTGTGCCTCCCCGAGACGCCTCTGTTCTCTTCCTCTTCGAGACGCCTCTGTTCTGTGCCTTTCCGAGATGCCTGTTTTCTTCCTCCCCAAGACGCCTCTGTTCTGTGCCTCCCCGAGACGCCTCTGTTCTGTGCCTTCCCGAGACGCCTCTGTTCTCTTCTTCTCCGAGACACCTCTGTTCTGTGTCTTCCCGAGACGCCTCTGTTCTGTGCCTTCCCGAGACGCCTCTGTTCTGTGCCTTCCCGAGACGCCTCTGTTCTCTTCCTCTCCGAGATGCCTCTGATCTGTGCCTCCCCGAGACGCCTCTGTTTTATGCCTTCCTGAGACGCCTCTGTTCTTTTCCTCTTCGAGACGCCTCTGTTCTGTGCCTCCCCGAGACGCCTCTGTTCTGTGCCTCCCCGAGACGCCTCTGTTCTGTGCCTCCCCGAGACGCCTCTGTTCTGTGCCTCCCCGAGACGCCTCTGTTCTGTGCCTTCCTGAGACGCCTCTGTTCTGTGCCTCCCTGAGATGCCTCTGTTCTGTGCCTTCCTGAGACGCCTCTGTTCTGTGCCTCCCCGAGACGCCTCTGTTCTGTGCCTTCCTGAGAAGCGACTGTTCTGTGCCTTCCTGAGACGCCTCTGTTCTCTTCCTCTTAGAAACGCCTCTGTTCTCTTCCTCTTAGAGACTCCTCTGTTCTGTGCCTTCCTGAGACGCCTCTGTTCTGTGCCTTCCTGAGACGCCTCTGTTCTCTTCCTCTTAGAGACTCCTCTGTTCTGTGCCTTCCTGAGACGCCTCTGTTCTGTGCCTTCCTGAGACGCCTCTGTTCTGTGCCTTCCTGAGACGCCTCTGTTCTGTGCCTTCCTGAGACGCCTCTGTTCTCTTCCTCTTAGAGACTCCTCTGTTCTGTGCCTTCCTGAGACGCCTCTGTTCTGTGCCTTCCTGAGACGCCTCTGTTCTGTGCCTTCCTGAGACGCCTCTGTTCTGTGCCTCCATGAGATGCCTCTGTTCTGTGCCTTCCTGAGACGACTCTGTTCTGTGCCTTCCTGAGACGCCTCTGTTCTGTGCCTCCCCGAGACGCCTCTGTTCTGTGCCTTCCTGAGAAGCGACTGTTCTGTGCCTTCCTGAGACGTCTCTGTTCTCTTCCTCTTAGAGACGCCTCTGTTCTCTTCCTCTTAGAGACTCCTCTGTTCTGTGCCTTCCTGAGACGCCTCTGTTCTGTGCCTTCCTGAGACGCCTCTGTTCTCTTCCTCTTAGAGACTCCTCTGTTCTGTGCCTTCCTGAGACGCCTCTGTTCTGTGCCTTCCTGAGACGCCTCTGTTCTGTGCCTTCCTGAGACGCCTCTGTTCTGTGCCTTCCTGAGACGCCTCTGTTCTCTTCCTCTTAGAGACTCCTCTGTTCTGTGCCTTCCTGAGACGCCTCTGTTCTGTGCCTTCCTGAGACGCCTCTGTTCTGTGCCTTCCTGAGACACCTCTGTTCTCTTCCTCTTAGAGACGCCTCTGTTCTGTGCCTTCCTAAGACGCATCTGTTCTGTGCCTTCCTGAGACGCCTCTGTTCTCTTCCTCTTAGAGATGCCTCTGTTCTGTGCCTTCCTGAGACGCCTCTGTTCTGTGCCTTCCTGAGACGCCTCTGTTCTGTGCCTTCCTGAGACGCCTCTGTTCTGTGCCTTCCCGAGACGCCTCTGTTCTGTGCCTTCCCGAGACGCCTCTGTTCTGTGCCTTCCTGAGACGCCTCTGTTCTGTGCCTTCCCGAGACGCCTCTGTTCTGTGCCTTCCCGAGACGCCTCTGTTCTGTGCCTTCCTGAGACGCCTCTGTTCTGTGCCTCCCCGAGACGCCTCTGTTCTGTGCCTTCCTGAGACGCCTCTGTTCTGTGCCTTCCTGAGACTCCTCTGTTCTGTGCCTTCCTGAGACGCCTCTGTTCTGTGCCTTCCTGAGACGCCTCTGTTCTGTGCCTCCCCGAGACGCCTTTGTTCTGTGCCTTCCCGAGACGCCTCTGTTCTCTTCTTCTCCGAGACGCCTCTGTTCTGTGCCTTCCCGAGGCGCCTCTGTTCTCTTCCTCTCCGAGAGGCCTCTGTTCTGTGCCTCCCCGAGACGCCTTTGTTTTGTGCCTTCCTGAGACGTCTATGTTCTTTTCCTCTTCGAGACGCCTCTGTTCTGTGCCTCCCCGAGACGCTTCTGTTCTGTGCCTTCCTGAGGCGACTCTGTTCTGTGCCTTCCCGAGACACCTCTGTTCTGTGCCTTTCCGAGATGCCTCTGTTCTCTTCCTCCCCGAGACGCCTCTGTTCTGTGCCTTCCTGAGACGCCTCTGTTCTGTGCCTCCCCGAGACGCCTGTTCTGTGCCTCCCCGAGATGCCTCTGTTCTATGCCTTCCTGAGACGCCTCTGTTCTGTGCCTTTCCGAGACGCCTCTGTTCTGTGCCTTCCTGAGACGTGTCTGTTCTGTGCCTTCCTGAGACGCCTCTGTTCTGTGCCTCCCCGAGACGCCTCTGTTCTGTGCCTTCCTGAGACGCCTCTGTTCTGTGCCTTCCTGAGACGCCTCTGTTCTGTGCCTCCCCGAGACGCCTCTGTTCTGTGCCTTCCTGAGAAGCGACTGTTCTGTGCCTTCCTGAGACGCCTCTGTTCTCTTCCTCTTAGAGACGCCTCTGTTCTGTGCCTTCCTGAGACGCCTCTGTTCTGTGCCTTCCCGAGACGCCTCTGTTCTGTGCCTTCCCGAGACGCCTCTGTTCTGTGCCTTCCCGAGACGCCTCTGTTCTGTGCCTTCCTGAGATGCCTCTGTTCTGTGCCTCCCCGAGACGCCTCTGTTCTGTGCCTTCCTGAGACGCCTCTGTTCTGTGCCTCCCCGAGACGCCTCTGTTCTGTGCCTTCCTGAGACGCCTCTGTTCTGTGCCTTCCTGAGACGCCTCTGTTCTGTGCCTTCCTGAGACGCCTCTGTTCTGTGCCTTCCTGAGACGCCTCTGTTCTGTGCCTCCCTGAGATGCCTCTGTTCTGTGCCTTCCTGAGACGCCTCTGTTCTGTGCCTTCCTGAGACTCCTCCGTTCTGTGCCTTCCTGAGACGCCTCTGTTCTGTGCCTCCCCGAGACGCCTCTGTTCTGTGCCTTCCTGAGACGCGTCTGTTCTGTGCCTTCCTGAGACGCCTCTGTTCTCTTCCTCTTAGAGACTCCTCTGTTCTGTGCCTTCCTGAGACGACTCTGTTCTGTGCCTTCCTGAGACGCCTCTGTTCTTTGCCTTCCTGAGACGCCTCTGTTCTGTGCCTTCCTGAGACGCCTCTGTTCTCTACCTCTTATAGACTCCTCTGTTCTGTGCCTTCCTGAGACGCCTCTGTTCTGTGCCTTCCTGAGACGCCTCTGTTCTGTGCCTTCCTGAGACGCCTCTGTTCTCTTCCTCTTAGAGACGCCTCTGTTCTGTGCCTTCCTAAGACGCGTCTGTTCTGTGCCTTCCTGAGACGCCTCTGTTCTCTTCCTCTTAGAGACTCCTCTGTTCTGTGCCTTCCTGAGACGCCTCTGTTCTGTGCCTTCCTGAGACGCCTCTGTTCTGTGCCTTCCTGAGACGCCTCTGTTCTGTGCCTCCCTGAGATGCCTCTGTTCTGTGCCTTCCTGAGACGACTCTGTTCTGTGCCTTCCTGAGACGCCTCTGTTCTGTGCCTCCCCGAGACGCCTCTGTTCTGTGCCTTCCTGAGAAGCGACTGTTCTGTGCCTTCCTGAGACGCCTCTGTTCTCTTCCTCTTAGAGACGCCTCTGTTCTCTTCCTCTTAGAGAATCCTCTGTTCCGTGCCTTCCTGAGACGCCTCTGTTCTGTGCCTTCCTGAGACGCCTCTGTTCTCTTCCTCTTAGAGACTCCTCTGTTCTGTGCCTTCCTGAGACGCCTCTGTTCTGTGCCTTCCTGAGACGCCTCTGTTCTGTGCCTTCCTGAGACGCCTCTGTTCTGTGCCTTCCTGAGACGCCTCTGTTCTGTGCCTTCCTGAGACGCCTCTGTTCTCTTTCTCTTAGAGACTCCTCTGTTCTGTGCCTTCCTGAGACGCCTCTGTTCTGTGCCTTCCTGAGACGCCTCTGTTCTGTGCCTTCCTGAGACGCCTCTGTTCTCTTCCTCTTAGAGACGCCTCTGTTCTGTGCCTTCCTAAGACGCATCTGTTCTGTGCCTTCCTGAGACGCCTCTGTTCTCTTCCTCTTAGAGATGCCTCTGTTCTGTGCCTTCCTGAGACGCCTCTGTTCTGTGCCTTCCTGAGACGCCTCTGTTCTGTGCCTTCCTGAGACGCCTCTGTTCTGTGCCTTCCCGAGACGCCTCTGTTCTGTGCCTTCCTGAGACGCCTCTGTTCTGTGCCTTCCTGAGACGCCTCTGTTCTGTGCCTCCCCGAGACGCCTCTGTTCTGTGACTTCCTGAGACGCCTCTGTTCTGTGCCTTCCTGAGACTCCTCTGTTCTGTGCCTTCCTGAGACGCCTCTGTTCTGTGCCTCCCCGAGACGCCTCTGTTCTGTGCCTTCCTGAGAAGCGACTGTTCTGTGCCTTCCTGAGACGCCTCTGTTTTCTTCCTCTTAGAGACGCCTCTGTTCTGTGCCTTCCTGAGACGCCTCTGTTCTGTGCCTTCCCGAGACGCCTCTGTTCTGTGCCTTCCTGAGACGCCTCTGTTCTGTGCCTTCCTGAGACGCCTCTGTTCTGTGCCTTCCTGAGACGCCTCTGTTCTGTGCCTCCCTGAGATGCCTCTGTTCTGTGCCTACCTGAGACGCCTCTGTTCTGTGCCTTCCTGAGACGCCTCTGTTCTGTGCCTTCCTGAGACGCCTCTGTTCTGTGCCTCCCCGAGACGCCTCTGTTCTGTGCCTTCCTGAGACGCGTCTGTTCAGTGCCTTCCTGAGACGCCTCTGTTCTCTTCCTCTTAGAGACTCCTCTGTTCTGTGCCTTCCTGAGACGCCTCTGTTCTGTGCCTCCCCGAGACGCCTCTGTTCTGTGCCTTCCTGAGACGCGTCTGTTCTGTGCCTTCCTGAGACGCCTCTGTTCTCTTCCTCTTAGAGACTCCTCTGTTCTGTGCCTTCCTGAGACGCCTCTGTTCTGTGCCTTCCTGAGACGCCTCTGTTCTGTGCCTTCCTGAGACGCCTCTGTTCTGTGCCTTCCTGAGACGCCTCTGTTCTCTACCTCTTAGAGACTCCTCTGTTCTGTGACTTCCTGAGACGCCTCTGTTCTGTGCCTTCCTGAGACGCCTCTGTTCTGTGCCTTCCTGAGACGCCTCTGTTCTCTTCCTCTTAGAGACGCCTCTGTTCTGTGCCTTCCTGAGACGCCTCTGTTCTGTGCCTTCCCAAGACGCCTCTGTTCTGTGCCTTCCCGAGACGCCTCTGTTCTGTGCCTTCCCGAGACGCCTCTGTTCTGTGCCTTCCTGAGATGCCTCTGTTCTGTGCCTCCCCGAGACGCCTCTGTTCTGTGCCTTCCTGAGACGCCTCTGTTCTGTGCCTCCCCGAGACGCCTCTGTTCTGTGCCTTCCTGAGACGCCTCTGTTCTGTGCCTTCCTGAGACGCCTCTGTTCTGTGCCTTCCTGAGACGCCTCTGTTCTGTGCCTTCCTGAGACGCCTCTGTTCTGTGCCTCCCTGAGATGCCTCTGTTCTGTGCCTTCCTGAGACGCCTCTGTTCTGTGCCTTCCTGAGACGCCTCTGTTCTGTGCCTTCCTGAGACGCCTCTGTTCTGTGCCTCCCCGAGACGCCTCTGTTCTGTGCCTTCCTGAGACGCGTCTGTTCAGTGCCTTCCTGAGACGCCTCTGTTCTCTTCCTCTTAGAGACTCCTCTGTTCTGTGCCTTCCTGAGACGCCTCTGTTCTGTGCCTCCCCGAGACGCCTCTGTTCTGTGCCTTCCTGAGACGCGTCTGTTCTGTGCCTTCCTGAGACGCCTCTGTTCTCTTCCTCTTAGAGACTCCTCTGTTCTGTGCCTTCCTGAGACGCCTCTGTTCTGTGCCTTCCTGAGACGCCTCTGTTCTGTGCCTTCCTGAGACGCCTCTGTTCTGTGCCTTCCTGAGACGCCTCTGTTCTCTACCTCTTAGAGACTCCTCTGTTCTGTGCCTTCCTGAGACGCCTCTGTTCTGTGCCTTCCTGAGACGCCTCTGTTCTCTACCTCTTAGAGACTCCTCTGTTCTGTGCCTTCCTGAGACGCCTCTGTTCTGTGCCTTCCTGAGACGCCTCTGTTCTGTGCCTTCCTGAGACGCCTCTGTTCTCTTCCTCTTAGAGACGCCTCTGTTCTGTGCCTTCCTAAGACGCGTCTGTTCTGTGCCTTCCTGAGACGCCTCTGTTCTCTTCCTCTTAGAGACTCCTCTGTTCTGTGCCTTCCTGAGACGCCTCTGTTCTGTGCCTTCCTGAGACGCCTCTGTTCTGTGCCTTCCTGAGACGCCTCTGTTCTGTGCCTTCCTGAGACGCCTCTGTTCTGTGCCTTCCTGAGACGCCTCTGTTCTCTTCCTCTTAGAGACGCCTCTGTTCTGTGCCTTCCTAAGACGCGTCTGTTCTGTGCCTTCCTGAGACGCCTCTGTTCTCTTCCTCTTAGAGACTCCTCTGTTCTGTGCCTTCCTGAGACGCCTCTGTTCTGTGCCTTCCTGAGACGCCTCTGTTCTGTGCCTTCCTGAGACGCCTCTGTTCTGTGCCTTCCTGAGACGCCTCTGTTCTGTGCCTTCCTGAGACGCCTCTGTTCTGTGCCTCCCTGAGATGCCTCTGTTCTGTGCCTTCCTGAGACGACTCTGTTCTGTGCCTTCCTGAGACGCCTCTGTTCTGTGCCTCCCCGAGACGCCTCTGTTCTGTGCCTTCCTGAGAAGCGACTGTTCTGTGCCTTCCTGAGACGCCTCTGTTCTCTTCCTCTTAGAGACTCCTCTGTTCTGTGCCTTCCTGAGACGACTCTGTTCTGTGCCTTCCTGAGACGCCTCTGTTCTTTGCCTTCCTGAGACGCCTCTGTTCTGTGCCTTCCTGAGACGCGTCTGTTCTCTACCTCTTATAGACTCCTCTGTTCTGTGCCTTCCTGAGACGCCTCTGTTCTGTGCCTTCCTGAGACGCCTCTGTTCTGTGCCTTCCTGAGACGCCTCTGTTCTCTTCCTCTTAGAAACGCCTCTGTTCTGTGCCTTCCTAAGACGCGTCTGTTCTGTGCCTTCCTGAGACGCCTCTGTTCTCTTCCTCTTAGAGACTCCTCTGTTCTGTGCCTTCCTGAGACGCCTCTGTTCTGTGCCTTCCTGAGACGCCTCTGTTCTGTGCCTTCCTGAGACGCCTCTGTTCTGTGCCTTCCTGAGACGCCTCTGTTCTGTGCCTTCCTGAGACGCCTCTGTTCTGTGCCTCCCTGAGACGCCTCTGTTCTGTGCCTTCCTGAGACGCCTCTGTTCTCTACCTCTTAGAGACTCCTCTGTTCTGTGCCTTCCTGAGACGCCTCTGTTCTGTGCCTTCCTGAGACGCCTCTGTTCTGTGCCTTCCTGAGACGCCTCTGTTCTCTTCCTCTTAGAGACGCCTCTGTTCTGTGCCTTCCTAAGACGCGTCTGTTCTGTGCCTTCCTGAGACGCCTCTGTTCTCTTCCTCTTAGAGACTCCTCTGTTCTGTGCCTTCCTGAGACGCCTCTGTTCTGTGCCTTCCTGAGACGCCTCTGTTCTGTGCCTTCCTGAGACGCCTCTGTTCTGTGCCTTCCTGAGACGCCTCTGTTCTGTGCCTTCCTGAGACGCCTCTGTTCTCTTCCTCTTAGAGACGCCTCTGTTCTGTGCCTTCCTAAGACGCGTCTGTTCTGTGCCTTCCTGAGACGCCTCTGTTCTCTTCCTCTTAGAGACTCCTCTGTTCTGTGCCTTCCTGAGACGCCTCTGTTCTGTGCCTTCCTGAGACGCCTCTGTTCTGTGCCTTCCTGAGACGCCTCTGTTCTGTGCCTTCCTGAGACGCCTCTGTTCTGTGCCTTCCTGAGACGCCTCTGTTCTGTGCCTCCCTGAGATGCCTCTGTTCTGTGCCTTCCTGAGACGACTCTGTTCTGTGCCTTCCTGAGACGCCTCTGTTCTGTGCCTCCCCGAGACGCCTCTGTTCTGTGCCTTCCTGAGAAGCGACTGTTCTGTGCCTTCCTGAGACGCCTCTGTTCTCTTCCTCTTAGAGACGCCTCTGTTCTCTTCCTCTTAGAGACTCCTCTGTTCCGTGCCTTCCTGAGACGCCTCTGTTCTGTGCCTTCCTGAGACGCCTCTGTTCTCTTCCTCTTAGAGACTCCTCTGTTCTGTTCCTTCCTGAGACGCCTCTGTTCTGTGCCTTCCTGAGACGCCTCTGTTCTGTGCCTTCCTGAGACGCCTCTGTTCTGTGCCTTCCTGAGACGCCTCTGTTCTGTGCCTTCCTGAGACGCCTCTGTTCTCTTTCTCTTAGAGACTCCTCTGTTCTGTGCCTTCCTGAGACGCCTCTGTTCTGTGCCTTCCTGAGACGCCTCTGTTCTGTGCCTTCCTGAGACGCCTCTGTTCTCTTCCTCTTAGAGACGCCTCTGTTCTGTGCCTTCCTAAGACGCATCTGTTCTGTGCCTTCCTGAGACGCCTCTGTTCTCTTCCTCTTAGAGATGCCTCTGTTCTGTGCCTTCCTGAGACGCCTCTGTTCTGTGCCTTCCTGAGACGCCTCTGTTCTGTGCCTTCCTGAGACGCCTCTGTTCTGTGCCTTCCCGAGACGCCTCTGTTCTGTGCCTTCCTGAGACGCCTCTGTTCTGTGCCTTCCTGAGACGCCTCTGTTCTGTGCCTCCCCGAGACGCCTCTGTTCTGTGACTTCCTGAGACGCCTCTGTTCTGTGCCTTCCTGAGACTCCTCTGTTCTGTGCCTTCCTGAGACGCCTCTGTTCTGTGCCTCCCCGAGACGCCTCTGTTCTGTGCCTTCCTGAGAAGCGACTGTTCTGTGCCTTCCTGAGACGCCTCTGTTTTCTTCCTCTTAGAGACGCCTCTGTTCTGTGCCTTCCTGAGACGCCTCTGTTCTGTGCCTTCCCGAGACGCCTCTGTTCTGTGCCTTCCCGAGACGCCTCTGTTCTGTGCCTTCCCGAGACGCCTCTGTTCTGTGCCTTCCTGAGATGCCTCTGTTCTGTGCCTCCCCGAGACGCCTCTGTTCTGTGCCTTCCTGAGACGCCTCTGTTCTGTGCCTCCCCGAGACGTCTCTGTTCTGTGCCTTCCTGAGACGCCTCTGTTCTGTGCCTTCCTGAGACGCCTCTGTTCTGTGCCTTCCTGAGACGCCTCTGTTCTCTTCCTCTTAGAGACGCCTCTGTTCTGTGCCTTCCTAAGACGCGTCTGTTCTGTGCCTTCCTGAGACGCCTCTGTTCTCTTCCTCTTAGAGACTCCTCTGTTCTGTGCCTTCCTGAGACGCCTCTGTTCTGTGCCTTCCTGAGACGCCTCTGTTCTGTGCCTTCCTGAGACGCCTCTGTTCTGTGCCTTCCTGAGACGCCTCTGTTCTGTGCCTTCCTGAGACGCCTCTGTTCTGTGCCTCCCTGAGATGCCTCTGTTCTGTGCCTTCCTGAGACGACTCTGTTCTGTGCCTTCCTGAGACGCCTCTGTTCTGTGCCTCCCCGAGACGCCTCTGTTCTGTGCCTTCCTGAGAAGCGACTGTTCTGTGCCTTCCTGAGACGCCTCTGTTCTCTTCCTCTTAGAGACGCCTCTGTTCTCTTCCTCTTAGAGACTCCTCTGTTCCGTGCCTTCCTGAGACGCCTCTGTTCTGTGCCTTCCTGAGACGCCTCTGTTCTCTTCCTCTTAGAGACTCCTCTGTTCTGTTCCTTCCTGAGACGCCTCTGTTCTGTGCCTTCCTGAGACGCCTCTGTTCTGTGCCTTCCTGAGATGCCTCTGTTCTGTGCCTTCCTGAGACGCCTCTGTTCTGTGCCTTCCTGAGACGCCTCTGTTCTCTTTCTCTTAGAGACTCCTCTGTTCTGTGCCTTCCTGAGACGCCTCTGTTCTGTGCCTTCCTGAGACGCCTCTGTTCTCTTCCTCTTAGAGACGCCTCTGTTCTGTGCCTTCCTAAGACGCGTCTGTTCTGTGCCTTCCTGAGACGCCTCTGTTCTCTTCCTCTTAGAGACTCCTCTGTTCTGTGCCTTCCTGAGACGCCTCTGTTCTGTGCCTTCCTGAGACGCCTCTGTTCTGTGCCTTCCTGAGACGCCTCTGTTCTGTGCCTTCCTGAGACGCCTCTGTTCTGTGCCTTCCTGAGACGCCTCTGTTCTGTGCCTCCCTGAGATGCCTCTGTTCTGTGCCTTCCTGAGACGACTCTGTTCTGTGCCTTCCTGAGACGCCTCTGTTCTGTGCCTCCCCGAGACGCCTCTGTTCTGTGCCTTCCTGAGAAGCGACTGTTCTGTGCCTTCCTGAGACGCCTCTGTTCTCTTCCTCTTAGAGACGCCTCTGTTCTCTTCCTCTTAGAGACTCCTCTGTTCCGTGCCTTCCTGAGACGCCTCTGTTCTGTGCCTTCCTGAGACGCCTCTGTTCTCTTCCTCTTAGAGACTCCTCTGTTCTGTTCCTTCCTGAGACGCCTCTGTTCTGTGCCTTCCTGAGACGCCTCTGTTCTGTGCCTTCCTGAGACGCCTCTGTTCTGTGCCTTCCTGAGACGCCTCTGTTCTGTGCCTTCCTGAGACGCCTCTGTTCTCTTTCTCTTAGAGACTCCTCTGTTCTGTGCCTTCCTGAGACGCCTCTGTTCTGTGCCTTCCTGAGACGCCTCTGTTCTGTGCCTTCCTGAGACGCCTCTGTTCTGTGCCTTCCTGAGACGCCTCTGTTCTGTGCCTCCCTGAGACGCCTCTGTTCTGTGCCTTCCTGAGACGCCTCTGTTCTCTACCTCTTAGAGACTCCTCTGTTCTGTGCCTTCCTGAGACGCCTCTGTTCTGTGCCTTCCTGAGACGCCTCTGTTCTGTGCCTTCCTGAGACGCCTCTGTTCTCTTCCTCTTAGAGACGCCTCTGTTCTGTGCCTTCCTAAGACGCGTCTGTTCTGTGCCTTCCTGAGACGCCTCTGTTCTCTTCCTCTTAGAGACTCCTCTGTTCTGTGCCTTCCTGAGACGCCTCTGTTCTGTGCCTTCCTGAGACGCCTCTGTTCTGTGCCTTCCTGAGACGCCTCTGTTCTGTGCCTTCCTGAGACGCCTCTGTTCTGTGCCTTCCTGAGACGCCTCTGTTCTCTTCCTCTTAGAGACGCCTCTGTTCTGTGCCTTCCTAAGACGCGTCTGTTCTGTGCCTTCCTGAGACGCCTCTGTTCTCTTCCTCTTAGAGACTCCTCTGTTCTGTGCCTTCCTGAGACGCCTCTGTTCTGTGCCTTCCTGAGACGCCTCTGTTCTGTGCCTTCCTGAGACGCCTCTGTTCTGTGCCTTCCTGAGACGCCTCTGTTCTGTGCCTTCCTGAGACGCCTCTGTTCTGTGCCTCCCTGAGATGCCTCTGTTCTGTGCCTTCCTGAGACGACTCTGTTCTGTGCCTTCCTGAGACGCCTCTGTTCTGTGCCTCCCCGAGACGCCTCTGTTCTGTGCCTTCCTGAGAAGCGACTGTTCTGTGCCTTCCTGAGACGCCTCTGTTCTCTTCCTCTTAGAGACGCCTCTGTTCTCTTCCTCTTAGAGACTCCTCTGTTCCGTGCCTTCCTGAGACGCCTCTGTTCTGTGCCTTCCTGAGACGCCTCTGTTCTCTTCCTCTTAGAGACTCCTCTGTTCTGTTCCTTCCTGAGACGCCTCTGTTCTGTGCCTTCCTGAGACGCCTCTGTTCTGTGCCTTCCTGAGACGCCTCTGTTCTGTGCCTTCCTGAGACGCCTCTGTTCTGTGCCTTCCTGAGACGCCTCTGTTCTCTTTCTCTTAGAGACTCCTCTGTTCTGTGCCTTCCTGAGACGCCTCTGTTCTGTGCCTTCCTGAGACGCCTCTGTTCTGTGCCTTCCTGAGACGCCTCTGTTCTCTTCCTCTTAGAGACGCCTCTGTTCTGTGCCTTCCTAAGACGCATCTGTTCTGTGCCTTCCTGAGACGCCTCTGTTCTCTTCCTCTTAGAGATGCCTCTGTTCTGTGCCTTCCTGAGACGCCTCTGTTCTGTGCCTTCCTGAGACGCCTCTGTTCTGTGCCTTCCTGAGACGCCTCTGTTCTGTGCCTTCCCGAGACGCCTCTGTTCTGTGCCTTCCTGAGACGCCTCTGTTCTGTGCCTTCCTGAGACGCCTCTGTTCTGTGCCTCCCCGAGACGCCTCTGTTCTGTGACTTCCTGAGACGCCTCTGTTCTGTGCCTTCCTGAGACTCCTCTGTTCTGTGCCTTCCTGAGACGCCTCTGTTCTGTGCCTCCCCGAGACGCCTCTGTTCTGTGCCTTCCTGAGAAGCGACTGTTCTGTGCCTTCCTGAGACGCCTCTGTTTTCTTCCTCTTAGAGACGCCTCTGTTCTGTGCCTTCCTGAGACGCCTCTGTTCTGTGCCTTCCCGAGACGCCTCTGTTCTGTGCCTTCCCGAGACGCCTCTGTTCTGTGCCTTCCCGAGACGCCTCTGTTCTGTGCCTTCCTGAGATGCCTCTGTTCTGTGCCTCCCCGAGACGCCTCTGTTCTGTGCCTTCCTGAGACGCCTCTGTTCTGTGCCTCCCCGAGACGTCTCTGTTCTGTGCCTTCCTGAGACGCCTCTGTTCTGTGCCTTCCTGAGACGCCTCTGTTCTGTGCCTTCCTGAGACGCCTCTGTTCTCTTCCTCTTAGAGACGCCTCTGTTCTGTGCCTTCCTAAGACGCGTCTGTTCTGTGCCTTCCTGAGACGCCTCTGTTCTCTTCCTCTTAGAGACTCCTCTGTTCTGTGCCTTCCTGAGACGCCTCTGTTCTGTGCCTTCCTGAGACGCCTCTGTTCTGTGCCTTCCTGAGACGCCTCTGTTCTGTGCCTTCCTGAGACGCCTCTGTTCTGTGCCTTCCTGAGACGCCTCTGTTCTGTGCCTCCCTGAGATGCCTCTGTTCTGTGCCTTCCTGAGACGACTCTGTTCTGTGCCTTCCTGAGACGCCTCTGTTCTGTGCCTCCCCGAGACGCCTCTGTTCTGTGCCTTCCTGAGAAGCGACTGTTCTGTGCCTTCCTGAGACGCCTCTGTTCTCTTCCTCTTAGAGACGCCTCTGTTCTCTTCCTCTTAGAGACTCCTCTGTTCCGTGCCTTCCTGAGACGCCTCTGTTCTGTGCCTTCCTGAGACGCCTCTGTTCTCTTCCTCTTAGAGACTCCTCTGTTCTGTTCCTTCCTGAGACGCCTCTGTTCTGTGCCTTCCTGAGACGCCTCTGTTCTGTGCCTTCCTGAGATGCCTCTGTTCTGTGCCTTCCTGAGACGCCTCTGTTCTGTGCCTTCCTGAGACGCCTCTGTTCTCTTTCTCTTAGAGACTCCTCTGTTCTGTGCCTTCCTGAGACGCCTCTGTTCTGTGCCTTCCTGAGACGCCTCTGTTCTCTTCCTCTTAGAGACGCCTCTGTTCTGTGCCTTCCTAAGACGCGTCTGTTCTGTGCCTTCCTGAGACGCCTCTGTTCTCTTCCTCTTAGAGACTCCTCTGTTCTGTGCCTTCCTGAGACGCCTCTGTTCTGTGCCTTCCTGAGACGCCTCTGTTCTGTGCCTTCCTGAGACGCCTCTGTTCTGTGCCTTCCTGAGACGCCTCTGTTCTGTGCCTTCCTGAGACGCCTCTGTTCTGTGCCTCCCTGAGATGCCTCTGTTCTGTGCCTTCCTGAGACGACTCTGTTCTGTGCCTTCCTGAGACGCCTCTGTTCTGTGCCTCCCCGAGACGCCTCTGTTCTGTGCCTTCCTGAGAAGCGACTGTTCTGTGCCTTCCTGAGACGCCTCTGTTCTCTTCCTCTTAGAGACGCCTCTGTTCTCTTCCTCTTAGAGACTCCTCTGTTCCGTGCCTTCCTGAGACGCCTCTGTTCTGTGCCTTCCTGAGACGCCTCTGTTCTCTTCCTCTTAGAGACTCCTCTGTTCTGTTCCTTCCTGAGACGCCTCTGTTCTGTGCCTTCCTGAGACGCCTCTGTTCTGTGCCTTCCTGAGACGCCTCTGTTCTGTGCCTTCCTGAGACGCCTCTGTTCTGTGCCTTCCTGAGACGCCTCTGTTCTCTTTCTCTTAGAGACTCCTCTGTTCTGTGCCTTCCTGAGACGCCTCTGTTCTGTGCCTTCCTGAGACGCCTCTGTTCTGTGCCTTCCTGAGACGCCTCTGTTCTCTTCCTCTTAGAGACGCCTCTGTTCTGTGCCTTCCTAAGACGCATCTGTTCTGTGCCTTCCTGAGACGCCTCTGTTCTCTTCCTCTTAGAGATGCCTCTGTTCTGTGCCTTCCTGAGACGCCTCTGTTCTGTGCCTTCCTGAGACGCCTCTGTTCTGTGCCTTCCTGAGACGCCTCTGTTCTGTGCCTTCCCGAGACGCCTCTGTTCTGTGCCTTCCTGAGACGCCTCTGTTCTGTGCCTTCCTGAGACGCCTCTGTTCTGTGCCTCCCCGAGACGCCTCTGTTCTGTGACTTCCTGAGACGCCTCTGTTCTGTGCCTTCCTGAGACTCCTCTGTTCTGTGCCTTCCTGAGACGCCTCTGTTCTGTGCCTCCCCGAGACGCCTCTGTTCTGTGCCTTCCTGAGAAGCGACTGTTCTGTGCCTTCCTGAGACGCCTCTGTTTTCTTCCTCTTAGAGACGCCTCTGTTCTGTGCCTTCCTGAGACGCCTCTGTTCTGTGCCTTCCCGAGACGCCTCTGTTCTGTGCCTTCCCGAGACGCCTCTGTTCTGTGCCTTCCCGAGACGCCTCTGTTCTGTGCCTTCCTGAGATGCCTCTGTTCTGTGCCTCCCCGAGACGCCTCTGTTCTGTGCCTTCCTGAGACGCCTCTGTTCTGTGCCTCCCCGAGACGTCTCTGTTCTGTGCCTTCCTGAGACGCCTCTGTTCTGTGCCTTCCTGAGACGCCTCTGTTCTGTGCCTTCCTGAGACGCCTCTGTTCTGTGCCTTCCTGAGACGCCTCTGTTCTGTGCCTCCCTGAGATGCCTCTGTTCTGTGCCTACCTGAGACGCCTCTGTTCTGTGCCTTCCTGAGACGCCTCTGTTCTGTGCCTTCCTGAGACGCCTCTGTTCTGTGCCTCCCCGAGACGCCTCTGTTCTGTGCCTTCCTGAGACGCGTCTGTTCAGTGCCTTCCTGAGAAGCCTCTGTTCTCTTCCTCTTAGAGACTCCTCTGTTCTGTGCCTTCCTGAGACGCCTCTGTTCTGTGCCTCCCCGAGACGCCTCTGTTCTGTGCCTTCCTGAGACGCCTCTGTTCTGTGCCTTCCTGAGACGCCTCTGTTCTCTTCCTCTTAGAGACTCCTCTGTTCTGTGCCTTCCTGAGACGCCTCTGTTCTGTGCCTTCCTGAGAAGCGACTGTTCTGTGCCTTCCTGAGACGCCTCTGTTTTCTTCCTCTTAGAGACGCCTCTGTTCTGTGCCTTCCTGAGACGCCTCTGTTCTGTGCCTTCCCGAGACGCCTCTGTTCTGTGCCTTCCCGAGACGCCTCTGTTCTGTGCCTTCCCGAGACGCCTCTGTTCTGTGCCTTCCTGAGATGCCTCTGTTCTGTGCCTCCCCGAGACGCCTCTGTTCTGTGCCTTCCTGAGACGCCTCTGTTCTGTGCCTACCCGAGACGCCTCTGTTCTGTGCCTTCCTGAGACGCCTCTGTTCTGTGCCTTCCTGAGACGCCTCTGTTCTGTGCCTTCCTGAGACGCCTCTGTTCTGTGCCTCCCTGAGATGCCTCTGTTCTGTGCCTACCTGAGACGCCTCTGTTCTGTGCCTTCCTGAGACGCCTCTGTTCTGTGCCTTCCTGAGACGCCTCTGTTCTGTGCCTCCCCGAGACGCCTCTGTTCTGTGCCTTCCTGAGACGCGTCTGTTCAGTGCCCTCCTGAGACGCCTCTGTTCTCTTCCTCTTAGAGACTCCTCTGTTCTGTGCCTTCCTGAGACGCCTCTGTTCTGTGCCTCCCCGAGACGCCTCTGTTCTGTGCCTTCCTGAGACGCGTCTGTTCTGTGCCTTCCTGAGACGCCTCTGTTCTCTTCCTCTTAGAGACTCCTCTGTTCTGTGCCTTCCTGAGACGCCTCTGTTCTGTGCCTTCCTGAGACGCCTCTGTTCTGTGCCTTCCTGAGACGCCTCTGTTCTGTGCCTTCCTGAGACGCCTCTGTTCTCTACCTCTTAGAGACTCCTCTGTTCTGTGACTTCCTGAGACGCCTCTGTTCTGTGCCTTCCTGAGACGCCTCTGTTCTGTGCCTTCCTGAGACGCCTCTGTTCTCTTCCTCTTAGAGACGCCTCTGTTCTGTGCCTTCCTGAGACGCCTCTGTTCTGTGCCTTCCCGAGACGCCTCTGTTCTGTGCCTTCCCGAGACGCCTCTGTTCTGTGCCTTCCCGAGACGCCTCTGTTCTGTGCCTTCCTGAGATGCCTCTGTTCTGTGCCTCCCCGAGATGCCTCTGTTCTGTGCCTTCCTGAGACGCCTCTGTTCTGTGCCTCCCCGAGACGCCTCTGTTCTGTGCCTTCCTGAGACGCCTCTGTTCTGTGCCTTCCTGAGACGCCTCTGTTCTGTGCCTTCCTGAGACGCCTCTGTTCTGTGCCTTCCTGAGACGCCTCTGTTCTCTACCTCTTAGAGACTCCTCTGTTCTGTGACTTCCTGAAACGCCTCTGTTCTGTGCCTTCCTGAGACGCCTCTGTTCTGTGCCTTCCTGAGACGCCTCTGTTCTCTTCCTCTTAGAGACGCCTCTGTTCTGTGCCTTCCTGAGACGCCTCTGTTCTGTGCCTTCCCGAGACGCCTCTGTTCTGTGCCTTCCCGAGACGCCTCTGTTCTGTGCCTTCCCGAGACGCCTCTGTTCTGTGCCTTCCTGAGATGCCTCTGTTCTGTGCCTCCCCGAGACGCCTCTGTTCTGTGCCTTCCTGAGACGCGTCTGTTCAGTGCCTTCCTGAGACGCCTCTGTTCTCTTCCTCTTAGAGACTCCTCTGTTCTGTGCCTTCCTGAGACGCCTCTGTTCTGTGCCTCCCCGAGACGCCTGTGTTCTGTGCCTTCCTGAGACGCGTCTGTTCTGTGCCTTCCTGAGACGCCTCTGTTCTCTTCCTCTTAGAGACTCCTCTGTTCTGTGCCTTCCTGAGACGCCTCTGTTCTGTGCCTTCCTGAGACGCCTCTGTTCTGTGCCTTCCTGAGACGCCTCTGTTCTGTGCCTTCCTGAGACGCCTCTGTTCTCTACCTCTTAGAGACTCCTCTGTTCTGTGCCTTCCTGAGACGCCTCTGTTCTGTGCCTTCCTGAGACGCCTCTGTTCTCTACCTCTTAGAGACTCCTCTGTTCTGTGCCTTCCTGAGACGCCTCTGTTCTGTGCCTTCCTGAGACGCCTCTGTTCTGTGCCTTCCTGAGACGCCTCTGTTCTCTTCCTCTTAGAGACGCCTCTGTTCTGTGCCTTCCTAAGACGCGTCTGTTCTGTGCCTTCCTGAGACGCCTCTGTTCTCTTCCTCTTAGAGACTCCTCTGTTCTGTGCCTTCCTGAGACGCCTCTGTTCTGTGCCTTCCTGAGACGCCTCTGTTCTGTGCCTTCCTGAGACGCCTCTGTTCTGTGCCTTCCTGAGACGCCTCTGTTCTGTGCCTTCCTGAGACGCCTCTGTTCTCTTCCTCTTAGAGACGCCTCTGTTCTGTGCCTTCCTAAGACGCGTCTGTTCTGTGCCTTCCTGAGACGCCTCTGTTCTCTTCCTCTTAGAGACTCCTCTGTTCTGTGCCTTCCTGAGACGCCTCTGTTCTGTGCCTTCCTGAGACGCCTCTGTTCTGTGCCTTCCTGAGACGCCTCTGTTCTGTGCCTTCCTGAGACGCCTCTGTTCTGTGCCTTCCTGAGACGCCTCTGTTCTGTGCCTCCCTGAGATGCCTCTGTTCTGTGCCTTCCTGAGACGACTCTGTTCTGTGCCTTCCTGAGACGCCTCTGTTCTGTGCCTCCCCGAGACGCCTCTGTTCTGTGCCTTCCTGAGAAGCGACTGTTCTGTGCCTTCCTGAGACGCCTCTGTTCTCTTCCTCTTAGAGACTCCTCTGTTCTGTGCCTTCCTGAGACGACTCTGTTCTGTGCCTTCCTGAGACGCCTCTGTTCTTTGCCTTCCTGAGACGCCTCTGTTCTGTGCCTTCCTGAGACGCCTCTGTTCTCTACCTCTTATAGACTCCTCTGTTCTGTGCCTTCCTGAGACGCCTCTGTTCTGTGCCTTCCTGAGACGCCTCTGTTCTGTGCCTTCCTGAGACGCCTCTGTTCTCTTCCTCTTAGAGACGCCTCTGTTCTGTGCCTTCCTAAGACGCGTCTGTTCTGTGCCTTCCTGAGACGCCTCTGTTCTCTTCCTCTTAGAGACTCCTCTGTTCTGTGCCTTCCTGAGACGCCTCTGTTCTGTGCCTTCCTGAGACGCCTCTGTTCTGTGCCTTCCTGAGACGCCTCTGTTCTGTGCCTTCCTGAGACGCCTCTGTTCTGTGCCTTCCTGAGACGCCTCTGTTCTGTGCCTCCCTGAGACGCCTCTGTTCTGTGCCTTCCTGAGACGCCTCTGTTCTCTACCTCTTAGAGACTCCTCTGTTCTGTGCCTTCCTGAGACGCCTCTGTTCTGTGCCTTCCTGAGACGCCTCTGTTCTGTGCCTTCCTGAGACGCCTCTGTTCTCTTCCTCTTAGAGACGCCTCTGTTCTGTGCCTTCCTAAGACGCGTCTGTTCTGTGCCTTCCTGAGACGCCTCTGTTCTCTTCCTCTTAGAGACTCCTCTGTTCTGTGCCTTCCTGAGACGCCTCTGTTCTGTGCCTTCCTGAGACGCCTCTGTTCTGTGCCTTCCTGAGACGCCTCTGTTCTGTGCCTTCCTGAGACGCCTCTGTTCTGTGCCTTCCTGAGACGCCTCTGTTCTCTTCCTCTTAGAGACGCCTCTGTTCTGTGCCTTCCTAAGACGCGTCTGTTCTGTGTCTTCCTGAGACGCCTCTGTTCTCTTCCTCTTAGAGACTCCTCTGTTCTGTGCCTTCCTGAGACGCCTCTGTTCTGTGCCTTCCTGAGACGCCTCTGTTCTGTGCCTTCCTGAGACGCCTCTGTTCTGTGCCCTCCTGAGACGCCTCTGTTCTGTGCCTCCCTGAGATGCCTCTGTTCTGTGCCTTCCTGAGACGACTCTGTTCTGTGCCTTCCTGAGACGCCTCTGTTCTGTGCCTCCCCGAGACGCCTCTGTTCTGTGCCTTCCTGAGAAGCGACTGTTCTGTGCCTTCCTGAGACGCCTCTGTTCTCTTCCTCTTAGAGACGCCTCTGTTCTCTTCCTCTTAGAGACTCCTCTGTTCCGTGCCTTCCTGAGACGCCTCTGTTCTGTGCCTTCCTGAGACGCCTCTGTTCTCTTCCTCTTAGAGACTCCTCTGTTCTGTGCCTTCCTGAGACGCCTCTGTTCTGTGCCTTCCTGAGACGCCTCTGTTCTGTGCCTTCCTGAGACGCCTCTGTTCTGTGCCTTCCTGAGACGCCTCTGTTCTGTGCCTTCCTGAGACGCCTCTGTTCTCTTTCTCTTAGAGACTCCTCTGTTCTGTGCCTTCCTGAGACGCCTCTGTTCTGTGCCTTCCTGAGACGCCTCTGTTCTGTGCCTTCCTGAGACGCCTCTGTTCTCTTCCTCTTAGAGACGCCTCTGTTCTGTGCCTTCCTAAGACGCATCTGTTCTGTGCCTTCCTGAGACGCCTCTGTTCTCTTCCTCTTAGAGATGCCTCTGTTCTGTGCCTTCCTGAGACGCCTCTGTTCTCTGCCTTCCTGAGACGCCTCTGTTCTGTGCCTTCCTGAGACGCCTCTGTTCTGTGCCTTCCCGAGACGCCTCTGTTCTGTGCCTTCCTGAGACGCCTCTGTTCTGTGCCTTCCTGAGACGCCTCTGTTCTGTGCCTCCCCGAGACGCCTCTGTTCTGTGACTTCCTGAGACGCCTCTGTTCTGTGCCTTCCTGAGACTCCTCTGTTCTGTGCCTTCCTGAGACGCCTCTGTTCTGTGCCTCCCCGAGACGCCTCTGTTCTGTGCCTTCCTGAGAAGCGACTGTTCTGTGCCTTCCTGAGACGCCTCTGTTTTCTTCCTCTTAGAGACGCCTCTGTTCTGTGCCTTCCTGAGACGCCTCTGTTCTGTGCCTTCCCGAGACGCCTCTGTTCTGTGCCTTCCCGAGACGCCTCTGTTCTGTGCCTTCCCGAGACGCCTCTGTTCTGTGCCTTCCTGAGATGCCTCTGTTCTGTGCCTCCCCGAGACGCCTCTGTTCTGTGCCTTCCTGAGACGCCTCTGTTCTGTGCCTCCCCGAGACGTCTCTGTTCTGTGCCTTCCTGAGACGCCTCTGTTCTGTGCCTTCCTGAGACGCCTCTGTTCTGTGCCTTCCTGAGACGCCTCTGTTCTGTGCCTCCCTGAGATGCCTCTGTTCTGTGCCTACCTGAGACGCCTCTGTTCTGTGCCTTCCTGAGACGCCTCTGTTCTGTGCCTTCCTGAGACGCCTCTGTTCTGTGCCTCCCCGAGACGCCTCTGTTCTGTGCCTTCCTGAGACGCGTCTGTTCAGTGTCTTCCTGAGACGCCTCTGTTCTCTTCCTCTTAGAGACTCCTCTGTTCTGTGCCTTCCTGAGACGCCTCTGTTCTGTGCCTCCCCGAGACGCCTCTGTTCTGTGCCTTCCTGAGACGCGTCTGTTCTGTGCCTTCCTGAGACGCCTCTGTTCTCTTCCTCTTAGAGACTCCTCTGTTCTGTGCCTTCCTGAGACGCCTCTGTTCTGTGCCTTCCTGAGACGCCTCTGTTCTGTGCCTTCCTGAGACGCCTCTGTTCTGTGCCTTCCTGAGACGCCTCTGTTCTCTACCTCTTAGAGACTCCTCTGTTCTGTGACTTCCTGAGACGCCTCTGTTCTGTGCCTTCCTGAGACGCCTCTGTTCTGTGCCTTCCTGAGACGCCTCTGTTCTCTTCCTCTTAGAGACGCCTCTGTTCTGTGCCTTCCTGAGACGCCTCTGTTCTGTGCCTTCCCGAGACGCCTCTGTTCTGTGCCTTCCCGAGACGCCTCTGTTCTGTGCCTTCCCGAGACGCCTCTGTTCTGTGCCTTCCTGAGATGCCTCTGTTCTGTGCCTCCCCGAGACGCCTCTGTTCTGTGCCTTCCTGAGACGCCTCTGTTCTGTGCCTCCCCGAGACGCCTCTGTTCTGTGCCTTCCTGAGACGCCTCTGTTCTGTGCCTTCCTGAGACGCCTCTGTTCTGTGCCTTCCTGAGACGCCTCTGTTCTGTGCCTTCCTGAGACGCCTCTGTTCTGTGCCTCCCTGAGATGCCTCTGTTCTGTGCCTTCCTGAGACGCCTCTGTTCTGTGCCTTCCTGAGACGCCTCTGTTCTGTGCCTTCCTGAGACGCCTCTGTTCTGTGCCTCCCCGAGACGCCTCTGTTCTGTGCCTTCCTGAGACGCGTCTGTTCAGTGCCTTCCTGAGACGCCTCTGTTCTCTTCCTCTTAGAGACTCCTCTGTTCTGTGCCTTCCTGAGACGCCTCTGTTCTGTGCCTCCCCGAGACGCCTCTGTTCTGTGCCTTCCTGAGACGCGTCTGTTCTGTGCCTTCCTGAGACGCCTCTGTTCTCTTCCTCTTAGAGACTCCTCTGTTCTGTGCCTTCCTGAGACGCCTCTGTTCTGTGCCTTCCTGAGACGCCTCTGTTCTGTGCCTTCCTGAGACGCCTCTGTTCTGTGCCTTCCTGAGACGCCTCTGTTCTCTACCTCTTAGAGACTCCTCTGTTCTGTGCCTTCCTGAGACGCCTCTGTTCTGTGCCTTCCTGAGACGCCTCTGTTCTCTACCTCTTAGAGACTCCTCTGTTCTGTGCCTTCCTGAGACGCCTCTGTTCTGTGCCTTCCTGAGACGCCTCTGTTCTGTGCCTTCCTGAGACGCCTCTGTTCTCTTCCTCTTAGAGACGCCTCTGTTCTGTGCCTTCCTAAGAAGCGTCTGTTCTGTGCCTTCCTGAGACGCCTCTGTTCTCTTCCTCTTAGAGACTCCTCTGTTCTGTGCCTTCCTGAGACGCCTCTGTTCTGTGCCTTCCTGAGACGCCTCTGTTCTGTGCCTTCCTGAGACGCCTCTGTTCTGTGCCTTCCTGAGACGCCTCTGTTCTGTGCCTTCCTGAGATGCCTCTGTTCTGTGCCTTCCTGAGACGACTCTGTTCTGTGCCTTCCTGAGACGCCTCTGTTCTGTGCCTCCCCGAGACGCCTCTGTTCTGTGCCTTCCTGAGAAGCGACTGCTCTGTGCCTTCCTGAGACGCCTCTGTTCTCTTCCTCTTAGAGACGCCTCTGTTCTCTTCCTCTTAGAGACTCCTCTGTTCCGTGCCTTCCTGAGACGCCTCTGTTCTGTGCCTTCCTGAGACGCCTCTGTTCTCTTCCTCTTAGAGACTCCTCTGTTCTGTGCCTTCCTGAGACGCCTCTGTTCTGTGCCTTCCTGAGATGCCTCTGTTCTGTGCCTTCCTGAGACGCCTCTGTTCTGTGCCTTCCTGAGACGTATCTGTTCTGTGCCTTCCTGAGACGCCTCTGTTCTCTTCCTCTTAGAGACTCCTCTGTTCTGTGCCTTCCTGAGATGCCTCTGTTCTGTGCCTTCCTGAGACGCCTCTGTTCTGTGCCTTCCTGAGACGCCTCTGTTCTCTTCCTCTTAGAGACGCCTCTGTTCTGTGCCTTCCTAAGACGCATCTGTTCTGTGCCTTCCTGAGACGCCTCTGTTCTCTTCCTCTTAGAGATGCCTCTGTTCTGTGCCTTCCTGAGACGCTTCTGTTCTGTGCCTTCCTGAGACGCCTCTGTTCTGTGCCTTCCTGAGACGCCTCTGTTCTGTGCCTTCCCGAGACGCCTCTGTTCTGTGCCTTCCTGAGACGCCTCTGTTCTGTGCCTTCCTGAGACGCCTCTGTTCTGTGCCTTCCTGAGACGCCTCTGTTCTCTTCCTCTTAGAGACGCCTCTGTTCTGTGCCTTCCTGAGACGCCTCTGTTCTGTGCCTTCCCGAGACGCCTCTGTTCTGTGCCTTCCCGAGACGCCTCTGTTCTGTGCCTTCCCGAGACGCCTCTGTTCTGTGCCTTCCTGAGATGCCTCTGTTCTGTGCCTCCCCGAGACGCCTCTGTTCTGTGCCTTCCTGAGACGCCTCTGTTCTGTGCCTCCCCGAGACGCCTCTGTTCTGTGCCTTCCTGAGACGCCTCTGTTCTGTGCCTTCCTGAGACGCCTCTGTTCTGTGCCTTCCTGAGACGCCTCTGTTCTGTGCCTTCCTGAGACGCCTCTGTTCTGTGCCTCCCTGAGATGCCTCTGTTCTGTGCCTTCCTGAGACGCCTCTGTTCTGTGCCTTCCTGAGACGCCTCTGTTCTGTGCCTTCCTGAGACGCCTCTGTTCTGTGCCTCCCCGAGACGCCTCTGTTCTGTGCCTTCCTGAGACGCGTCTGTTCAGTGCCTTCCTGAGACGCCTCTGTTCTCTTCCTCTTAGAGACTCCTCTGTTCTGTGCCTTCCTGAGACGCCTCTGTTCTGTGCCTCCCCGAGACGCCTCTGTTCTGTGCCTTCCTGAGACGCGTCTGTTCTGTGCCTTCCTGAGACGCCTCTGTTCTCTTCCTCTTAGAGACTCCTCTGTTCTGTGCCTTCCTGAGACGCCTCTGTTCTGTGCCTTCCTGAGACGCCTCTGTTCTGTGCCTTCCTGAGACGCCTCTGTTCTGTGCCTTCCTGAGACGCCTCTGTTCTCTACCTCTTAGAGACTCCTCTGTTCTGTGCCTTCCTGAGACGCCTCTGTTCTGTGCCTTCCTGAGACGCCTCTGTTCTCTACCTCTTAGAGACTCCTCTGTTCTGTGCCTTCCTGAGACGCCTCTGTTCTGTGCCTTCCTGAGACGCCTCTGTTCTGTGCCTTCCTGAGACGCCTCTGTTCTCTTCCTCTTAGAGACGCCTCTGTTCTGTGCCTTCCTAAGACGCGTCTGTTCTGTGCCTTCCTGAGACGCCTCTGTTCTCTTCCTCTTAGAGACTCCTCTGTTCTGTGCCTTCCTGAGACGCCTCTGTTCTGTGCCTTCCTGAGACGCCTCTGTTCTGTGCCTTCCTGAGACGCCTCTGTTCTGTGCCTTCCTGAGACGCCTCTGTTCTGTGCCTTCCTGAGACGCCTCTGTTCTGTGCCTCCCTGAGATGCCTCTGTTCTGTGCCTTCCTGAGACGACTCTGTTCTGTGCCTTCCTGAGACGCCTCTGTTCTGTGCCTCCCCGAGACGCCTCTGTTCTGTGCCTTCCTGAGAAGCGACTGTTCTGTGCCTTCCTGAGACGCCTCTGTTCTCTTCCTCTTAGAGACGCCTCTGTTCTCTTCCTCTTAGAGACTCCTCTGTTCCGTGCCTTCCTGAGACGCCTCTGTTCTGTGCCTTCCTGAGACGCCTCTGTTCTCTTCCCCTTAGAGACTCCTCTGTTCTGTGCCTTCCTGAGACGCCTCTGTTCTGTGCCTTCCTGAGATGCCTCTGTTCTGTGCCTTCCTGAGACGCCTCTGTTCTGTGCCTTCCTGAGACGCCTCTGTTCTGTGCCTTCCTGAGACGCCTCTGTTCTCTTCCTCTTAGAGACTCCTCTGTTCTGTGCCTTCCTGAGATGCCTCTGTTCTGTGCCTTCCTGAGACGCCTCTGTTCTGTGCCTTCCTGAGACGCCTCTGTTCTCTTCCTCTTAGAGACGCCTCTGTTCTGTGCCTTCCTAAGACGCATCTGTTCTGTGCCTTCCTGAGACGCCTCTGTTCTCTTCCTCTTAGAGATGCCTCTGTTCTGTGCCTTCCTGAGACGCCTCTTTTCTGTGCCTTCCTGAGACGCCTCTGTTCTGTGCCTTCCTGAGACGCCTCTGTTCTGTGCCTTCCCGAGACGCCTCTGTTCTGTGCCTTCCTGAGACGCCTCTGTTCTGTGCCTTCCTGAGACGCCTCTGTTCTGTGCCTCCCCGAGACGCCTCTGTTCTGTGCCTTCCTGAGACGCCTCTGTTCTGTGCCTTCCTGAGACTCCTCTGTTCTGTGCCTTCCTGAGACGCCTCTGTTCTGTGCCTCCCCGAGACGCCTCTGTTCTGTGCCTTCCTGAGACGCCTCTGTTCTGTGCCTCCCTGAGACGCCTCTGTTCTGTGCCTTCTTGAGACGCCTCTGTTCTGTGCCTTCCTGAGACGCCTCTGTTCTGTGCCTTCCTGAGACGCCTCTGTTCTCTTCCTCTTAGAGACGCCTCTGTTCTGTGCCTTCCTGAGACGCCTCTGTTCTGTGCCTTCCCGAGACGCCTCTGTTCTGTGCCTTCCCGAGACGCCTCTGTTCTGTGCCTTCCCGAGATGCCTCTGTTCTGTGCCTTCCCGAGACGCCTCTGTTCTGTGCCTTCCCGAGACGCCTCTGTTCTGTGCCTTCCCGAGACGCCTCTGTTCTGTGCCTTCCCGAGACGCCTCTGTTCTGTGCCTTCCTGAGACGCCTCTGTTCTGTGCCTCCCCGAGACGCCTCTGTTCTGTGCCTTCCTGAGACGCCTCTGTTCTGTGCCTTCCTGAGACGCCTCTGTTCTGTGCCTTCCTGAGACGCCTCTGTTCTGTGCCTCCCTGAGATGCCTCTGTTCTGTGCCTTCCTGAGACGCCTCTGTTCTGTGCCTCCCCGAGACGCCTCTGTTCTGTGCCTTCCTGAGACGCCTCTGTTCTGTGCCTCCCCGAGACGCCTCTGTTCTGTGCCTCCCCGAGACGCCTCTGTTCTGTGCCTTCCTGAGACGCCTCTGTTCTGTGCCTTCCTGAGACGCCTCTGTTCTGTGCCTTCCCGAGAAGCCTCTGTTCTGTGCCTTCCCGAGACGCCTCTGTTCTGTGCCTTCCCGAGACGCCTCTGTTCTTTGCCTTCCTGAGACGCCTCTGTTCTGTGCCTCCCCGAGACGCCTCTGTTCTGTGCCTTCCTGAGACGCCTGTTCTGTGCCTTCCTGAGACGCCTCTGTTCTGTGCCTTCCTGAGACGCCTCTGTTCTGTGCCTCCCCGAGACGCCTCTGTTCTCTGCCTTCCTGAGACGCCTCTGTTCTGTGCCTCCCTGAGATGCCTCTGTTCTGTGCCTTCCTGAGACGCCTCTGTTCTGTGCCTTCCTGAGACGCCTCTGTTCTGTGCCTCCCCGAGACGCCTTTGTTCTGTGCCTTCCCGAGATGCCTCTGTTCTCTTCTTCTCCGAGACGCCTCTGTTCTGTGCCTTCCCGAGACGCCTCTGTTCTCTTCCTCTCCGAGAGGCCTCTGTTCTGTGCCTCCCCGAGACGCCTTTGTTTTGTGCCTTCCTGAGACGTCTGTGTTCTTTTCCTCTTCGAGACGCCTCTGTTCTGTGCCTCCCCGAGACACTTCTGTTCTGTGCCTTCCTGAGGCGACTCTGTTCTGTGCCTTCCCGAGACACCTCTGTTCTGTGCCTTTCCGAGATGTCTCTGTTCTCTTCCTCCCCGAGACGCCTCTGTTCTGTGCCTTCCTGAGACGCCTCTGTTCTGTGCCTCCCCGAGACGCCTGTTCTGTGTCTCCCCGAGATGCCTCTGTTCTATGCCTTCCTGAGACGCCTCTGTTCTGTGCCTTCCCGAGACGCCTCTGTTCTGTGCCTTCCTGAGACGTGTCTGTTTTGTGCCTTCCTGAGATGCCTCTGTTCTGTGCTTCCCCGAGACGCCTCTGTTCTGTGCCTTCCTGAGACGCCTCTGTTCTGTGCCTTCCTGAGACGCCTCTGTTCTGTGCCTCCCCGAGACGCCTCTGTTCTGTGCCTTCCTGAGAAGCGACTGTTCTGTGCCTTCCTGAGACGCCTCTGTTCTCTTCCTCTTAGAGATGCCTCTGTTCTGTGCCTTCCTGAGACGCCTCTGTTCTGTGCCTTCCCGAGACGCCTCTGTTCTGTGCCTTCCTGAGACGCCTCTGTTCTGTGCCTTCCCGAGACGCCTCTGTTCTGTGCCTTCCTGAGACGCCTCTGTTCTGTGCCTCCCCGAGACGCCTCTGTTCTGTGCCTTCCTGAGACGCCTCTGTTCTGTGCCTTCCTGAGACGCCTCTGTTCTGTGCCTTCCTGAGACGCCTCTGTTCTGTGCCTCCCCGAGACGCCTCTGTTCTGTGCCTTCCTAAGACGCCTCTGTTCTGTGCCTCCCCGAGACGCCTCTGTTCTGTGCCTTCCTGAGACGCCTCTGTTCTGTGCCTTCCTGAGAAGCGACTGTTCTGTGCCTTCCTGAGACGCCTCTGTTCTCTTCCTCTTAGAGATGCCTCTGTTCTGTGCCTTCCTGAGACGCCTCTGTTCTGTGCCTTCCCGAGACGCCTCTGTTCTGTGCCTTCCTGAGACGCCTCTGTTCTGTGCCTTCCCGAGACGCCTCTGTTCTGTGCCTTCCTGAGACGCCTCTGTTCTGTGCCTCCCCGAGACGCCTCTGTTCTGTGCCTTCCTGAGACGCCTCTGTTCTGTGCCTTCCCGAGACGCCTCTGTTCTGTGCCTTCCTGAGACGCCTCTGTTCTGTGCCTCCCCGAGACGCCTCTGTTCTGTGCCTTCCTGAGACGCCTCTGTTCTGTGCCTTCCTGAGACGCCTCTGTTCTGTGCCTTCCTGAGACGCCTCTGTTCTGTGCCTCCCCGAGACGCCTCTGTTCTGTGCCTTCCTAAGACGCCTCTGTTCTGTGCCTCCCCGAGACGCCTCTGTTCTGTGCCTCCCTGAGATGCCTCTGTTCTGTGCCTTCCTGAGACGCCTCTGTTCTGTGCCTTCCTGAGACGCCTCTGTTCTGTGCCTCCCCGAGACGCCTTTGTTCTGTACCTTCCCGAGACGCCTCTGTTCTCTTCTTCTCCGAGACGTCTCTGTTCTGTGCCTTCCCGAGACGCCTCTGTTCTCTTCCTCTCCGAGAGGCCTCTGTTCTGTGCCTCCCCGAGACGCCTTTGTTTTATGCCTTCCTGAGACGTCTATGTTCTTTTCCTCTTCGAGACGCCTCTGTTCTGTGCCTCCCCGAGACGCTTCTGTTCTGTGCCTTCCTGAGGCGACTCTGTTCTGTGCCTTCCCGAGACACCTCTGTTCTGTGCCTTTCCGAGATGCCTCTGTTCTCTTCCTCCACGAGACGCCTCTGTTCTGTGCCTTCCTGAGACGCCTCTGTTCTGTGCCTCCCCGAGACGCCTGTTCTGTGCCTCCCCGAGATGCCTCTGTTCTATGCCTTCCTGAGACGCCTCTGTTCTGTGCCTTCCCGAGACTCCTCTGTTCTGTGCCTTCCTGAGACGTGTCTGTTCTGTGCCTTCCTGAGACGCCTCTGTTCTGTGCCTCCCCGAGACGCCTCTGTTCTGTGCCTTCCTGAGACGCCTCTGTTCTGTGCCTTCCTGAGACGCCTCTGTTCTGTGCCTCCCCGAGACACCTCTGTTCTGTGCCTTCCCGAGACGCCTCTGTTCTGTGCCTTCCTGAGAAGCGACTGTTCTGTGCCTTCCTGAGACGCCTCTGTTCTCTTCCTCTTAGAGACGCCTCTGTTCTGTGCCTTCCTGAGATGCCTCTGTTCTGTGCCTTCCCGAGACGCCTCTGTTCTGTGCCTTCCCGAGACGCCTCTGTTCTGTGCCTTCCCGAGACGCCTCTGTTCTGTGCCTTCCTGAGATGCCTCTGTTCTGTGCCTCCCCGAGACGCCTCTGTTCTGTGCCTTCCTGAGACGCCTCTGTTCTGTGCCTCCCCGAGACGCCTCTGTTCTGTGCCTTCCTGAGACGCCTCTGTTCTGTGCCTTCCTGAGACGCCTCTGTTCTGTGCCTTCCTGAGACGCCTCTGTTCTGTGCCTTCCTGAGACGCCTCTGTTCTGTGCCTCCCTGAGATGCCTCTGTTCTGTGCCTTCCTGAGACGCCTCTGTTCTGTGCCTTCCTGAGACGCCTCTGTTCTGTGTCTCCCCGAGACGCCTCTGTTCTGTGCCTTCCTGAGACGCGTCTGTTCTGTGCCTTCCTGAGACGCCTCTGTTCTCTTCCTCTTAGAGACTCCTCTGTTCTGTGCCTTCCTGAGACGCCTCTGTTCTGTGCCTCCCCAAGACGCCTCTGTTCTGTGCCTTCCTGAGACGCGTCTGTTCTGTGCCTTCCTGAGACGCCTCTGTTCTCTTCCTCTTAGAGACTCCTCTGTTCTGTGCCTTCCTGAGACGCCTCTCTTCTGTGCCTTCCTGAGACGCCTCTGTTCTGTGCCTTCCTGAGACGCCTCTGTTCTGTGCCTTCCTGAGACGCCTCTGTTCTCTACCTCTTAGAGACTCCTCTGTTCTGTGCCTTCCTGAGACGCCTCTGTTCTGTGCCTTCCTGAGACGCTTCTGTTCTGTGCCTTCCTGAGACGCCTCTGTTCTCTTCCTCTTAGAGACGCCTCTGTTCTGTGCCTTCCTAAGACGCGTCTGTTCTGTGCCTCCCTGAGACGCCTCTGTTCTCTTCCTCTTAGAGATGCCTCTGTTCTGTGCCTTCCTGAGACGCCTCTGTTCTGTGCCTTCCTGAGACGCCTCTGTTCTGTGCCTTCCTGAGACGCCTCTGTTCTGTGCCTCCCTGAGATGCCTCTGTTCTGTGCCTTCCTGAGACGACTCTGTTCTGTGCCTTCCTGAGACGCCTCTGTTCTGTGTCTTCCTGAGACGCCTCTGTTCTGTGCCTCCCCGAGACGCCTCTGTTCTGTGCCTTCCTGAGAAGCGACTGTTCTGTGCCTTCCTGAGACGCCTCTGTTCTCTTCCTCTTAGAGACGCCTCTGTTCTCTCCCTCTTAGAGACGCCTCTGTTCTGTGCCTTCCTGAGACGCCTCTGTTCTGTGCCTTCCCGAGACGCCTCTGTTCTGTGCCTTCCCGAGACGCCTCTGTTCTGTGCCTTCCTGAGATGCCTCTGTTCTGTGCCTCCCCGATACGCCTCTGTTCTGTGCCTTCCTGAGACGCCTCTGTTCTGTGCCTCCCCGAGACGCCTCTGTTCTGTGCCTTCCTGAGACGCCTCTGTTCTGTGCCTTCCTGAGACGCCTCTGTTCTGTGCCTCCCTGAGATGCCTCTGTTCTGTGCCTTCCTGAGACGCCTCTGTTCTGTGCCTTCCTGAGACGCCTCTGTTCTGTGCCTTCCTGAGACGCCTCTGTTCTGTGCCTCCCCGAGACGCCTCTGTTCTGTGCTTTCCTGAGACGCGTCTGTTCTGTGCCTTCCTGAGACGCCTCTGTTCTCTTCCTCTTAGAGACTCCTCTGTTCTGTGCCTTCCTGAGACGCCTCTGTTCCGTGCCTCCCTGAGACGCCTCTGTTCTGTGCCTTCCTGAGACGCGTCTGTTCTGTGCCTTCCTGAGACGCCTCTGTTCTCTTCCTCTTAGAGACTCCTCTGTTCTGTGCCTTCCTGATACGCCTCTGTTCTGTGCCTTCCTGAGACGCCTCTGTTCTGTGTCTTCCTGAGACGCCTCTGTTCTGTGCCTTCCTGAGACGCCTCTGTTCTGTGCCTTCCTGAGACGCCTCTGTTCTCTTCTTCTTAGAGACTCCTCTGTTCTGTGCCTTCCTGAGACGCCTCTGTTCTGTGCCTTCCTGAGACGCCTCTGTTCTGTGCCTTCCTGAGACGCCTCTGTTCTCTTCCTCTTAGAGATGCCTCTGTTCTGTGCCTTCCTAAGACGCATCTGTTCTGTGCCTTCCTGAGACGCCTCTGTTCTCTTCCTCTTAGAGATGCCTCTGTTCTGTGCCTTCCTGAGACGCCTCTGTTCTGTGCCTTCCTGAGACGCCTCTGTTCTGTGCCTTCCCGAGACGCCTCTGTTCTGTGCCTTCCTGAGACGCCTCTGTTCTGTGCCTTCCTGAGACGCCTCTGTTCTGTGCCTTCCCGAGACGCCTCTGTTCTTTGCCTTCCCGAGACGCCTCTGTTCTGTGCCTTCCTGAGACGCCTCTGTTCTGTGCCTCCCCGAGACGCCTCTGTTCTGTGCCTTCCTGAGACGCCTCTGTTCTGTGCCTTCCTGAGACTCCTCTGTTCTGTGCCTTCCTGAGACGCCTCTGTTCTGTGCCTCCCCAAAACGCCTCTGTTCTGTGCCTTCCTGAGACGCCTGTGTTCTGTGCCTCCCCGAGACGCCTCTGTTCTGTGCCTTCCTGAGACGCCTCTGTTCTGTGCCTTCCTGAGACGCCTCTGTTCTCTTCCTCTTAGAGACGCCTCTGTTCTGTGCCTTCCTGAGACGCCTCTGTTCTGTGCCTTCCCGAGAAGCCTCTGTTCTGTGCCTTCCCGAGACGCCTCTGTTCTGTGCCTTCCCGAGATGCTTCTGTTCTGTGCCTTCCCGAGACGCCTCTGTTCTGTGCCTTCCCGAGACGCCTCTGTTCAGTGCCTTCCCGAGACGCCTCTGTTCTGTGCCTTCCCGAGACGCCTCTGTTCTGTGCCTTCCCGAGACGCCTCTGTTCTGTGCCTTCCCGAGACGCCTCTGTTCTGTGCCTTCCTGAGACGCCTCTGTTCTGTGCTTCCCCGAGACGCCTCTGTTCTGTGCCTTCCTGAGACGCCTCTGTTCTGTGCCTTCCTGAGACGCCTCTGTTCTGTGCCTTCCTGAGACGCCTCTGTTCTGTGCCTTCCCGAGACGCCTCTGTTCTGTGCCTTCACGAGACGCCTCTGTTCTGTGCCTTCCTGAGACGCCTCTGTTCTGTGCCTCCCCGAGACGCCTCTGTTCTGTGCCTTCCTGAGACGCCTCTGTTCTGTGCCTTCCTGAGACTCCTCTGTTCTGTGCCTTCCTGAGACGCCTCTGTTCTGTGCCTCCCCAAGACGCCTCTGTTCTGTGCCTTCCTGAGACGCCTGTGTTCTGTGCCTCCCCGAGATGCCTCTGTTCTGTGCCTTCCTGAGACGCCTCTGTTCTGTGCCTTCCTGAGACGCCTCTGTTCTGTGCCTTCCTGAGACGCCTCTGTTCTCTTCCTCTTAGAGACGCCTCTGTTCTGTGCCTTCCTGAGACGCCTCTGTTCTGTGCCTTCCCGAGACGCCTCTGTTCTGTGTCTTCCCGAGACGCCTCTGTTTTGTGCCTTCCCGAGATGCCTCTGTTCTGTGCCTTCCCGAGACGCCTCTGTTCTGTGCCTTCCCGAGACGCCTCTGTTCTGTGCCTTCCCGAGACGCCTCTGTTCTGTGCCTTCCCGAGACGCCTCTGTTCTGTGCCTTCCCGAGACGCCTCTGTTCTGTGCCTTCCCGAGACGCCTCTGTTCTGTGCCTTCCTGAGACGCCTCTGTTCTGTGCCTCCCCGAGACGCCTCTGTTCTGTGCCTTCCTGAGACGCCTCTGTTCTGTGCCTTCCTGAGACGCCTCTGTTCTGTGACTTCCTGAGACGCCTCTGTTCTGTGCCTCCCCGAGACGCCTCTGTTCTGTGCCTTCCTGAGACGCCTCTGTTCTGTGCCTCCCCGAGACGCCTCTGTTCTGTGCCTTCCTGAGACGCCTCTGTTCTGTGCCTTCCTGAGACGCCTCTGTTCTGTGCCTTCCTGAGACGCCTCTGTTCTGTGCCTCCCTGAGATGCCTCTGTTCTGTGCCTTCCTGAGACGCCTCTGTTCTGTGCCTACCCGAGACGCCTCTGTTCTGTGCCTTCCTGAGACGCCTCTGTTCTGTGCCTCCCCGAGACGCCTCTGTTCTGTGCCTCCCCGAGACGCCTCTGTTCTGTGCCTTCCTGAGACGCCTCTGTTCTGTGCCGTCCTGAGACGCCTCTGTTCTGTGCCTTCCCGAGAAGCCTCTGTTCTGTGCCTTCCCGAGACGCCTCTGTTCTGTGCCTTCCCGAGACGCCTCTGTTCTGTGCCTTCCTGAGACGCCTCTGTTCTGTGCCTCCCCGAGACGCCTCTGTTCTGTGCCTTCCTGAGACGCCTGTTCTGTGCCTTCCTGAGACGCCTCTGTTCTGTGCCTCCCCGAGACGCCTCTGTTCTGTGCCTCCCCGAGGCGCCTCTGTTCTGTGCCTTCCTGAGACGCCTCTGTTCTGTGCCTCCCCGAGACGCCTCTGTTCTGTGCCTTCCTGAGACGCCTCTGTTCTGTGCCTTCCTGAGACGCCTCTGTTCTGTGCCTTCCTGAGACGCCTCTGTTCTGTGCCTCCCTGAGATGCCTCTGTTCTGTGCCTTCCTGAGATGCCTCTGTTCTGTGCCTCCCCGAGACGCCTCTGTTCTGTGCCTCCCCGAGACGCCTCTGTTCTGTGCCTTAGTGAGACGCCTCTGTTCTGTTCCTTCCCGAGACGCCTCTGTTCTGTGCCTCCCCGAGACGCCTCTGTTCTGTGCCTTCCTGAGAAGCGACTGTTCTGTGCCTTCCTGAGACGCCTCTGTTCTCTTCCTCTTAGAGACGCCTCTGTTCTGTGCCTTCCTGAGACTCCTCTGTTCTGTGCCTTCCTGAGACGCCTCTGTTCTGTGCCTTCCTGAGACGCCTCTGTTCTGTGCCTTCCTGAGACGCCTCTGTTCTGTGCCTCCCCGAGACGCCTCTGTTCTGTGCCTTCCTGAGACGCCTCTGTTCTGTGCCTCCCCGAGACGCCTCTGTTCTGTGCCTTCCTGAGACGCCTCTGTTCTGTGCCTTCCTGAGACGCCTCTGTTCTGTGCCTTCCTGAGACGCCTCTGTTCTGTGCCTCCCCGAGACGCCTCTGTTCTGTGCCTTCCTGAGACGCCTCTGTTCTGTGCCTTCCTGAGACGCCTCTGTTCTGTGCCTCCCTGAGATGCCTCTGTTCTGTGCCTTCCAGAGACGCCTCTGTTCTGTGCCTTCCTGAGACGCCTCTGTTCTGTGCCTCCCCGAGACGCCTTTGTTCTGTAACTTCCCGAGACGCCTCTGTTCTCTTCTTCTCCGAGACGTCTCTGTTCTGTGCCTTCCCGAGACGCCTCTGTTCTCTTCCTCTCCGAGAGGCCTCTGTTCTGTGCCTCCCCGAGACGCCTTTGTTTTATGCCTTCCTGAGACGTCTATGTTCTTTTCCTCTTCGAGACGCCTCTGTTCTGTGCCTTCCCGAGACACCTCTGTTCTGTGCCTTTCCGAGATGCCTCTGTTCTCTTCCTCCACGAGACGCCTCTGTTCTGTGCCTTCCTGAGACGCCTCTGTTCTGTGCCTCCCCGAGACGCCTGTTCTGTGCCTCCCCGAGATGCCTCTGTTCTATGCCTTCCTGAGACGCCTCTGTTCTGTGCCTTCCCGAGACTCCTCTGTTCTGTGCCTTCCTGAGACGTGTCTGTTCTGTGCCTTCCTGAGACGCCTCTGTTCTGTGCCTCCCCGAGACGCCTCTGTTCTGTGCCTTCCTGAGACGCCTCTGTTCTGTGCCTTCCTGAGACGCCTCTGTTCTGTGCCTCCCCGAGACACCTCTGTTCTGTGCCTTCCCGAGACGCCTCTGTTCTGTGCCTTCCTGAGAAGCGACTGTTCTGTGCCTTCCTGAGACGCCTCTGTTCTCTTCCTCTTAGAGACGCCTCTGTTCTGTGCCTTCCTGAGATGCCTCTGTTCTGTGCCTTCCCGAGACGCCTCTGTTCTGTGCCTTCCCGAGACGCCTCTGTTCTGTGCCTTCCCGAGACGCCTCTGTTCTGTGCCTTCCTGAGATGCCTCTGTTCTGTGCCTCCCCGAGACGCCTCTGTTCTGTGCCTTCCTGAGACGCCTCTGTTCTGTGCCTCCCCGAGACGCCTCTGTTCTGTGCCTTCCTGAGACGCCTCTGTTCTGTGCCTTCCTGAGACGCCTCTGTTCTGTGCCTTCCTGAGACGCCTCTGTTCTGTGCCTCCCTGAGATGCCTCTGTTCTGTGCCTTCCTGAGACGCCTCTGTTCTGTGCCTTCCTGAGACGCCTCTGTTCTGTGCCTCCCCGAGACGCCTCTGTTCTGTGCCTTCCTGAGACGCGTCTGTTCTGTGCCTTCCTGAGACGCCTCTGTTCTCTTCCTCTTAGAGACACCTCTGTTCTGTGCCTTCCTGAGACGCCTCTGTTCTGTGCCTCCCCAAGACGCCTCTGTTCTGTGCCTTCCTGAGACGCGTCTGTTCTGTGCCTTCCTGAGACGCCTCTGTTCTCTTCCTCTTAGAGACTCCTCTGTTCTGTGCCTTCCTGAGACGCCTCTCTTCTGTGCCTTCCTGAGACGCCTCTGTTCTGTGCCTTCCTGAGACGCCTCTGTTCTGTGCCTTCCTGAGACGCCTCTGTTCTCTACCTCTTAGAGACTCCTCTGTTCTGTGCCTTCCTGAGACGCCTCTGTTCTGTGCCTTCCTGAGACGCCTCTGTTCTGTGCCTTCCTGAGACGCCTCTGTTCTGTGCCTTCCTAAGACGCGTCTGTTCTGTGCCTCCCTGAGACGCCTCTGTTCTCTTCCTCTTAGAGATGCCTCTGTTCTGTGCCTTCCTGAGACGCCTCTGTTCTGTGCCTTCCTGAGACGCCTCTGTTCTGTGCCTTCCTGAGACGCCTCTGTTCTGTGCCTCCCTGAGATGCCTCTGTTCTGTGCCTTCCTGAGACGACTCTGTTCTGTGCCTTCCTGAGACGCCTCTGTTCTGTGCCTTACTGAGACGCCTCTGTTCTGTGCCTCCCCGAGACGCCTCTGTTCTGTGCCTTCCTGAGAAGCGACTGTTCTGTGCCTTCCTGAGACGCCTCTGTTCTCTTCCTCTTAGAGACGCCTCTGTTCTCTCCCTCTTAGAGACGCCTCTGTTCTGTGCCTTCCTGAGACGCCTCTGTTCTGTGCCTTCCCGAGACGCCTCTGTTCTGTGCCTTCCCGAGACGCCTCTGTTCTGTGCCTTCCTGAGATGCCTCTGTTCTGTGCCTCCCCGATACGCCTCTGTTCTGTGCCTTCCTGAGACGCCTCTGTTCTGTGCCTCCCCGAGACGCCTCTGTTCTGTGCCTTCCTGAGACGCCTCTGTTCTGTGCCTTCCTGAGACGCCTCTGTTCTGTGCCTCCCTGAGATGCCTCTGTTCTGTGCCTTCCTGATACGCCTCTGTTCTGTGCCTTCCTGAGACGCCTCTGTTCTGTGCCTTCCTGAGACGCCTCTGTTCTGTGCCTCCCCGAGACGCCTCTGTTCTGTGCCTTCCTGAGACGCGTCTGTTCTGTGCCTTCCTGAGACGCCTCTGTTCTCTTCCTCTTAGAGACTCCTCTGTTCTGTGCCTTCCTGAGACGCCTCTGTTCCGTGCCTCCCTGAGACGCCTCTGTTCTGTGCCTTCCTGAGACGCGTCTGTTCTGTGCCTTCCTGAGACGCCTCTGTTCTCTTCCTCTTAGAGACTCCTCTGTTCTGTGCCTTCCTGATACGCCTCTGTTCTGTGCCTTCCTGAGACGCCTCTGTTCTGTGTCTTCCTGAGACGCCTCTGTTCTGTGCCTTCCTGAGACGCCTCTGTTCTGTGCCTTCCTGAGACGCCTCTGTTCTCTTCTTCTTAGAGACTCCTCTGTTCTGTGCCTTCCTGAGACGCCTCTGTTCTGTGCCTTCCTGAGACGCCTCTGTTCTGTGCCTTCCTGAGACGCCTCTGTTCTCTTCCTCTTAGAGATGCCTCTGTTCTGTGCCTTCCTAAGACGCATCTGTTCTGTGCCTTCCTGAGACGCCTCTGTTCTCTTCCTCTTAGAGATGCCTCTGTTCTGTGCCTTCCTGAGACGCCTCTGTTCTGTGCCTTCCTGAGACGCCTCTGTTCTGTGCCTTCCTGAGACGCCTCTGTTCTGTGCCTTCCCGAGACGCCTCTGTTCTGTGCCTTCCTGAGACGCCTCTGTTCTGTGCCTTCCTGAGACGCCTCTGTTCTGTGCCTTCCCGAGACGCCTCTGTTCTTTGCCTTCCCGAGACGCCTCTGTTCTGTGCCTTCCTGAGACGCCTCTGTTCTGTGCCTCCCCGAGACGCCTCTGATCTGTGCCTTCCTGAGACGCCTCTGTTCTGTGCCTTCCTGAGACTCCTCTGTTCTGTGCCTTCCTGAGACGCCTCTGTTCTGTGCCTCCCCAAGACGCCTCTGTTCTGTGCCTTCCTGAGACGCCTGTGTTCTGTGCCTCCCCGAGACGCCTCTGTTCTGTGCCTTCCTGAGACGCCTCTGTTCTGTGCCTTCCTGAGACGCCTCTGTTCTGTGCCTTCCTGAGACGCCTCTGTTCTCTTCCTCTTAGAGACGCCTCTGTTCTGTGCCTTCCTGAGACGCCTCTGTTCTGTGCCTTCCCGAGACGCCTCTGTTCTGTGCCTTCCCGAGACGCCTCTGTTCTGTGCCTTCCCGAGATGCTTCTGTTCTGTGCCTTCCCGAGACGCCTCTGTTCTGTGCCTTCCCGAGACGCCTCTGTTCAGTGCCTTCCCGAGACGCCTCTGTTCTGTGCCTTCCCGAGACGCCTCTGTTCTGTGCCTTCCCGAGACGCCTCTGTTCTGTGCCTTCCCGAGACGCCTCTGTTCTGTGCCTTCCTGAGACGCCTCTGTTCTGTGCCTCCCCGAGACGCCTCTGTTCTGTGCCTTCCTGAGACGCCTCTGTTCTGTGCCTTCCTGAGACGCCTCTGTTCTGTGCCTTCCTGAGACGCCTCTGTTCTGTGCCTTCCCGAGACGCCTCTGTTCTGTGCCTTCACGAGACGCCTCTGTTCTGTGCCTTCCTGAGACGCCTCTGTTCTGTGCCTCCCCGAGACGCCTCTGTTCTGTGCCTTCCTGAGACGCCTCTGTTCTGTGCCTTCCTGAGACTCCTCTGTTCTGTGCCTTCCTGAGACGCCTCTGTTCTGTGCCTCCCCAAGACGCCTCTGTTCTGTGCCTTCCTGAGACGCCTGTGTTCTGTGCCTCCCCGAGATGCCTCTGTTCTGTGCCTTCCTGAGACGCCTCTGTTCTGTGCCTTCCTGAGACGCCTCTGTTCTGTGCCTTCCTGAGACGCCTCTGTTCTCTTCCTCTTAGAGACGCCTCTGTTCTGTGCCTTCCTGAGACGCCTCTGTTCTGTGCCTTCCCGAGACGCCTCTGTTCTGTGCCTTCCCGAGACGCCTCTGTTTTGTGCCTTCCCGAGATGCCTCTGTTCTGTGCCTTCCCGAGACGCCTCTGTTCTGTGCCTTCCCGAGACGCCTCTGTTCTGTGCCTTCCCGAGACGCCTCTGTTCTGTGCCTTCCCGAGACGCCTCTGTTCTGTGCCTTCCCGAGACGCCTCTGTTCTGTGCCTTCCCGAGACGCCTCTGTTCTGTGCCTTCCTGAGACGCCTCTGTTCTGTGCCTCCCCGAGACGCCTCTGTTCTGTGCCTTCCTGAGACGCCTCTGTTCTGTGCCTTCCTGAGACGCCTCTGTTCTGTGACTTCCTGAGACGCCTCTGTTCTGTGCCTCCCCGAGACGCCTCTGTTCTGTGCCTTCCTGAGACGCCTCTGTTCTGTGCCTCCCCGAGACGCCTCTGTTCTGTGCCTTCCTGAGACGCCTCTGTTCTGTGCCTTCCTGAGACGCCTCTGTTCTGTGCCTTCCTGAGACGCCTCTGTTCTGTGCCTCCCTGAGATGCCTCTGTTCTGTGCCTTCCTGAGACGCCTCTGTTCTGTGCCTACCCGAGACGCCTCTGTTCTGTGCCTTCCTGAGACGCCTCTGTTCTGTGCCTCCCCGAGACGCCTCTGTTCTGTGCCTCCCCGAGACGCCTCTGTTCTGTGCCTTCCTGAGACGCCTCTGTTCTGTGCCTTCCTGAGACGCCTCTGTTCTGTGCCTTCCCGAGAAGCCTCTGTTCTGTGCCTTCCCGAGACGCCTCTGTTCTGTGCCTTCCCGAGACGCCTCTGTTCTGTGCCTTCCTGAGACGCCTCTGTTCTGTGCCTCCCCGAGACGCCTCTGTTCTGTGCCTTCCTGAGACGCCTGTTCTGTGCCTTCCTGAGACGCCTCTGTTCTGTGCCTCCCCGAGACGCCTCTGTTCTGTGCCTCCCCGAGGCGCCTCTGTTCTGTGCCTTCCTGAGACGCCTCTGTTCTGTGCCTCCCCGAGACGCCTCTGTTCTGTGCCTTCCTGAGACGCCTCTGTTCTGTGCCTTCCTGAGACGCCTCTGTTCTGTGCCTTCCTGAGACGCCTCTGTTCTGTGCCTCCCTGAGATGCCTCTGTTCTGTGCCTTCCTGAGATGCCTCTGTTCTGTGCCTCCCCGAGACGCCTCTGTTCTGTGCCTCCCCGAGACGCCTCTGTTCTGTGCCTTAGTGAGACGCCTCTGTTCTGTTCCTTCCCGAGACGCCTCTGTTCTGTGCCTCCCCGAGACGCCTCTGTTCTGTGCCTTCCTGAGAAGCGACTGTTCTGTGCCTTCCTGAGACGCCTCTGTTCTCTTCCTCTTAGAGACGCCTCTGTTCTGTGCCTTCCTGAGACGCCTCTGTTCTGTGCCTTCCCGAGACGCCTCTGTTCTGTGCCTTCCCGAGACGCCTCTGTTCTGTGCCTTCCTGAGATGCCTCTGTTCTGTGCCTCCCCGATACGCCTCTGTTCTGTGCCTTCCTGAGACGCCTCTGTTCTGTGCCTCCCCGAGACGCCTCTGTTCTGTGCCTTCCTGAGACGCCTCTGTTCTGTGCCTTCCTGAGACGCCTCTGTTCTGTGCCTTCCTGAGACGCCTCTGTTCTGTGCCTCCCTGAGATGCCTCTGTTCTGTGCCTTCCTGAGACGCCTCTGTTCTGTGCCTTCCTGAGACGCCTCTGTTCTGTGCCTTCCTGAGACGCCTCTGTTCTCTTCCTCTTAGAGACTCCTCTGTTCTGTGCCTTCCTGAGACGCCTCTGTTCTGTGCCTTCCTGAGACGCCTCTGTTCTGTGCCTTCCTGAGACGCCTCTGTTCTCTTCCTCTTAGAGATGCCTCTGTTCTGTGCCTTCCTAAGACGCATCTGTTCTGTGCCTTCCTGAGACGCCTCTGTTCTCTTCCTCTTAGAGATGCCTCTGTTCTGTGCCTTCCTGAGACGCCTCTGTTCTGTGCCTTCCTGAGACGCCTCTGTTCTGTGCCTTCCTGAGACGCCTCTGTTCTGTGCCTTCCCGAGACGCCTCTGTTCTGTGCCTTCCTGAGACGCCTCTGTTCTGTGCCTTCCTGAGACGCCTCTGTTCTGTGCCTTCCTGAGACGCCTCTGTTCTGTGCCTTCCCGAGACGCCTCTGTTCTGTGCCTTCCCGAGACGCCTCTGTTCTGTGCCTTCCTGAGACGCCTCTGTTCTGTGCCTCCCCGAGACGCCTCTGTTCTGTGCCTTCCTGAGACGCCTCTGTTCTGTGCCTTCCTGAGACTCCTCTGTTCTGTGCCTTCCTAAGACGCCTCTGTTCTGTGCCTCCCCAAGACGCCTCTGTTCTGTGCCTCCCCGAGACGCCTCTGTTCTGTGCCTTCCTGAGACGCCTCTGTTCTGTGCCTTCCTGAGACGCCTCTGTTCTGTGCCTTCCTGAGACGCCTCTGTTCTGTGCCTTCCTGAGACGCCTCTGTTCTCTTCCTCTTAGAGACGCCTCTGTTCTGTGCCTTCCCGAGACGCCTCTGTTCTGTGCCTTCCCGAGACACCTCTGTTCTGTGCCTTCCCGAGATGCCTCTGTTCTGTGCCTTCCCGAGACGCCTCTGTTCTGTGCCTTCCCGAGACGCCTCTGTTCTGTGCCTTCCCGAGACGCCTCTGTTCTGTGCCTTCCCGAGACGCCTCTGTTCTGTGCCTTCCCGAGACGCCTCTGTTCTGTGCCTTCCTGAGACGCCTCTGTTCTGTGCCTCCCCGAGACGCCTCTGTTCTGTGCCTTCCTGAGACGCCTCTGTTCTGTGCCTTCCTGAGACGCCTCTGTTCTGTGCCTTCCTGAGACGCCTCTGTTCTGTGCCTCCCCGAGACGCCTCTGTTCTGTGCCTTCCTGAGACGCCTCTGTTCTGTGACTCCCCGAGACGCCTCTGTTCTGTGCCTTCCTGAGACGCCTCTGTTCTGTGCCTTCCTGAGACTCCTCTGTTCTGTGCCTTCCTGAGACGCCTCTGTTCTGTGCCTCCCTGAGATGCCTCTGTTCTGTGCCTTCCTGAGACGCCTCTGTTCTGTGCCTCCCCGATACGCCTCTGTTCTGTGCCTTCCTGAGACGCCTCTGTTCTGTGCCTCCCCGAGACGCCTCTGTTCTGTGCCTTCCTGAGACGCGTCTGTTCTGTGCCTTCCTGAGACACCTCTGTTCTCTTCCTCTTAGAGACTCCTCTGTTCTGTGCCTTCCTGAGACGCCTCTGTTCCGTGCCTCCCTGAGACGCCTCTGTTCTGTGCCTTCCTGAGACGCGTCTGTTCTGTGCCTTCCTGAGACGCCTCTGTTCTCTTCCTCTTAGAGACTCCTCTGTTCTGTGCCTTCCTGAGACGCCTCTGTTCTGTGCCTTCCTGAGACGCCTCTGTTCTGTGCCTTCCTGAGACGCCTCTGTTCTGTGCCTTCCTGAGACGCCTCTGTTCTGTGCCTTCCTGAGACGCCTCTGTTCTCTTCCTCTTAGAGACTCCTCTGTTCTGTGCCTTCCTGAGACGCCTCTGTTCTGTGCCTTCCTGAGACGCCTCTGTTCTGTGCCTTCCTGAGACGCCTCTGTTCTCTTCCTCTTAGAGATGCCTCTGTTCTGTGCCTTCCTAAGACGCATCTGTTCTGTGCCTTCCTGAGACGCCTCTGTTCTCTTCCTCTTAGAGATGCCTCTGTTCTGTGCCTTCCTGAGACGCCTCTGTTCTGTGCCTTCCTGAGACGCCTCTGTTCTGTGCCTTCCTGAGACGCCTCTGTTCGGTGCCTTCCCGAGACGCCTCTGTTCTGTGCCTTCCTGAGACGCCTCTGTTCTGTGCCTTCCTGAGACGCCTCTGTTCTGTGCCTTCCCGAGACGCCTCTGTTCTGTGCCTTCCCGAGACGCCTCTGTTCTGTGCCTTCCTGAGACGCCTCTGTTCTGTGCCTCCCCGAGACGCCTCTGTTCTGTGCCTTCCTGAGACGCCTCTGTTCTGTGCCTTCCTGAGACTCCTCTGTTCTGTGCCTTCCCGAGACGCCTCTGTTCTGTGCCTTCCCGAGACGCCTCTGTTCTGTGCCTTCCCGAGATGCCTCTGTTCTGTGCCTTCCCGAGACGCCTCTGTTCTGTGCCTTCCCGAGACGCCTCTGTTCTGTGCCTTCCCGAGACGCCTCTGTTCTGTGCCTTCCCGAGACGCCTCTGTTCTGTGCCTTCCCGAGACGCCTCTGTTCTGTGCCTTCCTGAGACGCCTCTGTTCTGTGCCTCCCCGAGACGCCTCTGTTCTGTGCCTTCCTGAGACGCCTCTGTTCTGTGCCTTCCTGAGACGCCTCTGTTCTGTGCCTTCCTGAGACGCCTCTGTTCTGTGCCTCCCCGAGACGCCTCTGTTCTGTGCCTTCCTGAGACGCCTCTGTTCTGTGCCTCCCCGAGACGCCTCTGTTCTGTGCCTTCCTGAGACGCCTCTGTTCTGTGCCTTCCTGAGACTCCTCTGTTCTGTGCCTTCCTGAGACGCCTCTGTTCTGTGCCTCCCTGAGATGCCTCTGTTCTGTGCCTTCCTGAGACGCCTCTGTTCTGTGCCTCCCCGATACGCCTCTGTTCTGTGCCTTCCTGAGACACCTCTGTTCTGTGCCTCCCCGAGACGCCTCTGTTCTGTGCCTCCCCGAGACGCCTCTGTTCTGTGCCTTCCTGAGACGCCTCTGTTCTGTGCCTTCCTGAGACGCCTCTGTTCTGTGCCTTCCCGAGAAGCCTCTGTTCTGTGCCTTCCCGAGACGCCTCTGTTCTGTGCCTTCCCGAGACGCCTCTGTTCTGTGCCTTCCCGAGACGCCTCTGTTCTGTGCCTTCCTGAGACGCCTGTGTTCTGTGCCTCCCCGAGACGCCTCTGTTCTGTGCCTTCCTGAGACGCCTGTTCTGTGCCTTCCTGAGACGCCTCTGTTCTGTGCCTCCCCGAGATGCCTCTGTTCTGTGCCTCCCCGAGACGCCTCTGTTCTGTGCCTTCCTGAGACGCCTCTGTTCTGTGCCTCCCCGAGATGCCTCTGTTCTGTGCCTTCCTGAGACGCCTGTTCTGTGCCTTCCTGAGACGCCTCTGTTCTGTGCCTCCCCGAGATGCCTCTGTTCTGTGCCTCCCCGAGACGCCTCTGTTCTGTGCCTTCCTGAGACGCCTCTGTTCTGTGCCTCCCCGAGACGCCTCTGTTCTGTGCCTTCCTGAGACGCCTCTGTTCTGTGCCTTCCTGAGACGCCTCTGTTCTTTGCCTTCCTGAGACGCCTCTGTTCTGTGCCTCCCTGAGATGCCTCTGTTCTGTGCCTTCCTGAGATGCCTCTGTTCTGTGCCTCCCCGAGACGCCTCTGTTCTGTGCCTTCCTGAGACGCCTCTGTACTGTGCCTCCCCGAGACGCCTCTGTTCTGTGCCTCCCCGAGACGCCTCTGTTCTGTGCCTTCCTGAGACGCCTCTGTTCTGTGCCTTCCCGAGACGCCTCTGTTCTGTGCCTTCCCGAGACGCCTCTGTTCTCTTCCTCCCCGAGATGTCTTGTCTTATAGACAGCAGGGTCTTGGTGATTCTCATAACCCCATTATTTTTCTGCTGCAATTAAAGGGGTTTTCCCCACAAACAAAGTACATTATATCAATAGATGTTGGAATAATAATAAGTTCCACAATTGGATGTGTTTAAAGCAGCACTCCAGAGTTTTTTTAATTGCACTGCTGGATTGAGTCTTTAAATGTAAGCCCCCTTCACCCTGTCTGATACTCACCTGTTGTCCCCTTAATCTTTTTTACAGCCTCGCTTCAGTCCACCTACGGCGAAAAGTGACCTGCCAGCGCACTCCAGTGTCTGCTGGAGCACATAAAAGGTCACTTTTCAATACAAGTCTATGAGAGCCTCATTCTGGCTCTCATAGACTTGTATTGAGAGCTTGTGACAGAAGCTAAGGCCAAAACATGGCGCCTCAGGGCCATGTCTGCGTTCTCTGCTGCCTCCTCCCCGGCTGTCCGGTCTGTATTCTCTCCTGCCTCCTCCCCGGCCTTCCTGTCTGTATTCTCTCCTGCCTCCTCCCTGGCCTTCCTGTCTGTATTATCTCCTGCCTCCTCCCTGGCCTTCCTGTCTGTATTCTCTCCTGTGTCCTCCCCAGCTGTTCTGTCTGTATTCTCTCCTGTGTCCTACCCGGCTGTCATGTCTGTATTCTCTCCTGCCTCCTCCCCGGCCTTCCTGTCTGTATTCTCTTCTGCCTCCTCCCCGGCCGTCATGTCTGTATTCTCTCCTGCCTCCTCCCCGGCCTTCCTGTCTGTATTCTCTCCTGCCTCCTCCCCGGCCGTCCTGCCTGTATTCTTTCCTGCCTCCTCCCCAGCCTTCCTGTCTGTAATATCTCCTGCCTCCTCCCTGGCCTTCCTGTCTGTATTCTCTTCTGCCTCCTCCCTGGCCTTCCTGTCTGTATTATCTCCTGCCTCCTCCCCAGCCTTCCTGTCTGTATTATCTCCTGCCTCCTCCCCGGCCTTTCTGTCTGTATTCTCTTCTGCCTCCTCCCCGGCCGTCTTGTCTGTATTCTCTTCTGCCTCCTTCCCAGCCTTCCTGTCTGTATTCTCTTCTGCCTCCTCCCCGGCCATCCGGTCTGTATTCTCTCCTGCCTCCTCCCTGGCCTTCCTGTCTGTATTCTCTCCTGCCTCCTCCCTGGCCGTTCTGTCTGTATTCTCTCCTGTGTCCTCCCCGGCCATTCTGTCTGTATTCTCTCCTGTGTCCTCCCCAGCTGTTCTGTCTGTACTATCTCCTGTGTCCTACCCGGCTGTCATGTCTGTATTCTCTCCTGCCTCCTCCCTGGCCTTCCTGTCTGTATTCTCTTCTGCCTCCTCCCCGGCCTTCCTGTCTGTATTCTCTCCTGCCTTCTCCTTGGCCGTCATGTCTGTATTCTCTCCCGCTTCCTCCCTGGCCGTCATGTCTGTATTCTCTCCGGCCTCTGCCCCGGCCTTCGTGTCTGTATTCTCTCCTGCCTCCTCTCCGGCCATCCGGTCTGTATTCTCTCCTGCCTTCTCCTCGGCCGTCATGTCTGTATTCTCTCCTGCCTCCTCCCTGGCCTTCCTGACTGTATTATCTCCTGCCTCCTCCCCGGCCTTCCTGTATGTATTCTCTCCAGCCTCCTCCCCGGCCTTCCTGTCTGTATTCTCTCCTGCCTCCTCCCCGGCCTTCCTGTCTGTATTCTCTCCTGCCTCCTCCCCGGCCGTCCTGCCTGTATTCTTTCCTGCCTCCTCCCCAGCCTTCCTGTCTGTATTATCTCCTGCCTCCTCCCTGGCCTTCCTGTCTGTATTCTCTCCTGCCTCCTCCCTGGCCTTCCTGTCTGTATTATCTCCTGCCTCCTCCCCAGCCTTCCTGTCTGTATTATCTCCTGCCTCCTCCCCGGCCGTCCTGTCTGTATTCTCTTCTGCCTCCTCCCCGGCCGTCTTGTCTGTATTCTCTTCTGCCTCCTTCCCAGCCTTCCTGTCTGTATTCTCTTCTGCCTCCTCCCCGGCCATCCGGTCTGTATTCTCTCCTGCCTCCTCCCTGGCCTTCCTGTCTGTATTCTCTCCTGCCTCCTCCCTGGCCGTTCTGTCTGTATTCTCTCCTGTGTCCTCCCCGGCCATTCTGTCTGTATTCTCTCCTGTGTCCTCCCCAGCTGTTCTGTCTGTATTATCTCCTGTGTCCTACCCGGCTGTCATGTCTGTATTCTCTCCTGCCTCCTCCCTGGCCTTCCTGTCTGTATTCTCTTCTGCCTCCTCCCCGGCCTTCCTGTCTGTATTCTCTCCTGCCTTCTCCTTGGCCGTCATGTCTGTATTCTCTCCCGCTTCCTCCCTGGCCGTCATGTCTGTATTCTCTCCGGCCTCTGCCCCGGCCTTCGTGTCTGTATTCTCTCCTGCCTTCTCCTCGGCCGTCATGTCTGTATTCTCTCCTGCCTCCTCCCTGGCCTTCCTGTCTGTAATATCTCCTGCCTCCTCCCCGGCCTTCCTGTCTGTATTCTCTCCAGCCTCCTCCCCGGCCATCCTGTCTGTATTCTCTCCTGCCTCCTCCCCGGCCTTCCTGTCTGTATTCTCTCCTGCCTCCTCCCCGGCCATCCGGTCTTTATCCTCTCCTGCCTCCTCCCCGGCCTTCCTGTCTGTATTCTCCTGTATCCTCCCCGGCCGGTCTGTCTGTATTCTCTCCTGCCTCCTCCCCGGCATTCCTGTCAGTATTCTCTCCTGCCTCCTCCCCGGCCTTTCTGTCTGTATTCTCTCCTGCCTCCTCCTCGGACATCCTGTCTGTATTCTCTCCTGCCTCCTCCTCGGACATCCTGTCTGTATTCTCTCCTGCCTCCTCCCCGGCCATCCTGTCTGTATTCTCTCCTGCCTCCTCCTCGGACATCCTGTCTGTATTCTCTCCTGCCTCCTCCCCGGCCATCCTGTCTGTATTCTCTCCTCCCTCCTCCTCGGCCATCCTGTCTGTATTCTCTCCTGCCTCCTCCCCGGCCTTTCTGTCTGTATTCTCTCCTGCCTCCTTCCCGGCCGTCATGTCAGTATTCTCTCCTGCCTCCTTCCCGGCCGTCCTGCCTGTATTCTCTTCTGCCTCCTCCCCGGCCTTCCTGTCTGTATTCTCTCCTGCCTCATCCCCAGCCTTCCTGTCTGTATTCTCTTCCGCCTCCTCCCCGGTCTTCCTGTCTGTATTCTCTCCTGCCTCCTCCTCGGCCTTCCTGTCTGTATTCTCTTCCGCCTCCTCCCCGGTCTTCCTGTCTGTATTCTCTCCTGCTTCCTCCCCGGCCTTCCTGTCTGTATTCTCTCCTGCCTCATCCCCAGCCTTCCTGTCTGTATTCTCTTCCGCCTCCTCCCCGGCCTTCCTGCCTGTAATCTCTCCTGCCTCCTCCCCGGTCTTCCTGTCTGTATTCTCTCCTGCCTCCTCCTCGGCCTTCCTGTCTGTATTCTCTTCCGCCTCCTCCCCGGTCTTCCTGTCTGTATTCTCTCCTGCCTCCTCCTCAGCCTTCCTGTCTGTATTTTCTCCTGCCTCCTCCCTGGCCTTCCTGTCTGTATTCTCTCCTGCCTCCTCCCCGGCCTTCCTGTCTGTATTCTCTCCTGCCTCCTCCTCAGCCTTCCTGTCTGTATTCTCTTCCGCCTCCTCCACGGCCTTCCTGTCTGTATTCTCTCCTGCCTCCTCCCCGGCCGTCATGACTGTATTCTCTCCTGCCTCCTCCCCGGCATCCCATCTGTATTCTCTCCTGCCTCCTCCCCGGCCGTCCTGTCTGTATTTTCTTCTGCCTCCTCCCCGGCCGTCATGTCTGTATTCTCTTCTGCCTCCTCCCCGGCTGTCCTGTCTGTATTCTCTCCTGCCTCCTACCCGGCTGTCCTGTCTGTATTCTCTCCTGCCTCCTCCCCGGCTGTCCTGTCTGTATTCTCTCCTGCTTCCTCTCCGGCTGTCCGGTCTATAATCTCTCCTGACTCCTCCCCGGCTGTCCGGTCTGTATTCTCTCCTGCGTCCTCCCCGGCCGTCATGTCTATATTCTCTCCTGCCTCCTCCCCGGCCTTCCTGTCTGTATTCTCTCCTCCCTCCTCCCCGGCTGTCCTGTCTGTATTTGTCACACTAGGTATGGGGAGAACCCAGCGTATAACGATGGGAAAAGGGGAGGGAGCCCTACAACTAGGGCAATGGGAGAGTGGCGACCCCTAAACACATTTAACGACAAACGATCACTCCTCTATAGACCCTAAACCGCCGAGCAGGAAACCTGGCCCTAGCTGACGTGACAACAGGTACCCCAAAAATTGCACCTCATGGACACCGAAAACACATTTCTCCAGTTTGGCATAAAGTTTGCTATCTCTTAAAATCCGCAGTACCTGTTTAACATGACCCTGATGTGTCTATAAATCAAGTAAGTAAATTAAAATATCACCCAAATTGTCACGGGTGTTTCAGATGTAGCAAGACAGTCGCTCTTCATCTGGCTGCAGAAGGTCACTGCATTTGGCATTGCAGACGCCTTCTTAAATCCTTCTCACTTTTGGACCCATTGGCTACCTCCTTCCTGCTCTGATTGACACACCCTGGTCTGGGTGTTTATAAACTCTAAGTCTGCTTCAGGGAGTGATATTCTTGTTTTCTCTTGTAAAGGCTTGGAGCTCTAGAAGTCGGCTAGCTTCCTCTCTGGTGCCGTTGGAGGACGTTTGGTGTTATCTTTTAGTGTCTGCTCAAGCTAAGTCCCCCCCCCCTTGTTTGTCTCTCTTGTTGTCTTTAGTTTATAGTGGGGACTGACCAGTGCTCACACCCGCTCCCCTATCTAGGGCCTAGCTCTTCAGGATATACAGGGCTTAGGTTTCCTGCTCGACGATTTGTGTGGAACCAATATAGGGACGGTAAGGTAGGCAAGGTGTTATTAGATCTGCCTAGGGATCTCCACTCCACAGTAAAAGATAATGCCTTACCAACACCAGGTCAGATTACCAATGCACTGCAGGATGCAGCAAGCCTCCATGATAAAGGCGGGGGCAGCACATGTGCAAAATACTGATGCAGACAGCCACTCACTAACCTACCAATTCATGGAGGGGGTGGCTGTGTAGTATTACACATGCACACCGATGGAGCCTGCATAGGGCGCCAGCCACACAGATATGTGTGATGCACAATGTCTGGCTTGCAACCTATTGATGATGCCCATACTATTAGATCAGGCGGGTTGCCCAGCACTATATACGGGCACCCCACAGGACAGATGCCCCAATTCACCCAGCCAACACTTAAGAGGCCTGGACGCATCCTGCATAAAAATGTGCAAAAAATATGAAAAATAGTATATAAAATAAATACACCACATGAGGTTTTGGTCGATATTTTGGCCAAAAATAGTCAAGCTCCCAACCCAACGTCAAGGGTCCCCATACTTGCGAGTTCTAACACTAAACATTAAAAATGGTGAACATTGGACATAATTTCAAAAAACATCACAGTAAAAGATAATGCCTTACCAACACCAGGTCAGATTGCAAATGCACTGCAGGATGCAGAAAGCCTCCATGATAAAGGCATCACATGTGCAGAATACTGATGCAAACAGCCACTCACTAACCTACCAATTCATGGCTGTGTAGTATTATACATGCACACCGATGGAGCCTGCATAGGGCGCCAGTCACACAGATATGTAATTAACATAATTTAAAAAAACTGTGGCATAGGTGGCGATTTACAGATCTCCCCTTAAGCCCACCTCGCGGCCCACCCTCCCTGCTGATCTGACAAGCCGTGGACCCAACTTGCCCACCACTCTGACCGACTGGGGATCCAGCTTTCCGATCACCCTGACCGGTTCGGGATGCATTTTCCCCACACCTCTGACAGGCTATGGGTACCTTCCTCCCATACCAGGTCACAGTCCGTCGTGACACTGGTCGGCAGCACGGGACCACTTTCCCTATGATCCCCGTGTTCCTACTCCGAAGCCGTGCTAGTCATGGGGCAGCTACCACCGACCATGTCACCATCAGGCGTGACTCTGGTCACCCGCACGAGACGACCTGCTTCCAGGTGTCCGTGCCTGCTCCCATTGCCCATAGCACTTATGCTGGCTCGCTTTAGGGGATCCTCAGCAGCATCACCCCGTGGTGTGAGGTGGCTGAGTTACCTTTTACCACAACACACATTGTCACCAATTTTTCAGGGTTCCACAAGGACGACACCGGGGAGATCACACCATATCTCACCGCTGCTGTCACTCTATCAGGATTTCGTCAGGGATTCGCGAGCACACAATCCCCACTACTCATTACGAAGGTATCGGCCAGCGACCAGTGAGCGTATGGCGTCACACCTCCGGATTCCAAACAGATGGAATATGTGCATTCGCCCCCATACAGGCACTGTCAGCTTCATGATAGCCCAATTGTTATTATTCGCTGCCACCACCGGCCGAGTTTGAAATACAAAACAGGCCTGGCCGGACGCCTGCGTTCTGGTAGCATATGGCTTCGGGGGAGGGAACGATTACAGAACAAAAGAAACAAGACAGGCAGTGTTATGAAAAATATACAAGATTTTACAAAGGGGACATTTACAGTACAGAACAGTTACACAAAATAAACACGATTAAAGAAGAAACTTACTGTAAAGTTTGCAGAAATGACTCAGTATAGTTGAAGGGAAGTGCTCCTATTGGACCGTTCAGCGAACGTGACCTTTGTTGCACATCAATATGTACTTCCACCTTTGGCTGGGTCTTTTATGCTGAAGGGGGAAGCTGGCCCACACACCCCCTGTGCTGACTTCATGTGGGCTGGGCTCCAGCCTTCACATTTTTATTAAAATCTCTAACTTTTGGGATAACTTATCGCTCGTTGATCGCAGGAGCATGCAAACGACACCATAATTTCCATTATGAATTGGCCTTTCTTTAGAGCCCACACATGACATAGTTGCGGTCTGTTATTTTGTAACTTTTGTGTTACCCCTCCCCGGAGGGGCTTACAGTTACAGGAAAATAAGTATGTTGTTCTTTAGCTGACCCTGTCACTAAAAATATGGGCCCCATTATTATTGGACGTAAGAACTTTAGTTATTCCATATTTCACGTCGGCTCTTGCCCGGCTACAGGCCTCTGTTAAATTCCCTTTGAAGCTCTGGGAATACAACCTTCTCAGGTAGCTGTAAATTTATCACACGCCCGTGTTAATTGGGTTTGGTAGCACCTTTTGGGCTAGTATTTGCTTACAAGGCATTTATCATGTGTGTGTTAATTTGCATACAGACAGATGGTAGATTGTCAGCTCTTCTCTCCTGACAAATACTATATGGGAGGGGAGAGAAGAAGAGGGGTCTGGGAGGAAGAAATTCTTAATATTTTTCTGACATCTCCCCCTTTTTGAGGTGGCGTAGGGGGCAATTTACAGATCGCCCCTTAAGCCCACCTCTCGGCCCACCCTCCCTGCTGATCTGACAAGCTATGGACCCAACTTTCCCACCACTCTGACCAACTGGGGATCCAGATTTTCGATCACCCTGACTGGTTCGGGATACATTTTCCCCACACCTCTGACAGGCTATGGGTACCTTCCTCCCATACTCCTGACAGACAGGGGGACACACCGTTCCTTCACCTTGCCTGGTTGTGGGGCCTACCCTTCCATTCCTCATTGTTACATGGGAAGCCGTGCTCACTATGGGACAGCTACGACCAGCCAGCTCACAGTCTGTCGTGACACTGGTCGGTGGCATGGTACCACTTTCCCTATGATCCCCGTGTTTCTCCCCTGGAGCCGTGCTAGTCATGGGGCAGCTACAATCGACCATATCACCATCTGGCGTGACCCTGGTCACCTGCACGGGACGACCTGCTTCCTGGTGTCCGTGCCTGCTCCCATTGCCCATAGCACTTATGCTGGCTAGCTTTAGGGGATCCTCAGCAGCATCACCCCGCAGTGTGAAGTGGCTGAGTTCCCCTTTACCAAAACACACATTTTCATTATGCATTACATTGACATTTTTGACAGTGGCATTTCACGATATATCAGATCTGGGAGGGTTGTCAGGAATTTATCAGGCAACCAACCATCCCAGAATGGTTCCTAATAGCACATTAGTGGGGAGATTCTCCGGCACCCCCACTTCCCTTTGCCCCCTCCCCGCACAGCAGTCCAGGAAAACTTGGGCCACCGGTAAGGGACGGCGAACACCCCCAAACCCGGTGACCATCAGGGTCTTCCCAGGAATGAGTTCTTCGGGTAACACAAACTCAGGATGGATGAGGGTGCGTTCTGCGCCAGTGTCCTTAAGGCCAACAGTAACGGTGTTGCCCACAATAACGGGTTGTAAGTTCTCCCGGGCCCTGCCAACCGCCCCACCCACAAAAAGAATGGCTGCAGTAGGTTCTGGGGCCTCAGGTGTGGTGTTCATCTTCTGCCTCTCTGGGCAGGCAAGGCTGATGTGACCCGTTTGGTCACAAATATAGCACTTACGGGAGTCAAATGCAGGCTGGGTGGTGGAAAATGGGGCAGGACCCCCTGAGGGCCATCTGGCTGGAACACTGGGGGTGGTTGTAGGCTCACCCCCTTTCCAGCTGGCGGCGGGCGACTTCTGCACCTCTGATGTGCGGTTGGTCTCATAGGCAACTGCGATCTGGGCTGCTTTGGCGGCCTCCTTTGGCTCCCGGTCAAGCACAAATTGTCGCACTTCCACTGGGCAAAGATGAAGAAACTGGTCCTTCATCATCAGATCCTTCAGGTCCTCAAAGGTGGCGACTGACAGTCCTTGGACCCACTGCTCAAAATTGGTTCTGAGCCCATCCACCATATCACTGTAGCTATCATGTGGTCCACGTTGGAGGGCTCTGAACTTTTTCCGGTAAACCTCCGGAGTCAGCTGGTACTTTTTTTTATCAGGGCCTGCTTGATGGCCTCATAGTCTCCATCTTGTTCTCGAGGAAGAGAAGCAAACATCTCCAGAGCTTTTCCTCTGAGCCCTGGAGTTAAGTACCTGGCCCACTGGTCCTCAGGAAGCTGGTACTGTCTGCAGGCTTTTTCAAACCCTCGCAGAAATATGTCCAGATCTCCGTCCTTTTCCATTACAGGAAAATGCTCCAGACAGGGTTTAAATCTGTTGGCATTGTTGGACGCACGGATCTGCAGGGTGGATGGCTCCTTCTGAATCCGGGCTAGCTACAGCTGGTACAGACGCTCCTCTTGGGCCTGTCGCTCGGCTCTCTCAGCCTGGGCCTGTCGCTCAACAGCCTCTCGGTCAGCTTGGTCCCATTGTTCTGCTTGCGCCTGGAAGTTCAGGATCAGCTGCACTCGTCCGTCACGATCGTCTGCGGCGAGCTGCTCCAAGGCCATCCGCAGGTGGGGGTCCGCACTTCCCTGGCTGCGTGTATGGCTGACAATCACAGGTCTTGGCTGGCCACCCCATCATCAGGGCTCTGCTGTCGGACGGGCTCTGCAGCACCTTGCAACAGTTCAGCAATCATTTGGGCTTGCTTTTGCCTGTGGGGTTAATCTGTCTCAGCTCACAAAGGGCAGTGAGAGTGGCCTTCAACTGCTGGGTATACCAGGGCTCTCCATGTAAAGGCCATCATTGCCAAATAAAAGATAGGACATATAAACAAGAGAAGGGAGGGGATGCAACTGCTACACGTACAGTAATGTCCCAGATAAAAAATATTAAAACATGGAGTCAGATCTCTTAAAACTCTGCAAAGAATTCTTGCAAGAACCGTGCAAGTTTTCAGTGACAGGAATGATTGCCAAATCCAGCCACTGATGTTCTGTAATATCCCACCGCTTGCCACCAATTTGTCAGGGTTCCACAGGGACGACACCGGGGAGATCACACCATATCTCACCGCTGCCGTCACTCTATCAGGATTTCGTCAGGGATTTGCGAGCACACGATCCCGACTACTCACTATGTAGGTATCAGCAAGCGACCAGTGAGCATATGGTGTCACACCTCTGGATTCCAATGCATGGCATATGTGTATACGCCCCCGTACTGTCACGCCAGGTGTGGGAAAGACTTAGTGCAACACAGAGGGAAAAGGGAAAGGGAGCCCAGCCACTAGGGAAAGGGAGCCCAGCCACTAGGGAAAGGGGAAGTGGAGACCTCCTAGTATGATCTGGCATCACTCTGTCTCAACTAGCGCCCCTATATTGCCTCTTCAGCAATCGCTGCATGCGTGCCTCACCCTACTCTTCCTGGTGTATGGTTACGGCTAGGGATGGGAGGAGATGAGCACTAGTCAACCTCCGCTAAACTCTATAAACAACAAGGGTAGACAAAACGGGGAAAACGGCTTAGCTTTAGATGAACTTCAAATAAGCACATGGCCTCAAGCTCCAGAGAGGACGAAGTACTGCTCCAGCTAAGCTTCACAAGTAGAAATGAGTATAACCGGTGACTCCCTCTCAGACACACCAGGTAAATATACACCCAGGCCAGAGAACTAATTAGCAAGGGAGAGGTAGCCGCTCAGTCTTAAAGACAGCCTCTTATCTAAGGAGCTGTCTGCAATGCCAAACATAGAGATCTCCTGCAACCCACTGCAGGGCGACTGTCTGTCACCTCTGACACACCTGTGACACGTACGGTCACTGTCAGATTCACGAAAGCCCAATTATTATTATTTGCAGCCACCACCGGCTGAATTTGAAATATAATACAGGCCTGGCCGGATGCCTGCATTCTGGTAGCATATGGCTTCGGGGAGGGAATGATTACAGAACAAAAGAAACAAGACTATTAAATTTTATATTTAATCCAAAAGGGAGGCAGTGTTATAAAAAATATACAAGATTTTACAAAGGGGACATTTACAGTACAGAATATACAGTTACACAAAATAAACAGCATTAAAGAAGAAACTTACTATAAAGTTCGCAGAGACAACTCAGTATAGCTGGAGGGAAGCGCTTCTATTGGACCATTCAGCAAACGTGATCCATGTTACACATCAATATGTACTTCCAATATGAGTACTGATTCATCTTCGGCTGGGTCTTTTATGCTGAAGGGGGAGGTTGGCCCACACACCCCCTGAGCTGACATCATGTGGGCTGGGCTCCAGCCTTCACATTTTTTTTTAAATCGCTAACTTTTGGGATAACTTATCGCTCGTTGATCGCAAAAGCTTGCAAATGACACCATAATTACCATTATGAATTTGCCTTTCTTTAGAGATCGCATATGACATAGTTGCGGTCTGTTATTTTGTTACTTTTGCGTTACCGCTCCCTGGAGGGGCTTACAGCTACGGGAAAATAAGCATATTGTTACTTAGCTGACCCTGTCACTAAAAATATACACCCCATTATTATCGGATGAATGGAACTTTAGTTATTCCATATTTCACGTCGGCTCCGAACCGGCTACATGCCTCTGTTAAATTCCCTTTGAAGTTGTGGGAATACAACCTTCTCAGCTAGCTGTAAATTTATCACACGCCTGTGTTAATTGGGTTTGGTAGCACCTTTTGGGCTAGTATTTGCTTACAAGGCATTTCTCATGTGTGTGTTTATTTGCATTAAGACAGATGGTAGATTGTCAGCTCTTCTCTCCTGACAAATAATATAGGGGTCTGGGAGGGAGAAATTCTTAATACTTTTCTGACAAAAGCCGTTTTCCATTTATCCCCCTGATTCTAGCCAGATTGTAGGCTGCCCTTAAATCCAACTTGGAGAACACTTTAGCTCCCACAATCTGGTTGAATAAATCTGGAATCAGAGGAAGAGGATACATGTCTCGGATGGTAATTTTATTCAATTCCCGTAAATCTAAACAGGGACGGAGACCCCCATCTTTCTTCTTAACGAAGAAGAACCTTGCTGCCACAGGCGAAGAGGCGGGTCTGATATGTCACTTCTCCAGACTCTCAGCAATGAAATCCTTCATGGCTTGTCTCTCAGGACCAGAAAGATTATTCAGTGTGGACTTTGGTAGTTTAGCTCCGGGAATCAGGTTAATGGGACAGTCATACTCACGATGAGGAGGCAAGTCCTGACACCCCTTCTTAGAAAATATGTCCTCAAACCCAGACAGAAATGCAGGTAAGGTCTCCGTAGAGACAGCAGAAAGAGAAGTGCTTAAACAGTTTTCATGACAGTAATCTCCCCATTGCACAATTTCCCTGGATTGCCAATCCACTACCGGATTATGTTTCACCAACCAGGGTAGACCCAGTACAACAGGAGTGGGAAGGCCCTCCAGGACATAACAAGGAATTACTTCATAATGAAATGGCCCCACCCTCAGTCTTATATCATGTACAATCTGTGTCCAACATCTCTGAGCAAGTGGCGCTGAGTCAATGGCATAAATGGGGATGGCCTTAGTTAACGTACTGCAAGTAAGCCCATGAGTTCTCACAAACCCAGCATCAACCATGCTGACTTCAGCTCCACTGTCCAAAAATACAGAAATGTTCTCAGTCCTGCTGTCTAGCACCACCTCTGCCGTCAGCACAAACCGAGAACTGCATGTAGAAGACAAACACACCCCCTAATTATCCAACCCCACATTACCAATGGTCAGTCGAGTTCCAGATGTTTCTTTTTGCTTAGGAACTGAGGGACAGACCCCAATAAAATGTCCCTTTTTACTACAAAAAACACCCCCCCTTTCTCTTGCGGTTTTCAGGAGAAATATGCAAAGCAGTTGCTCCCCCTAACTGCATGAGCTCCTCCAAATCCATGAGTACAGGTTCAACCCCAGACCACCCGCCCGGCAATGGGGTGTTGCCCGGAAAAAGGGGCTCCGGAGAAGGTGGTCCCACCCTTCTCTCCCAAAGGAGTCTATCTATGTATATAGCCAACCCAACGACATGGCTGCCTCCAAGGTCCCAGGGGTTTCGTAAACTGCCAAGGCATCCGTCAAGCTTTCTGAAAGACCCTGACAAAATTGGCTTCTAAGAGCTGAGTCATTCCACTTGGTATCGGTTGCCCATCTACGAAATTCAGAACTATAAGTCTCCGCTGACCGATCCCCCTGCTGAAAGTGGCGCAGATTGGATTCAGCCAAGGTGATTCGGTCAGGATCATCATAGATGAGGGCCAGAGCCCCGAAAAATCCTTCAACCTATAGGAGGCAATCAGAGCCCTGTGGCAAAGAGAAAACCCAGGATTGAAGATCTCCTTGTAACAGTAAGATCACAACCCCCACTCGCTGCTCCTCATCTCCAGAAGAGTAGGGTCGAAGCTTAAAGTATAATTTACAAGCTTCTTTAAACACTAAAAATTTGTCTCTACCTCCTGAAAACCTGTCTGGGAGGGCAATGTTTGACTGAAGCTGGACTGGCCTACCCGCAGTGTTCCCAACATTAGGAGTCTGCGGTCGCTGCTGTTGCTGCTGAACAACTGATAGAAGGTCAGCTACCTCCAGTGACAAACTCTGAAGTTGCTCCGCCAGCACCGAAACGGGATCCATAACAACACAAAACAACAACAAAAAAAACCCCAAAAGTCAGTTTTTTTTTTAACTGGCTGGTGATAATGTCATGCTAGGTATGGGGAGAACCCAGAGCATAACGATGGGAAAAGGGAAAGGAAAGGGAGAGTGGTGACCCCTAAGCACATCTAACTACAAATCCTCACTCCCCTATAGACCCTAAATAGGTTCTGCACCTATCACCAATCAGGAAACCTGGCCCTAGCTGACCCTAAGGCTAGGCCCTAGGTAGGGAGCGGGAGGGGTGAGCACTAAGTCAGCCCCACTACAAACTAAAGTAAACACAGTGGAATCAAACAGGGGAATACACTTAGCTCAAAGATGACACAGGAGAAAGCACGGCAAGAATCCACGAAGGAACTCCAAGGTAATTCTAGTCGACTACTAGAATCCCAGGCCTAAATAGGTAACACACACTATCACCAGCAACTTTCTGATGGACCTGAGTGCATTTAAGGACACAGCAAGGAAGTGCTGATTAACAGCAGAAAGGTGAGGATACCTCAGGGTCCTAAAGGGAAAGGTATAATCCCGAAGCAAGGGATCACCGCTGGGTCCTAAAGAGAGAGGAATCATAAAAGGATCAGGGAGATGTTTGTAAGGCCAAACACAGCGACCTTCTACAGCCAGACACCGTATGACTGTCTGTCAACCCTGACACACCCGTGACAGTATTCTCTCCTACGTCCTCCCTGGCCATCCTGTCTGTATTCTCTACTGCGTCCTACCCGGCCGTCCTCTATGTATTATCTCCTGCGTCCTACCCGACCGTCATTTTTTTATTCTCTCCTGCGTCCTACCCGGCCATTCTGTCTGTATTCTCTCCTTTGTCCTCCCCGGCCTTCCTGTCTGTATTCTCTCCTGTGTCCTCCCCGGCCGTCGTGTCTGTATTCTCTCCTGTGTCCTCCCCGACCGTCATTTCTTTATTCTCTCCTGTGTCTTCCCCGGCCGTTCTGTCTGTATTCTCTCCTGTGTCCTCCCCGGCCGTTCTGTCTGTATTCTCTCCTGTGTCCTCCCCGGCCATTCTGTCTGTATTCTCTCCTGTGTCCTCCCCAGCTGTTCTGTCTGTATTCTCTCCTGTGTCCTACCCGGCTGTCATGTCTGTATTCTCTCCTGCCTCCTCCCCGGCCTTCCTGTCTGTATTCTCTTCTGCCTCCTCCCCGACCGTCATGTCTGTATTCTCTCCTGCCTCCTCCCCGGCCTTCCTGTCTGTATTCTCTTCTGCCTCCTCCCCGGCCGTCATGTCTGTATTCTCTCCTGCCTCCTCCCCGGCCTTCCTGTCTGTATTCTCTCCTGCCTCCTCCCCGGCCTTCCTGTCTGTATTCTCTCCTGCCTCCTCCCCGGCCGTTCTGTCTGTATTCTCTCCTGCCTCCTCCCCGGCCGTTGTGTCTGTATTCACTCCTGTGTCCTCCCCGGCCGTTCTGTCTGTATTCTCTCCTGTGTCCTCCCCAGCTGTTATTTCTGTATTCTCTCCTGTGTCCTCCCCGGCCATCATGTCTGTATTCTCTCCTGCGTCCTCCCCGACCATCATTTCTTTATTCTCTCCTGCGTCCTCCCCGGCTGTTCTGTCTGTATTCTCTCCTGCATCCTCACCGGCCGTCCTGTCTGTATTATCTCCTGTGTCCTCCCCTGCCATCCTGTCTGCATTCTCTCCTGTGTCCTCCCCGGCCATCCTGCCTGTAATCTCTCCTGTGTCCTCCCCGGCCGTCCTGTCTGTATTCTCTCCTGCTCCCTCCCCAGCCGTCCTGTCTGCATTCTCTCCTGCCTCCTCCCCTGCCATCCTGCCTGTATTCTCTCCTGTGTCCTTCCCTGCCGTCCTGTCTGTATTCTCTCCTGTGTCCTCCCCAGCCATCCGGTCTGTAATCTCCTGTATCCTACCCGGCCGTCATGTCTGTATTCTCTCCTGCGTCCTCCTCAGCCGACCTGTCTGCATTCTCTCCTGCCTCCTCCCCTGCCGTCTTGTCTGTATTCTCTCCTGCCTCCTCCCCAGCCGTCCTGTCTGCATTCTCTCCTGCCTCCTCCCCTGCCTTCCTGTCTGTATTCTCTCCTGCCTCCTCCCCCGCTGTCCTGTCTGCATTCTCTCCTTCCTCCTCCCCTGCCATCCTGCCTGTATTCTCTCCTGCGTCCTCCGCAGCCGTCCTGTCTGCATTCTCTCCTGCCTCCTTCCCTGCCGTCCTGCCTGTATTCTCTCCTGCGTCCTCCCCAGCTGTCCTGTCTGCATTCTCTCCGGCCTCCTCCCCGGCCTTCCTATCTGTATACTCTCCTGCATCCTCCCCTGCTGTAATGTCTGCATTCTCTCCTGCCTCCTCCCCTGCCGTCCTGCCTGTATTCTCTCCGGCGTCCTCCCCTGCTGTCCGGTCTGTAATCTCCTGTATCCTCCCCGGCCGTCCTGTCTGTATTCTCTCCTGTGTCCTCCCCAGCCGTCCTGTCTGTATTCTCTCCTGCCTCCTCCCCAGCCGTCCTGTCTGTATTCTCTTCTGTGTCCTCCCCAGCCATCCTGTCTGTATTCTCTCCTGCCTCCTCCCCGGCCTTCCTGTCTGTATTCTCTCCTGCCTCCTCCCCGGCCGTCCTGTCTGTATTCTCTCCTGCCTCCTCCCCGGCCTTCCTGTCTGTATTCTCTCCTGACTCCTCCCCTGCCGTCCTGCCTGTATTCTCTCCGGCGTCCTCCCCAGCCGTCCTGTCTGCATTCTCTCCTGCCTCCTCCCCTGCCGTCCTGCCTGTATTCTCTCCTGCCTCCTCCCCAGCCATTCTGTCTACATTCTCTCCTGCCTCCTCCCCTGCCGTCCAGCCTGTATTCTCTCCTGCCTCCTCCACGGCCGTCCTGTCTGTATTCTCTCCTGCCTCCTCCCCTGCCGTCCTACCTGTATTCTCTCCGGCGTCCTCCCCAGCCGTCCTGTCTGTATTATCTCGTGCTTCCTCCCCAGCCATCCTGTCTGCATTCTCTCCTACCTCCTCCCCTGCCGTCCTGCCTGTATTCTCTCCTGCCTCCTCCCCGGCCGTCCTGTCTGTATTCTCTCCGGCGTCCTCCCCAGCCTTCCTGTCTGTATTCTCACCTGCCTCCTCCCCGGCCGTCCTGCCTGTATTCTCTCCTGCCTCCTCCCCTGCCGTCCTGTCTGTATTCTCTCCTGCCTCCTCCCCAGCCGTCCTGTCTGTATTCTCTCCTGCCTCCTCCCCGGCCGTCATGTCTGTATTCTCTCCCGCCTCCTCCCCGGCCGTTCTGTCTGTATTCTCTCCTTCGTCCTCCCCGGCCTTCCTGTCTGTATTCTCTCCTACGTCCTCCCCGGCCTTCCTGTCTGTATTCTCTCCTGCTTCCTCCCCGGCCTTCCTGTCTGTATTCTCTCCTGCCTCCTCCCCGGCCTTCCTGTCTGTATTCTCTCCTGCGTCCTCCCCTGCCGTCCTGCCTGTATTCTCTCCTGCCTCCTCCCCAGCCATTCTGTCTGCATTCTCTCCTGCCTCCTCCCCTGCCGTCCTGCCTGTATTCTCTCCTACCTCCTCCCCGGCCGTCCTGTCTGTATTCTCTCCGGCGTCCTCCCCAGCCTTCCTGTCTGTATTCTCTCCTACATCCTCCCCAGCCTTCCTGTCTGTATTCTCTCCTGCTTCCTCCCCGGCCTTGCTGTCTGTATTCTCTCCTGCCTCCTCCCCGGCCTTCCTGTCTGTATTCTCTCCTGCGTCCTCCCCGGCCGTCCTGTCTGTATTCTCTCCTGCCTCCTCCCCGGCTGTCCTGTCTGTATTCTCTCCCGCCTCCTCCCTGGCTGTCCTGTCTGTATTCTCTCCTTCGTCCTCCCCGGCCTTCCTGTCTGTATTCTCTCCTACGTCCTACCCGGCCTTCCTGTCTGTATTCTCTCCTGCTTCCTCCTCGGCCTTCCTGTCTGTATTCTCTCCTGCGTCCTCCCCTGCCGTCCTGCCTGTATTCTCTCCGGCGTCCTCCCCAGCCGTCCTGTCTGCATTCTCTCCTGCCTCCTCCCCGGCCGTCCTGCCTGTATTCTCTCCTGCCTCCTCCCCAGCCATTCTGACTGCATTCTCTCCTGCCTCCTCCCCTGCCGTCCTGCCTGTATTCTCTCCTTCCTCCTCCCCGGCCGTCCTGTCTGTATTCTCTCCGGCGTCCTCCCTAGCCTTCCTGTCTGTATTCTCTCCTGCCTCCTCCCTGGCCTTCCTGTTTGTATTCTCTCCTACCTCCTCCCCAGCCATCCTGTCTGCATTCTCTCCTGCCTCCTCCCCTGCCGTCCTGCCTGTATTCTCTCCTACCTCCTCCCCGGCCGTCCTGTCTGTATTCTCTCCGGCGTCCTCCCCAGCCTTCCTGTCTGTATTCTCTCCTGCCTCCTCCCTGGCCTTCCTATTTGTATTCTCTCCTGCCTCCTCCCCAGCCATCCTGTCTGCATTCTCTCCTGCCTCCTCCCCTGCCGTCCTGCCTGTATTCTCTCCTGCCTCCTCCCCGGCCGTCCTGTCTGTATTCTCTCCGGCGTCCTCCCCAGCCTTCCTGTCTGCATTCTCTCCTGCCTCCTCCCCTGCCGTCCTGTCAGTATTCTCTCCTGCCTCCTCCCCGACCGTCCTGTCTGTATTCTCTCTGGCGTCCTCCCCAGCCTTCCTGTCTGTATTCTCTCCTGCCTCCTCCCTGGCCTTCCTGTCTGTATTCTCTCCTGCCTCCTCCCCAGCCATCCTGTCTGCATTCTCTCCTGCCTCCTCCCCTGCCGTCCTGCCTGTATTCTCTCCTGCCTCCTCCCCGGCCGTCCTGTCTGTATTCTCTCCGGCGTCCTCCCAAGCCTTCCCGTCTGTATTCTCTCCTGCCTCCTCCCCGGCCGTCCTGTCTGTATTCTCTCCTGCCTCCTCCCCTGCCGTCCTGTCTGTATTCTCTCCTGCCTCCTCCCCGGCCGTCCTGTCTGTATTCTCCCTGCCTCCTCCCCGGCCATCCTGTCTGTATTCTCTCCCGCCTCCTCCCCGGCCATCCTGTCTGTATTCTCTCCTGCGTCCTCCCCGGCCTTCCTGTCTGTATTCTCTCCTACGTCCTCCCCGGCCTTCCTGTCGGTATTCTCTCCTGCTTCCTCCCCGGCCTTCCTGGCTATATTCTCTCCTGCCTCCTCCCCGGCCTTCCTGTCTGTATTCTCTCCTGCGTCCTCCCCTGCTGTCCTGTCTTTATACTCTCCTGCCTCCTCCCCTGCCGTCCTGTCTGTATACTCTCCTGCCTCCTCCCCGGCCTTCCTGTCTGTATTCTCTCCTGCCTCCTCCCCGGCCGTTCTGTCTGTATTCTCTCCTTCCTCCTCCCCTGCCGTCCTGTCTGTATACTCTCCTGCCTCCTCCCCGGCCGTCCTGTCTGTATTCTCTCCTGCGTCCTCCCCAGCCGTCCTGTCTACATTCTCTCCTGCCTCCTCCCCTGCCGTCCTGTCTGTATTCTCTCCTGCCTCCTCCCCGGCCTTCCTGTCTGTATTCTCTCCTGCGTCCTCCCTGCTGTCCTGTCTGTATACTCTCCTGCCTCCTCCCCGGCCGTCCTGTCTGTATTCTCTCCTGCGTCATCCCCGGCCTTCCTGTCTACATTCTCTCCTGCCTCCTCCCCTGCCGTCCTGTCTACATTCTCTCCTGCCTCCTCCCCTGCCGTCCTGCCTGTATTCTCTCCTGCCTCCTCCCCGGCCTTCCTGTCTGTATTCTTTCCTGCCTCCTCCCCGGCCATCCTGTCTGTATTCTCTCCTGCCTCCTCTCTTGCCGTCCTGTCTGTATTCTCTCCTGCCTCCTCCCTGGCCTTCCTGTCTGTATTCTTTCCTGCCTCCTCCCCGGCCTTCCTGTCTGTATTATCTTCCGCCTCCTCCCCGGCCGTCATGTCTGTATTCTCTCCTGCGTCCTACCCGGCCGTCCTCTATGTATTATCTCCTGCGTCCTAACCGACCGTCATTTCTTTATTCTCTCCTGCGTCCTACCCGGCCATTCTGTCTGTATTCTCTCCTTTGTCCTCCCCGGCCATCCTGTCTGTATTCTCTCCTGTGTCCTCCCCGGCCGTCGTGTCTGTATTCTCTCCTGTGTCCTCCCCGACCGTCATTTCTTTATTCTCCCCTGTGTCCTCCCCGGCCGTTCTGTCTGTATTCTCTCCTGTGTCCTCCCCGGCCGTTCTGTCTGTATTCTCTCCTGTTTCCACCCCGGCCATTCTGTCTGTATTCTCTCCTGTGTCCTCCTCAGCTGTTCTGTCTGTATTCTCTCCTGTGTCCTCCCCAGCTGTTCTGTCTGTATTCTCTCCTGCCTCCTCCCCGGCCTTCCTATCTGTATTCTCTTCTGCCTCCTCCCCGGCCGTCCTGTCTGTATTCTCTCCTGCCTCCTCCCCGGCTTTCCTGTCTGTATTCTCTTCTGCCTCCTCCCCGGCCGTCATGTCTGTATTCTCTCCTGCCTCCTCCCCGGCCTTCCTGTCTGTATTCTCTCCCGCCTCCTCCCCGGCCGTTCTGTCTGTATTCTCTCCTGCCTCCTCCCCTGCCGTCCTGCCTGTATTCTCTCCTGTGTCCTTCCCTGCCATCCTGTCTGTATTCTCTCCTGTATCCTCCCCAGCCGTCCGGTCTGTAATTTCCTGTATCCTCCCAGGCCGTCATGTCTGTATTCTCTCCTGCGTCCTCCTCAGCCGTTCTGTCTGCATTCTCTCCTGCCTCCTCCCCTGCCGTCTTGTCTGTATTCTCTCCTGCCTCCTCCCCAGCCGTCCTGTCTGCATTCTCTCCTGCCTCCTCCCCTGCCTTCCTGTCTGTATTCTCTCCTGCCTCCTCCCCCGCTGTCCTGTCTGCATTCTCTCCTGCCTCCTCCCCTGCCATCCTGCCTGTATTCTCTCCTGCGTCCTCCGCAGCCGTCCTGTCTGCATTCTCTCCTGCCTCCTTCCCTGCCGTCCTGCCTGTATTCTCTCCTGCGTCCTCCCCAGCTGTCCTGTCTGCATTCTCTCCTGCATCCTCCCCTGCTGTAATGTCTGCATTCTCTCCTGCCTCCTCCCCTGCCGTCCTGCCTGTATTCTCTCCGGCGTCCTCCCCTGCCGTCCTGCCTGTATTCTCTCCGGCGTCCTCCCCTGCTGTCCGGTCTGTAATCTCCTGTATCCTCCCCAGCCGTCCTGTCTGTATTCTCTCCTGTGTCCTCCCCAGCCGTCCTGTCTGTATTCTCTTCTGTGTCCTCCCTAGCCGTCCTGTCTGTGTTCTCTCCTGCCTCCTCCCCGGCCTTCCTGTCTGTATTCTCTCCTGCCTCCTCCCCGGCCGTCCTGTCTGTATTCTCTCCTGCCTCCTCCCCAGCCTTCCTGACTGTATTCTCTCCTGCCTCCTCCCCTGCCGTCCTGCCTGTATTCTCTCCGGTGTCCTCCCCAGCCGTCCTGTCTGCATTCTCTCCTGCCTCCTCCCCTGCGCCCTGCCTGTACTCTCTCCTGCCTCCTCCCCAGCCATTCTGTCTGCATTCTCTCCTGCCTCCTCCCCTGCCGTCCTGCCTGTATTCTCTCCTACCTCCTCCCCGGCCGTCCTGTCTGTATTCTCTCCGGCGTCCTCCCCAGCCTTCCTGTCTGTATTCTCTCCTGCCTCCTCCCTGGCCTTCCTGTTTGTATTCTCTCCTGCCTCCTCCCCAGCCATCCTGTCTGCATTCTCTCCTGCCTCCTCCCTGGCCGTCCTGTCTGTATTCTCTCCGGCGTCCTCCCCAGCCTTCCTGTCTGCATTCTCTCCTGCCTCCTCCCCTGCCGTCCTGCCTGTATTCTCTCCTGCCTCCTCCCCGGCCGTCCTGTCTGTATTCTCTCCGGCGTCCTCCCCAGCCTTCCTGTCTGTATTCTCTCCTGCCTCCTCCCTGGCCTTCCTGTCTGTATTATCTCCTGCCTCCTCCCCAGCCATCCTGTCTGCATTCTCTCCTGCCTCCTCCCCGGCCGTCCTGCCTGTATTCTCTCCTGCCTCCTCCCCGGCCATCCTGTCTGTATTCTCTCCGGCGTCCTCCCCAGCCTTCCTGTCTGTATTCTCTCCTGCCTCCTCCCCGGCCGTCCTGTCTGTATTCTCTCCTGCCTCCTCCCCTGCCGTCCTGCCTGTATTCTCTCCTGCCTCCTCCCCGGCTGTCCTGTCTGTATTCTCTCCTGCCTCCTCCCCGGCCGTCCTGTCTGTATTCTCTCCCGCCTCCTCCCCGGCCGTCCTGTCTGTATTCTCTCCTGCGTCCTCCCCGGCCTTCCTGTCTGTATTCTCTCCTGCGTCCTCCCCGGCCTTCCTGTCTGTATTCTCTCCTGCTTCCTCCCCGGCCTTCCTGTCTGTATTCTCTCCTGCCTCCTCCCCGGCCTTCCTGTCTGTATTCTCTCCTGCGTCCTCCCCTGCTGTCCTGTCTTTATACTCTCCTGCCTCCTCCCCGGCCGTCCTGTCTGTATTCTCTCCTGCGTCCTCCCCACCCGTCCTGCCTACATTCTCTCCTGCCTCCTCCCCTGCCGTCCTGTCTGTATACTCTCCTTCCTCCTCCCCGGCCGTCCTGTCTGTATTCCCTCCTGCGTCCTCCCCAGCCGTCCTGGCTACATTCTCTCCTTCCTCCTCCCCTGCCGTTCTGTCTGTAGTCTCTCCTGTCTCCTCCCCCGCCTTCCTGTCTGTATTCTCTCCTGCGTCCTCCCCTGCTGTACTGTCTGTATACTCTCCTGCCTCCTCCCCGGCAGTCCTGTCTGTATTCTCTCCTGCGTCCTCCCCGGCCTTCCTGCCTACATTCTCTCCAGCCTCCTCCCCTGCCGTCCTGTCTACATTCTCTCCTGCCTCCTCCCCTGCTGTCCTGGCTGTTTTATCTCCTGCCTGCTCCCCGGCCTTCCTGTCTGTATTCTTTCCTGCCTCCTCCCCGGCCTTCCTGTCTGTATTATCTCCTGCCTCCTCCCCGGCCGTCCTGTCTGTATTCTCTCCTGCCTCCTCCCCGGCCGTCCTGCCTGTATTCTCTTCAGCCTCCTCCCCTACCTTCTTGTCTGTATTCTCTCCTGCCTCCTCCCCGGCTGTCCTGGCTGTATTCTTTCCTGCCTCCTCCCCGGCCTTCCTGTCTGTATTATCTCCTGCCTCCTCCCCGGCCATCATGTCTGAATTCTCTCCTGCGTCCTTCCCAGCCATCCTGTCTACATTCTCTCCTGCCTCCTCTGCTGCCATCCTGCCTGTATTCTCTCCGGCGTCCTCCCCTGCTGTACCATCTGTATTCTCTCCTGTGTCCTCCCTGGCTGTCCTGTCTGTATTCTCTCCTGTGTCCTCCCCTGCCGTCCTGTCTGTATTCTCTCCTGTGTCCTCCCTGGCCGTCCTGTCTGTATTCTCTCCTGTGTACTCTCCGGCCGTCCCGTTTGCATTCTCTCCTGCGTCCTCCACATCCGTCCTGTCTGTATTCTCTCCTGCGTCCCCCACATCCGTCCTGTCTGTATTCTCTCCTGTGTCCTCCCCGGCCTTCCTGTCTGCATTCTCTCCTGCCTTCTCCTTGGCCGTCATGTCTGTATTCTATCCTGCCTCCTCCCCGGCCTTCCTGTCTGTATTCTCTCCTGTGTCCTCCCCTGCCGTCCTGTCTGTATTATCTCCTGCGTCCTCCACATCCGTCCTGTCTGTATTCTCTCCTGTGTCCTTCCCTGCCGTCCTGTCTGTATTCTCTCCTGCGTCCTCCACATCCGTCCTGTCTGTATTCTATCCTGTGTCCTCCCCGGCCGTCCTGTCTGTATTCTCTCCTGTGTCCTTCCCTGCCGTCCTGTCTGTATTCTCTCCTGCGTCCTCCCCAGCCTTCCTGTCTGTATTCTCTCCTGCCTCCTCCCCGGCCGTCCTGTCTGCATTCTCTCCTGTGTCCCCCACATCCGTCCTGTCTGTATTCTCTCCTGTGTCCTCCCCGGCCTTCCTGTCTGCATTCTCTCCTGCCTTCTCCTTGGTCGTCATGTCTGTATTCTATCCTGCCTCCTCCCCGGCCTTCCTGTCTGTATTCTCTCCTGTGTCCTCTCCTGCCGTCCTGTCTGTATTCTCTCCTGCGTCCTCCACATCCGTCCTGTCTGTATTCTCTCCTGTGTCCTTCCCTGCCGTCCTGTCTGTATTCTCTCCTGCGTCCTCCACATCCGTCCTGTCTGTATTCTATCCTGTGTCCTCCCCGGCCGTCCTGTCTGTATTCTCTCCTGTGTCCTTCCCTGCCGTCCTGTCTGTATTCTCTCCTGCGTCCTCCCCAGCCGTCCTGTCTGTATTCTCTCCTGCCTCCTCCCCGGCCGTCCTGTCTGTATTCTCTCCGGCGTCCTCCCCAGCCTTCCTGTCTGTATTCTCTCCTGCCTCCTCCCTGGCCTTCCTATTTGTATTCTCTCCTGCCTCCTCCCCAGCCATCCTGTCTGCATTCTCTCCTGCCTCCTCCCCTGCCGTCCTGCCTGTATTCTCTCCTGCCTCCTCCCCGGCCGTCCTGTCTGTATTCTCTCCGGCGTCCTCCCCAGCCTTCCTGTCTGCATTCTCTCCTGCCTCCTCCCCTGCCGTCCTGTCAGTATTCTCTCCTGCCTCCTCCCCGACCGTCCTGTCTGTATTCTCTCTGGCGTCCTCCCCAGCCTTCCTGTCTGTATTCTCTCCTGCCTCCTCCCTGGCCTTCCTGTCTGTATTCTCTCCTGCCTCCTCCCCAGCCATCCTGTCTGCATTCTCTCCTGCCTCCTCCCCTGCCGTCCTGCCTGTATTCTCTCCTGCCTCCTCCCCGGCCGTCCTGTCTGTATTCTCTCCGGCGTCCTCCCAAGCCTTCCCGTCTGTATTCTCTCCTGCCTCCTCCCCGGCCGTCCTGTCTGTATTCTCTCCTGCCTCCTCCCCTGCCGTCCTGTCTGTATTCTCTCCTGCCTCCTCCCCGGCCGTCCTGTCTGTATTCTCCCTGCCTCCTCCCCGGCCGTCCTGTCTGTATTCTCTCCCGCCTCCTCCCCGGCCATCCTGTCTGTATTCTCTCCTGCGTCCTCCCCGGCCTTCCTGTCTGTATTCTCTCCTACGTCCTCCCCGGCCTTCCTGTCGGTATTCTCTCCTGCTTCCTCCCCGGCCTTCCTGGCTATATTCTCTCCTGCCTCCTCCCCGGCCTTCCTGTCTGTATTCTCTCCTGCGTCCTCCCCTGCTGTCCTGTCTTTATACTCTCCTGCCTCCTCCCCTGCCGTCCTGTCTGTATACTCTCCTGCCTCCTCCCCGGCCTTCCTGTCTGTATTCTCTCCTGCCTCCTCCCCGGCCGTTCTGTCTGTATTCTCTCCTTCCTCCTCCCCTGCCGTCCTGTCTGTATACTCTCCTGCCTCCTCCCCGGCCGTCCTGTCTGTATTCTCTCCTGCGTCCTCCCCAGCCGTCCTGTCTACATTCTCTCCTGCCTCCTCCCCTGCCGTCCTGTCTGTATTCTCTCCTGCCTCCTCCCCGGCCTTCCTGTCTGTATTCTCTCCTGCGTCCTCCCTGCTGTCCTGTCTGTATACTCTCCTGCCTCCTCCCCGGCCGTCCTGTCTGTATTCTCTCCTGCGTCATCCCCGGCCTTCCTGTCTACATTCTCTCCTGCCTCCTCCCCTGCCGTCCTGTCTACATTCTCTCCTGCCTCCTCCCCTGCCGTCCTGCCTGTATTCTCTCCTGCCTCCTCCCCGGCCTTCCTGTCTGTATTCTTTCCTGCCTCCTCCCCGGCCATCCTGTCTGTATTCTCTCCTGCCTCCTCTCTTGCCGTCCTGTCTGTATTCTCTCCTGCCTCCTCCCTGGCCTTCCTGTCTGTATTCTTTCCTGCCTCCTCCCCGGCCTTCCTGTCTGTATTATCTTCCGCCTCCTCCCCGGCCGTCATGTCTGTATTCTCTCCTGCGTCCTACCCGGCCGTCCTCTATGTATTATCTCCTGCGTCCTAACCGACCGTCATTTCTTTATTCTCTCCTGCGTCCTACCCGGCCATTCTGTCTGTATTCTCTCCTTTGTCCTCCCCGGCCATCCTGTCTGTATTCTCTCCTGTGTCCTCCCCGGCCGTCGTGTCTGTATTCTCTCCTGTGTCCTCCCCGACCGTCATTTCTTTATTCTCCCCTGTGTCCTCCCCGGCCGTTCTGTCTGTATTCTCTCCTGTGTCCTCCCCGGCCGTTCTGTCTGTATTCTCTCCTGTTTCCACCCCGGCCATTCTGTCTGTATTCTCTCCTGTGTCCTCCTCAGCTGTTCTGTCTGTATTCTCTCCTGTGTCCTCCCCAGCTGTTCTGTCTGTATTCTCTCCTGCCTCCTCCCCGGCCTTCCTATCTGTATTCTCTTCTGCCTCCTCCCCGGCCGTCCTGTCTGTATTCTCTCCTGCCTCCTCCCCGGCTTTCCTGTCTGTATTCTCTTCTGCCTCCTCCCCGGCCGTCATGTCTGTATTCTCTCCTGCCTCCTCCCCGGCCTTCCTGTCTGTATTCTCTCCCGCCTCCTCCCCGGCCGTTCTGTCTGTATTCTCTCCTGCCTCCTCCCCTGCCGTCCTGCCTGTATTCTCTCCTGTGTCCTTCCCTGCCATCCTGTCTGTATTCTCTCCTGTATCCTCCCCAGCCGTCCGGTCTGTAATTTCCTGTATCCTCCCAGGCCGTCATGTCTGTATTCTCTCCTGCGTCCTCCTCAGCCGTTCTGTCTGCATTCTCTCCTGCCTCCTCCCCTGCCGTCTTGTCTGTATTCTCTCCTGCCTCCTCCCCAGCCGTCCTGTCTGCATTCTCTCCTGCCTCCTCCCCTGCCTTCCTGTCTGTATTCTCTCCTGCCTCCTCCCCCGCTGTCCTGTCTGCATTCTCTCCTGCCTCCTCCCCTGCCATCCTGCCTGTATTCTCTCCTGCGTCCTCCGCAGCCGTCCTGTCTGCATTCTCTCCTGCCTCCTTCCCTGCCGTCCTGCCTGTATTCTCTCCTGCGTCCTCCCCAGCTGTCCTGTCTGCATTCTCTCCTGCATCCTCCCCTGCTGTAATGTCTGCATTCTCTCCTGCCTCCTCCCCTGCCGTCCTGCCTGTATTCTCTCCGGCGTCCTCCCCTGCCGTCCTGCCTGTATTCTCTCCGGCGTCCTCCCCTGCTGTCCGGTCTGTAATCTCCTGTATCCTCCCCAGCCGTCCTGTCTGTATTCTCTCCTGTGTCCTCCCCAGCCGTCCTGTCTGTATTCTCTTCTGTGTCCTCCCTAGCCGTCCTGTCTGTGTTCTCTCCTGCCTCCTCCCCGGCCTTCCTGTCTGTATTCTCTCCTGCCTCCTCCCCGGCCGTCCTGTCTGTATTCTCTCCTGCCTCCTCCCCAGCCTTCCTGACTGTATTCTCTCCTGCCTCCTCCCCTGCCGTCCTGCCTGTATTCTCTCCGGTGTCCTCCCCAGCCGTCCTGTCTGCATTCTCTCCTGCCTCCTCCCCTGCGCCCTGCCTGTACTCTCTCCTGCCTCCTCCCCAGCCATTCTGTCTGCATTCTCTCCTGCCTCCTCCCCTGCCGTCCTGCCTGTATTCTCTCCTACCTCCTCCCCGGCCGTCCTGTCTGTATTCTCTCCGGCGTCCTCCCCAGCCTTCCTGTCTGTATTCTCTCCTGCCTCCTCCCTGGCCTTCCTGTTTGTATTCTCTCCTGCCTCCTCCCCAGCCATCCTGTCTGCATTCTCTCCTGCCTCCTCCCTGGCCGTCCTGTCTGTATTCTCTCCGGCGTCCTCCCCAGCCTTCCTGTCTGCATTCTCTCCTGCCTCCTCCCCTGCCGTCCTGCCTGTATTCTCTCCTGCCTCCTCCCCGGCCGTCCTGTCTGTATTCTCTCCGGCGTCCTCCCCAGCCTTCCTGTCTGTATTCTCTCCTGCCTCCTCCCTGGCCTTCCTGTCTGTATTATCTCCTGCCTCCTCCCCAGCCATCCTGTCTGCATTCTCTCCTGCCTCCTCCCCGGCCGTCCTGCCTGTATTCTCTCCTGCCTCCTCCCCGGCCATCCTGTCTGTATTCTCTCCGGCGTCCTCCCCAGCCTTCCTGTCTGTATTCTCTCCTGCCTCCTCCCCGGCCGTCCTGTCTGTATTCTCTCCTGCCTCCTCCCCTGCCGTCCTGCCTGTATTCTCTCCTGCCTCCTCCCCGGCTGTCCTGTCTGTATTCTCTCCTGCCTCCTCCCCGGCCGTCCTGTCTGTATTCTCTCCCGCCTCCTCCCCGGCCGTCCTGTCTGTATTCTCTCCTGCGTCCTCCCCGGCCTTCCTGTCTGTATTCTCTCCTGCGTCCTCCCCGGCCATCCTGTCTGTATTCTCTCCGGCGTCCTCCCCAGCCTTCCTGTCTGTATTCTCTCCTGCCTCCTCCCCGGCCATCCTGTCTGTATTCTCTCCGGCGTCCTCCCCAGCCTTCCTGTCTGTATTCTCTCCTGCCTCCTCCCCGGCCGTCCTGTCTGTATTCTCTCCTGCCTCCTCCCCTGCCGTCCTGCCTGTATTCTCTCCTGCCTCCTCCCCGGCTGTCCTGTCTGTATTCTCTCCTGCCTCCTCCCCGGCCGTCCTGTCTGTATTCTCTCCCGCCTCCTCCCCGGCCGTCCTGTCTGTATTCTCTCCTGCGTCCTCCCCGGCCTTCCTGTCTGTATTCTCTCCTGCGTCCTCCCCGGCCTTCCTGTCTGTATTCTCTCCTGCTTCCTCCCCGGCCTTCCTGTCTGTATTCTCTCCTGCCTCCTCCCCGGCCTTCCTGTCTGTATTCTCTCCTGCGTCCTCCCCTGCTGTCCTGTCTTTATACTCTCCTGCCTCCTCCCCGGCCGTCCTGTCTGTATTCTCTCCTGCGTCCTCCCCACCCGTCCTGCCTACATTCTCTCCTGCCTCCTCCCCTGCCGTCCTGTCTGTATACTCTCCTGCCTCCTCCCCGGCCGTCCTGTCTGTATTCCCTCCTGCGTCCTCCCCAGCCGTCCTGGCTACATTCTCTCCTTCCTCCTCCCCTGCCGTTCTGTCTGTATTCTCTCCTGTCTCCTCCCCCGCCTTCCTGTCTGTATTCTCTCCTGCGTCCTCCCCTGCTGTACTGTCTGTATACTCTCCTGCCTCCTCCCCGGCAGTCCTGTCTGTATTCTCTCCTGCGTCCTCCCCGGCCTTCCTGTCTACATTCTCTCCAGCCTCCTCCCCTGCCGTCCTGTCTACATTCTCTCCTGCCTCCTCCCCTGCTGTCCTGGCTGTTTTATCTCCTGCCTGCTCCCCGGCCTTCCTGTCTGTATTCTTTCCTGCCTCCTCCCCGGCCATCCTGTCTGTATTCTCTCCTGCCTCCTCCCCTGCCGTCCTGTCTGTATTCTCTCCTGCCTCCACCCCGGCCTTCCTGTCTGTATTCTTTCCTGCCTCCTCCCCGGCCTTCCTGTCTGTATTATCTCCTGCCTCCTCCCCGGCCGTCCTGTCTGTATTCTCTCCTGCCTCCTCCCCGGCCGTCCTGCCTGTATTCTCTTCAGCCTCCTCCCCTACCTTCTTGTCTGTATTCTCTCCTGCCTCCTCCCCGGCTGTCCTGGCTGTATTCTTTCCTGCCTCCTCCCCGGCCTTCCTGTCTGTATTATCTCCTGCCTCCTCCCCGGCCATCATGTCTGAATTCTCTCCTGCGTCCTTCCCAGCCATCCTGTCTACATTCTCTCCTGCCTCCTCTGCTGCCATCCTGCCTGTATTCTCTCCGGCGTCCTCCCCTGCTGTACCATCTGTATTCTCTCCTGTGTCCTCCCTGGCTGTCCTGTCTGTATTCTCTCCTGTGTCCTCCCCTGCCGTCCTGTCTGTATTCTCTCCTGTGTCCTCCCTGGCCGTCCTGTCTGTATTCTCTCCTGTGTACTCTCCGGCCGTCCCGTTTGCATTCTCTCCTGCGTCCTCCACATCCGTCCTGTCTGTATTCTCTCCTGCGTCCCCCACATCCGTCCTGTCTGTATTCTCTCCTGTGTCCTCCCCGGCCTTCCTGTCTGCATTCTCTCCTGCCTTCTCCTTGGCCGTCATGTCTGTATTCTATCCTGCCTCCTCCCCGGCCTTCCTGTCTGTATTCTCTCCTGTGTCCTCCCCTGCCGTCCTGTCTGTATTATCTCCTGCGTCCTCCACATCCGTCCTGTCTGTATTCTCTCCTGTGTCCTTCCCTGCCGTCCTGTCTGTATTCTCTCCTGCGTCCTCCACATCCGTCCTGTCTGTATTCTATCCTGTGTCCTCCCCGGCCGTCCTGTCTGTATTCTCTCCTGTGTCCTTCCCTGCCGTCCTGTCTGTATTCTCTCCTGCGTCCTCCCCAGCCTTCCTGTCTGTATTCTCTCCTGCCTCCTCCCCGGCCGTCCTGTCTGCATTCTCTCCTGTGTCCCCCACATCCGTCCTGTCTGTATTCTCTCCTGTGTCCTCCCCGGCCTTCCTGTCTGCATTCTCTCCTGCCTTCTCCTTGGTCGTCATGTCTGTATTCTATCCTGCCTCCTCCCCGGCCTTCCTGTCTGTATTCTCTCCTGTGTCCTCCCCTGCCGTCCTGTCTGTATTCTCTCCTGCGTCCTCCACATCCGTCCTGTCTGTATTCTCTCCTGTGTCCTTCCCTGCCGTCCTGTCTGTATTCTCTCCTGCGTCCTCCACATCCGTCCTGTCTGTATTCTATCCTGTGTCCTCCCCGGCCGTCCTGTCTGTATTCTCTCCTGTGTCCTTCCCTGCCGTCCTGTCTGTATTCTCTCCTGCGTCCTCCCCAGCCGTCCTGTCTGTATTCTCTCCTGCCTCCTCCCCGGCCGTCCTGCCTGTATTCTCTCCTGTGTCCTCCCCTGCCGTCCTGTCTGTATTCTCTCCTGTGTCCTCCCTGGCCGTCCTGTCTGTATTCTCTCCTGCGTCCTCCCCAGCCTTCCTGTCTGTATTCTCTCCTGCCTCCTCCCCGGCCGTCCTGTCTGCATTCTCTCCTGTGTCCCCCACATCCGTCCTGTCTGTATTCTCTCCTGTGTCCTCCCCGGCCTTCCTGTCTGCATTCTCTCCTGCCTTCTCCTTGGTCGTCATGTCTGTATTCTATCCTGCCTCCTCCCCGGCCTTCCTGTCTGTATTCTCTCCTGTGTCCTCCCCTGCCGTCCTGTCTGTATTCTCTCCTGCGTCCTCCACATCCGTCCTGTCTGTATTCTCTCCTGTGTCCTTCCCTGCCGTCCTGTCTGTATTCTCTCCTGCGTCCTCCACATCCGTCCTGTCTGTATTCTATCCTGTGTCCTCCCCGGCCGTCCTGTCTGTATTCTCTCCTGTGTCCTTCCCTGCCGTCCTGTCTGTATTCTCTCCTGCGTCCTCCCCAGCCGTCCTGTCTGTATTCTCTCCTGCCTCCTCCCCGGCCGTCCTGCCTGTATTCTCTCCTGTGTCCTCCCCTGCCGTCCTGTCTGTATTCTCTCCTGTGTCCTCCCTGGCCGTCCTGTCTGTATTCTCTCCTGTGTCCTCCCCAGCCGTCCTGTCTGTATACTCTCCTGCCTCCTTCCCTGCCGTCCTGTCTGTATTCTCTCCTGCCTCCTCCCCGGCCTTCCTGTCTGTATTCTCTCCTGCCTCCTCCCCGGCCGTCCTGCCTGTATTCTCTCCTGTGTCCTCCCCTGCCGTCCTGTCTGTATTCTCTCCTGTGTCCTCCCTGGCCGTCCTGTCTGTATTCTCTCCTGCGTCCTCCCCAGCCGTCCTGTCTGTATACTCTCCTGCCTCCTTCCCTGCCGTCCTGTCTGTATTCTCTCCTGCCTCCTCCCCGGCCCAGGAGCTGTGGTATGATCAGACTATGTCCCTACATGGTCAGCCACCACCATTACACAGCAGGGGCACATTTATAAGATTTTCTCAGCACAGGAACATTTTTTTAAACACATCCAATTGTGGAACTTATTATTATTCCAAGATCTCTTACTAAAATGTTAATTAAAATTAACTTTGTTCGTGGGAAAACCCTTATAAGTATGATTGTTGTCATCCAATGAAAGCAAGCAGAGATACTATAGTGAGAAATGAAGACAGAATGGAGGTGTGCGCCTGTTCCCTGCAGGCTCTACATACATTGGAGCAGTGGGACACATGGTGGACCCTGACAATTCTCTCCTGTTGCAGCCAGTTGTCAGCGATGGATAGCGACCTGAGTGGCGTCTCCAGATTCTGCAGCGGCGGGATGGACGGAGCCCTGGTCATCTGGTCCTCACAGGTAGGATGAAGTACCGTGTGACTGGGTGATAACGCTTTCCAGGGACTGAGGGGTTAATTCTGCCAATTTCTGGTCTCCAGAACTGAGCTGACTCCTGGGAACTGCAGACGCTGCGGCGGCGGATGTGGACGTGTGACCGCGAGAAACCCGAGACCCGCTCAGAAGTGACTGTGAATTTCAGGAAGATTCCTGGCAGATCCCAACTTCCTTCTCACATGAGAAGCGTCCATGACAAGGAAATACAGCCGTGTTTACATGTATCACTGTGTCAGCCGCCTCATTCCTCACACCCACACACCTATATATGGACTGGACCAGACACCACAGCAGTCCTATACATGGACCGGACCAGATACCCCCTCAGTCCTATACATGGACCGGACCAGACACCCCACAGTCCATGGGCGTAACACTACTCAGACAACACAGGGTGAGGGTAAATCAGCGTGGCAATACTTTACTGACCCACAAAGTGGACAATAAACACATAGAACAGTCCCAGCAAATACCCAAGATGGTGCAACATTACACAGTCTCACCCTTCCTTCTCCGCCCGCCTGGGATAGAACAGCTGCGACTTTGGAGACTTCCAGGGCCGACTACCTCAACCAGTGGCCCCCCACTTCTGGCGGGCCCCCACAGAGAGAAGGTAGCGGCAAGCTTAGGAAGCTAGCACTCCATCGAGGTACAAGGCCAGGAGACCCGAGGGTCCCAACCTGGCCTCTCCGAGAGTTTCCATGGGGCCAGATGACTGGCGGGTCCCAATCTGGCTTCTCCGAATGTCTCCATGAGTTCCAGGCGACCGGCGGGTCCCTCTTGGCAACCCCAAACACACATATCCATGGGGCCATGTGACTTCTTCGTCCCAACCTGGCCTCTCCGAGATGTACAGTATCCATGTCTCTCTGATGGTCAATGGAGCAGATCCAAATCTTTCTACTCAGGGCCAGTACCCTTAGGCCGGAATCATATAGAATTCAAATCTGTGTCTCTTTGGATGGATCTGCTATGCTATCCATCTACTGTCCTGAAGGATGTCTCTCATTCTCCTTGTAAAGTCTTTCTGACTGTGTTTCAAGTCTGACAGCTACAGAAACACTTGTCCCTTCTGCTTCTCTGGGCTCAGCCCCCTGAATGGCAGAATTCCTCTCACCCTCCCCCAAAGCTCAGTGTGCATTAGTGGAGGTATCTTTCTCAGGTCGACTGCATCACCTGGGTCTACATGTGAGACTCCCTGTGGTGGAAGCTCCGCCGGATCTTCTTTCAACACTTACTGTACACAATGGGCTTACACGATTTTTGAACAATGGTTAGAGGCTCCTGAGATACTAATGAGATTAGTGGAATGCTGGACACTTTACACGTTACATTAGTGTACATAAAATGACGAGCAAGCAGAACATTAATAAAGCACAGCCGGCAATCTCTAATAAAGCACAATAAGGTATTTCTCTTGGCTTTACAAATCTAATCGTCTGGCTAATTAAGATTTTAGGTTGTATCGTCACAAGTCCTATACATGGACCGGACCAGACACCCCCCCAGTCCTATTACATGGACTGGACCAGGCACTCCCACAATCCTACACATGGACCGGAAACCCCTTCAGTCTTATACATGGACTGGAACAGACACCCCTGCAGTCCTATACATGGACTGAACCAGACACCCTCAGCAGTCCTATACATGGACCGGACCAGACACCACAGCAGTCATATACATGGACCGGACCAGACACCACAGCAGTCATATACATGGACCGGACCAGACATCCCCTAAGTCCTATACATGGACCGGACCAGACACTGTAATGATGCAACAGGACAGAGTTGACTTTCATTACACTGTGTGCCGAATTATTAGGCAAATGAGTATTTTGATCCCATGATGCTTTTTATACATGTCGTCCTACTCCAAGCGGCATAGGCTTGAGAGCCAACTACCAATGAAGTAAATCTGGTGATGTGCATCTCTGTAATGAGGAGGGGTGCTGACTAATGACATCAACACCCTATATAAGGTGGGCTTAATTATTAGGCAACTTCCTTTCCTTTGGCAAAATGGGTCAGAAGAGAGATTTGACGGGCTCAGAAAAGTCCAAAATTGTGAGATGTCTTGCAGAGGGATGCAGCAGTCTTGAAATTTCCAATCTTTTGAAGAGTGATCACCGAGAAATCAAGCGTTTCATGGCAAATAGCCAACAGGGTCGCAAGAAGCATGTTGGCCAAAAAAGGCGCAAAATAACTGCCCATGAATTGAGGAAAATCAAGCATGAAGCTGCCAAGATGCCATTCACCACCAGTTTTACCATATTTCAGAGCTGCAACGTTACTGGAGTATCAAATAGCACAAGGTGTGCGATACTCAGGGACATGGCCAAGGTAAGGAAGGCTGAAAAACCACCACCTCTGAACAAGAAACATAAGATAAAACATGAAGAATGGGCCAAGAAATATCTTAAGACTGATTTTTCAAAGGTTTTATGGACTGATGAAATGAGAGTGACTCGTGATGGGCCAGAGGCTGGATCAGTAAAGGGCAGAGAGCTCCACTCCGACTCCGGCACTATATGCTGTATCCTGCACTGTCTGCTGTATCCTGCACTGTCTGCTGTATCCGGCACTGTCTGCTGTATCCTGCACTGTCTGCTGTATCCGGCACTGTCCGCTGTATCCGGCACTGACCGCTGTATCCGGCACTGTCTGCTGTATCCGGCACTGACTGCTGTATCCGGCACTGTCTGCTGTATCCTGCACTGTCTGCTGTATCCTGCACTGTCTGCTGTACCCTGCACTGTCCGCTGTACCCTGCACTGTCCGCTGTATCCTGCACTGTCTGCTGTATCCGGCACTGTCTGCTGTACCCGGCACTGTATGCTGTATCCGGCACTGACTGCTGTATCCTGCACTGTCTGCTGTACCCTGCACTGTCTGCTGTATCCTGCACTGTCTGCTGTATCCGGCACTGTCCGCTGTATCCGGCACTGTCCGCTGTATCCGGCACTGACCGCTGTATCCGGCACTGACCGCTGTATCCGGCACTGTCTGCTGTATCCTGCACTGTCTGCTGTACCCTGCACTGTCTGCTGTACCCTGCACTGTCTGCTGTATCCTGCACTGTCTGCTGTATCCGGCACTGTCTGCTGTATCCTGCACTGTCTGCTGTACCCGGCACTGTCTGCTGTACCCTGCACTGTCTGCTGTACCCTGCACTGTCTGCTGTATCCTGCACTGTCTGCTGTATCCTGCACTGTCTGCTGTACCCTGCACTGTCTGCTGTATCCTGCACTGTCTGCTGTACCCTGCACTGTCTGCTGTATCCGGCACTGTCTGCTGTACCCTGCACTGTCTGCTGTATCCTGCACCGTCTGCTGTATCCTGCACCGTCTGCTGTACCCGGCACCGTCTGCTGTGTCCTGCACCGTCTGCTGTATCCGGCACCGTCTGCTGTATCCTGCACCGTCTGCTGTATCCTGCACCGTCTGCTGTACCCGGCACTGTCTGCTGTACCCTGCACTGTCTGCTGTATCCTGCACTGTCTGCTGTGTCCTGCACTGCCTGCTGTGTCCTGCACTGTCTGCTGTACCCTGCACTGTCTGCTGTACCCTGCACTGTCTGCTGTACCCTGCACTGTCTGCTGTATCCTGCACTGTCTGCTGTATCCTGCACTGTCTGCTGTACCCTGCACTGTCTGCTGTACCCTGCACTGTCTGCTGTACTCTGCACTGTCTGCTGTACTCTGCACTGTCTGCTGTACCCTGCACTGTCTGCTGTACCCTGCACTGACTGCTGTACCCTGCACTGTCTGCTGTATCCGGCACTGTCTGCTGTACCCTGCACTGTCTGCTGTATCCTGCACTGTCTGCTGTGTCCTGCACTGTCTGCTGTGTCCTGCACTGTCTGCTGTGTCCTGCACTGTCTGCTGTACCCTGCACTGTCCGCTGTATCCTGCACTGTCTGCTGTATCCTGTACTGTCCGCTGTATCCTGCACTGTCTGCTGTATCCTGCACTGTCTGCTGTATCCTGCACTGTCTGATGTATCCTGCACTGTCTGCTGTACCCTGCACTGTCTGCTGTACCCTGCACTGTCTGCTGTGTCCTGCACTGTCTGATGTATCCTGTACTGTCCGCTGTATCCTGCACTGTCTGATGTATCCTGCACTGTCTGCTGTACCCTGCACTGTCTGCTGTATCCTGCACTGTCTGCTGTACCCTGCACTGTCTGCTGTACCCTGCACTGTCTGCTGTGTCCTGCACTGTCTGCTGTATCCTGCACTGTCTGCTGTACCCTGCACTGTCTGCTGTATCCTGCACTGTCTGCTGTATCCTGCACTGTCTGCTGTATCCTGCACTGTCTGCTGTACTCTGCACTGTATGCTGTATCCTGCACTGTCTGCTGTATCCTGCACTGTCTGCTGTATCCTGCACTGTCTGCTGTACCCTGCACTGTCTGCTGTATCCTGCACTGTCTGCTGTACCCTGCACTGTCTGCTGTATCCGGCACTGTCTGCTGTATCCGGCGCTGTCTGCTGTATCAGTTAGGTGATGCTGTTACATGGGGCTGCTGCGGTTAGGTCAGGTGATGCGGTTACATGGGGCTGCTGCGGTTAGGTAAAGGGGTGCAGTTACATGGGGCTGCTGCGGTTAGGTGATGCTGTTACATGGGGCTGCTGCAGTTAGGTCTGGTGATGTGGTGACATGGGGCTGCTGCGGTTAGGCCAGGTGATGTGACATGGGGCTGCTGCGGTTAGGTCAGGTGACAGGGGTTGCAGTTACATAGGGCTGTTGCGGTTAAGACAGGGGGTGCAGTTACATGGGGCTGCTGCGGTTAGGGCAGGTGGTGCATTTCCATGTGGCTGCTGCGGTTAGGTCAGGTGACAGGGGGTGCAGTTACATGGGGCTGCTGCGGTTAGGTCAGGGGGTGCAGTTACATGGGGCTGCTGCGGTTAGGTCAGGGGGTGCAGTTACATGGGGCTGCTGCGGTTAGGTCAGGGGTGCAGTAACATGGGGCTGCTGCGGTTAGGTCAGGGGGTGCAGTTACATGGGGCTGCTGCGGTTAGGTCAGGGGGTGCAGTTACATGGGACTGCTGCGGTTAGGTCAGGGGGTGCAGTTACATGAGGCTGCTGCGGTTAGGTCAGGGGGTGCAGTTACATGGGCTGCTGGGGTTTGGTCAGGGGGTGCAGTTACATGGGGCTGCTGCGGTTAGGTCAGGGGGTGCAGTTACATGAGGCTGCTGCGGTTAGGTCAGGGGGTGCAGTTACATGGGGCTGCTGCGCTTAGGTCAGGGGGTGCAGTTACAAGGGGCAGCCCGGGTTAGGTCAGGGGGTGCAGTTACATGGGGCTGCTGCGGTTAGGTCAGGGGGTGCAGTTACATGGGGCTGCTGCGGTTAGGTCAGGGGGTGCAGTTACATGGGACTGCTGCGGTTAGATCAGGGGGTGCAGTTACATGGGGCTGCTTCGGTTAGATCAGGGGGTGCAGTTACATGGAGCTGCTGCGGTTAGGTCAGGGGGTGCAGTTACATGGGGCGGCTGCGGTTAGGTCAGGGGGTGCAGTTACATGGGGCGGCTGCGGTTAGGTCAGGGGGTGCAGTTACATGAGGCTGCTGCGGTTAGGTCAGGGGGTGCAGTTACATGGGGCTGCTGCGGTTAGGTCAGGGGGTTCAGTTACATGAGGCTGCTGCGGTTAGGTCAGGGGGTGCAGTTACATGGGGCTGCTGCGGTTAGGTCAGGGGGTGCAGTTACATGAGGCTGCTGCGGTTAGGTCAGGGGGTGCAGTTACATGGGGCTGCTGCTGTTAGGTCAGGGGGTTCAGTTACATGAGGCTGCTGCGGTTAGGTCAGGGGGTGCAGTTACATGGGGCTGCTGCGGTTAGGTCAGGGGGTGCAGTTACATGGGGCGGCTGCGGTTAGGTCAGGGGGTGCAGTTACATGAGGCGGCTGCGGTTAGGTCAGGGGGTGCAGTTACATGGGGCTGCTTTGGTTAGATCAGGGGGTGCAGTTACATGGGGCTGCTGCGGTTAGGTCAGGGGGTGCAGTTACATGAGGCTGCTGCGGTTAGGTCAGGGGGTGCAGTTACATGAGGCTGCTGCGGTTAGGTCAGGGGGTGCAGTTACATGAGGCTGCTGCGGTTAGGTCAGGGGGTGCAGTTACATGGGGCTGCTGCTGTTAGGTCAGGGGGTTCAGTTACATGGGGCTGCTGCGGTTAGGTCAGGGGGTGCAGTTACATGAGGCTGCTGCGGTTAGGTCAGGGGGTGCAGTTACATGGGGCTGCTGCGGTTAGGTCAGGGGGTTCAGTTACATGGGGCTGCTGCGGTTAGGTCAGGGGGTGCAGTTACATGGGGCTGCTGCGGTTAGGTCAGGGGGTTCAGTTACATGGGGCTGCTGCGGTTAGGTCAGGGGGTGCAGTTACATGGGGCTGCTGTGGTTAGGTCAGGGAGTTCAGTTACATGGGGCTGCTGCGGTTAGGTCAGGGGGTGCAGTTACATGGGGCTGCTGCGGTTAGGTCAGGGGGTGCAGTTACATGGGGCTGCTGCGGTTAGGTCAGGGGGTTCAGTTACATGGGGCTGCTGCGGTTAGGTCAGGGGGTGCAGTTACATGGGGCTGCTGCGGTTAGGTCAGGGAGTTCAGTTACATGGGGCTGCTGCGGTTAGGTCAGGGGGTGCAGTTACATGGGGCTGCTGCGGTTAGGTCAGGGGGTGCAGTTACATGGGCCTGCTGTGGTTAGGTCAGGGGGTGCAGTTACATGGGACTGCTGCGGTTAGATCAGGGGGTGCAGTTACATGGGGCTGTTGCGGTTAGGTCAGGGGGTTCAGTTACATGGGGCTGCTGCGGTTAGGTCAGGGGGTTCAGTTACATGGGGCTGCTGCGGTTAGGTCAGGGGGTGCAGTTACATGGGGCTGCTGCGGTTAGGTCAGGGAGTTCAGTTACATGGGGCTGCTGCGGTTAGGTCAGGGGGTGCAGTTACATGAGGCTGCTGCGGTTAGGTCAGGGGGTGCAGTTACATGGGGCTGCTGCGGTTAGGTCAGGGGGTTCAGTTACATGAGGCTGCTGCGGTTAGGTCAGGGGGTGCAGTTAAATGGGGCTGCTGCGGTTAGGTCAGGGGGTGCAGTTACATGAGGCTGCTGCGGTTAGGTCAGGGGGTGCAGTTACATGGGGCTGCTGCTGTTAGGTCAGGGGGTTCAGTTACATGAGGCTGCTGCAGTTAGGTCAGGGGGTGCAGTTACATGGGGCTGCTGCGGTTAGGTCAAGGGGTGCAGTTACATGGGGCGGCTGCGGTTAGGTCAGGGGGTGCAGTTACATGAGGCGGCTGCGGTTAGGTCAGGGGGTGCAGTTACATGGGGCTGCTTTGGTTAGATCAGAGGGTGCAGTTACATGGGGCTGCTGCGGTTAGGTCAGGGGGTGCAGTTACATGAGGCTGCTGCGATTAGGTCAGGGGGTGCAGTTACATGGGGCTGCTGCGGTTAGGTCAGGGGGTTCAGTTACATGGGGCTGTTGCGGTTAGGTCAGGGGGTGCAGTTACATGGGGCTGCTGCGGTTAGGTCAGGGAGTTCAGTTACATGGGGCTGCTGCGGTTAGGTCAGGGGGTGCAGTTACATGGGGCTGCTGCGGTTAGGTCAGGGGGTGCAGTTACATGGGGCTGCTGTGGTTAGGTCAGGGGGTGCAGTTACAGGAGGCTGCTGCGGTTAGGTCAGGGGGTGCAGTTACATGGGGCTGCTGCGGTTAGTTCAGGGGGTTCAGTTACATGGGGCTGTTGCGGTTAGGTCAGGGGGTGCAGTTACATGGGGCTGCTGCGGTTAGGTCAGGGGGTGCAGTTACATGAGGCTGCTGCGGTTAGGTCAGGGAGTTCAGTTACATGGGGCTGCTGCGGTTAGGTCAGGGGGTGCAGTTACATGGGGCTGCTTCGGTTAGATCAGGGGGTGCAGTTACATGGGGCTGCTGCGGTTAGGTCAGGGGGTGCAGTTACATGGGGCGGCTGCGGTTAGATCAGGGGGTGCAGTTACATGGGGCTGCTGCGGTTAGGTCAGGGGGTGCAGTTACATGGGGCTGCTGCGGTTAGATCAGGTGATGAAGTTACGTGGGGCTGCTGCGGTTAGGTCAGGGGGTTCAGTTACATGGGGCTGTTGCGGTTAGATCAGGGGGTGCAGTTACAAGGGGCTGTTGCGGTTAGGTCAGGGGGTTCAGTTACATGGGGCTGTTGCGGTTAGATCAGGGGGTGCAGTTACAAGGGGCTGTTGCGGTTAGGTCAGGGGGTTCAGTTACATGGGGCTGTTGCGGTTAGATCAGGGGGTGCAGTTACAAGGGGCTGTTGCGGTTAGGTCAGGGGGTGCAGTTACAAGGGGCTGCTGCGGTTAGATCAGGTGATGAAGTTACATGGGGCTGCTGCGGTTAGATCAGGTGATGAAGTTACATGGGGCTGCTGCGGTTAGGTCAGGGGGTGCAGTTACATGGGGCTGTTGCGGTTAGGTCAGGGGGTGCAGTTACATGGGGCTGCTGCGGTTAGGTCAGGGGGTGCAGTTACATGGGGCTGTTGCGGTTAGGTCAGGGGGTGCAGTTACATGGGGCTGTTGCGGTTAGGTCAGGGGGTGCAGTTACATGGGGCTGCTGCGGTTAGATCAGGTGATGAAGTTACATGGGGCTGCTGCGGTTAGATCAGGGGGTGCAGTTACATGGGGCTGTTGCGGTTAGGTCAGGGGGTGCAGTTACATGGGGCGGCTGCGGTTAGATCAGGGGGTGCAGTTACATGGGGCTGCTGCGGTTAGGTCAGGGGGTGCAGTTACATGGGGCTGCTGCGGTTAGATCAGGTGATGAAGTTACGTGGGGCTGCTGCGGTTAGGTCAGGGGGTTCAGTTACATGGGGCTGTTGCGCTTAGATCAGGGGGTTCAGTTACATGGGGCTGTTGCGGTTAGATCAGGGGGTGCAGTTACAAGGGGCTGTTGCGGTTAGGTCAGGGGGTTCAGTTACATGGGGCTGTTGCGGTTAGATCAGGGGGTGCAGTTACAAGGGGCTGTTGCGGTTAGGTCAGGGGGTGCAGTTACAAGGGGCTGCTGCGGTTAGATCAGGTGATGAAGTTACATGGGGCTGCTGCGGTTAGATCAGGTGATGAAGTTACATGGGGCTGCTGCGGTTAGGTCAGGGGGTTCAGTTACATGGGGCTGTTGCGGTTAGGTCAGGGGGTGCAGTTACATGGGGCTGCTGCGGTTAGGTCAGGGGGTGCAGTTACATGGGGCTGCTGCGGTTAGGTCAGGGGGTGCAGTTACATGGGGCTGTTGCGGTTAGGTCAGGGGGTGCAGTTACATGAGGCTGTTGCGGTTAGGTCAGGGGGTGCAGTTACATGGGGCTGCTGCGGTTAGATCAGGTGATGAAGTTACATGGGGCTGCTGCGGTTAGATCAGGGGGTGCAGTTACATGGGGCTGCTGCGGTTAGGTCAGGGGGTGCAGTTATATGGGGCTGCTGCGGTCCCGTCTGACTTGGGCCTGACCCTCCGGTGACCTCAGATGACCTGCCCAGAAGGGACCCGGCGCCTATTGCCTCCTGGCAATGAGACCGGCAGTTTCCTCTACCAATATGGCCGACCATGACGTCACATGTTCTGTGCAGCCTCATTCCCCAATCATGGAGCAGAACGGAGCGCAGGCGCGTTAGGCTGAGGCTGCACGTGGCGGCTCCGCTTACGTTGGTGGCCAATAGCCGCACAGGGATATCTCACGGCCGTACAGCCATTGGTTGGCCGGGGGGTGGGTGGAGCATCATGCAGCCAGGTCCTTCCACTCTAGTCAGTGATGTCACGGCCGCAACATGTGAGATCTTAGCGATGATAGGTCCTCTGCAGAGTACAACAGCCAATTACCGGCCAGAGCAGACAGCGGGGCGGTGACGCGCAGTCAGCTGCTGTTTGTTTACTGCGGATGTGGAAGGAGCCGGGGTCCGAGAGGAGCTCAGGCTGGAGCCGACGAGATGGAGCCCGGCAGCGGAGACGGGGGCGCGGGGGACCGAGGAGCCGGAGACCGAGGAGCGGGGGACAGGGGAGCTGGAGACCGAGGAGCGGGGGACATCTGCTGCCTGTCATACAACCAGGATTGCACGTAATGTCCCGGGGCAGGAGCGGCAAGGCCATAATCGCTTTATATAGAGACGGGCGGTACCATTATCTGAGGGGGTAACAGGGTCCATTATCACATTAATATAGGGGTGGTGGGAAGGTGCGGAGTGACAGGAGGCAGAGACGGCCTGGAGGGGGCAGCAGCTATTATAGTGAGAGGGCGAAACCATTATACTGGGGGAGGGCAGTACCATTAATATAGGGGGGTGACAGGAGGCAGAGATGGCCTGGAGGGGGCTGCTGCTATTATAGTGAGAGGGCGAGACCATTATACCGGGGGGAGGGCAGTACCATTAATATAGGGGGGTGACAGAAGGCAGAGACGGCCTGGAGGGGGCAGCTGCTATTATAGTGAGAGGGCGAGACCATTATACCGGGGGGAGGGTAGTACCATTAATATAGGGGGGTGACAGGAGGCAGAGACGGCCTGGAGGGGGCAGTAGCTATTATAGTGAGAGGGCGAGACCATTATACCGGGGGGAGTGCAGTACCATTAATATAGGGGGGTGACAGGAGGCAGAGACGGCCTGGAGGGGGCAGCAGCTATTATAGTGAGAGGGCGAGACCATTATACTGGGGGAGGGCAGTACCATTAATATAGGGGGGTGACAGGAGGCAGAGATGGCCTGGAGGGGGCAGCAGCTATTATAGTGAGCGGGCGAGACCATTATACTGGGGAGAGGGCAGTACCATTAATATAGGGGGGTGACAGAAGGCAGAGACGGCCTGGAGGGGGCAGCTGCTATTATAGTGAGAGGGCGAGACCATTATACCGGGGGGAGGGTAGTACCATTAATATAGGGGGGTGACAGGAGGCAGAGACGGCCTGGAGGGGGCAGCAGCTATTATAGTGAGAGGGCGAGACCATTATACCGGGGGGAGAGGGCAGTACCATTAATATAGGGGGGTGACAGGAGGCAGAGAAGGCCTGAAGGGGGTAGCTGCTATTATAGTGAGAGGGCGAGACCATTATATCGGGGGAGAGGGCAGTACCATTAATATAGGGGGGTGACAGGAGGCAGAGAAGGCCTTGAGGGGGCAGCAGCTATTATAGTGAGCGGGCGAGACCATTATACTGGGGAGAGGGCAGTACCATTAATATAGGGGGGTGACAGAAGGCAGAGACGGCCTGGCGGGGGCAGTAGCTATTATAGTGAGAGGGCGAGACCATTATACTGGGGAGAGGGCAGTACCATTAATATAGGGGGGTGACAGGAGGCAGAGACGGCCTGGAGGGGGCAGCAGCTATTATAGTGAGAGGGCGAGACCATTATACTGGGGAGAGGGCAGTACCATTAATATAGGGGGGTGACAGGAGGCAGAGACGGCCTGGAGGGGGCAGCAGCTATTATAGTGAGAGGGCGAGACCATTATACCGGGGGGGGGCACTACCATTAATATAGGGGGGTGACAGGAGGCAGAGATGGCCTGGAGGGGGCTGCTGCTATTATAGTGAGAGGGCGAGACCATTATACTGGGGAGAGGGCAGTACAATTAATATAGAGGGGTGACAGGAGGCAGAGACGGCCTGGAAGGGGCAGCAGCTATTATAGTGAGAGGGCGAGACCATTATACCGGGGGGAGGGCAGTACCATTAATATAGGGGGGTGACAGGAGGCAGAGACGGCCTGGAGGGGGCAGCAGCTATTATAGTGAGAGGGCGAGACCATTATACCGGGGAGAGGGCAGTACCATTAATATAGAGGGGTGACAGGAGGCAGAGACAGCCTGGAGGGGGCAGTAGCTATTATAGTGAGAGGGCGAGAACATTATACCGGGGAGAGGGCAGTACCATTAATATAGGGGGGTGACAGGAGGCAGAGACGGCCTGGAGGGGGCAGTAGCTATTATAGTGAAAGGGCGAGACCATTATACCGGGGGAGAGGGCAGTACCATTAATATAGGGGGGTGACAGGAGGCAGAGGCGGCCTGGAGGGGGCAGCAGCTATTATAGTGAGAGGGCGAGACCATTATACCGGGGGAGAGGGCAGTACCATTAATATAGGGGGGTGACAGGAGGCAGAGACGGGCTGGAGGGGGTAGCTGCTATTATAGTGAGAGGGCGAGACCATTATACCGGGGGGAGGGCAGTACCATTAATATAGGGGAGTGACAGGAGGCAGAGACGGCCTGGAGGGGGCAGCAGCTATTATAGTGAGAGGGCGAGACCATTATACTGGGGGAGGGCAGTACCATTAATATAGGGGGGTGACAGGAGGCAGAGACGGCCTGGAGGGGGCTGCTGCTATTATAGTGAGAGGGCGAGACCATTATACCGGGGGGAGGGCAGTACCATTAATATAGGGGGGTGACAGGAGGCAGAGACGGCCTGGAGGGGGCAGTAGCTATTATAGTGAGAGGGCGAGACCATTATACCGGGGGGAGTGCAGTACCATTAATATAGGGGGGTGACAGGAGGCAGAGACGGCCTGGAGGGGGCAGCAGCTATTATAGTGAGAGGGCGAGACCATTATACCGGGGGAGGGCAGTACCATTAATATAGGGGGGTGACAGGAGGCAGAGACGGCCTGAAGGGGGTAGCTGCTATTATAGTGAGAGGGCGAGACCATTATACCGGGGGAGAGGACAGTACCATTAATATAGGGGGGTGACAGGAGGCAGAGGCCGCCTGGAGGGGGCAGCAGCTATTATAGTGAGAGGGCGAGACCATTATACTGGGGAGAGGGCTGTACCATTAATATAGGGTGGTGACCGGAGGCAGAGGCGGCCTGGAGGGGGCAGTAGCTATTATAGTAAGAGGGCGAGACCATTATACCGGGGAGAGGGCAGTACCATTAATATAGGGGGGTGACAGGAGGCAGAGGCGGCCTGGAGGGGGCAGTAGCTATTATAGTAAGAGGGCGAGACTATTATACTGGGGAGAGGGCAGTACCATTAATATAGGGGGGTGACATGAGGCAGAGACGGCCTGGAGGGGGCAGCAGCTATTATAGTGAGAGGGCGAGACCATTATACTGGGGGGAGGGCAGTATCATTAATATAGGGGGGTGACAGGAGGCAGAGACGGCCTGGAGGGGGTAGCTGCTGTTATAGTGAGAGGGCGAGACCATTATACTGGGGGGAGGGCAGTATCATTAATATAGGGGAGTGACAGGAGGCAGAGACGGCCTGGAGGGGGCAGCAGCTATTATAATGAGAGGGCGAGACCATTATACTGGGGGGGAGGGCAGTACCATTAATATAGGGGGGTGACAGGAGGCAGAGACGGCCTGGAGGGGGCAGCAGCTATTATAGTGAGAGGGCGAGACCATTATACTGGGGGGAGGGCAGTACCATTAATATAGGGGGGTGACAGGAGGCAGAGACGGCCTGGAGGGGGTAGCTGCTGTTATAGTGAGAGGGCAAGACCATTATACTGGGGGGAGGGCAGTACCATTAATATAGGGGGGTGACAGGAGGCAGAGACGGCCTGGAGGGGGCAGCAGCTATTATAGTGAGAGGGCGAGACCATTATACCGGGGAGAGGGCAGTACCATTAATATAGGGGGGTGACAGGAGGCAGAGACGGCCTGGAGGGGGCAGCAGCTATTATAGTGAGAGGGCGAGACCATTATACCGGGGGGAGGGCAGTACCATTAATATAGGGGGGTGACAGGAGGCAGAGACGTCCTGGAGGGGGCAGCAGCTATTATAGTGAGAGGGCGAGACCATTATACTGGGGGGGGGGCTGTACCATTAATATAGGGGGGTGACAGGAGGCAGAGACGGCCTGGAGGGTACAGCAGCTATTATACTGAGAGGGCGAGACCATTATACAGGGGAGAGGGCAGTACCATTAATATAGGGGAGTGACAGGAGGCAGAGACGGCCTGAAGGGGGCAGCTGCTATTATAGTGAGAGAGTGAGACCATTATGCAGGGGGGAGGGCAGTACCATTAATATAGGGGGGTGACAGGAGGCAGAGATGGCCTGGAGGGGGCAGTAGCTATTATAGTGAGAGGGCGAGACCATTATACTGGGGGGAGGGCAGTACCATTAATATAGGAGGGTGTCAGGAGGCTGAGACGGCCTGAAGGGGGTAGCAGCTATTATAGTGAGAGGGCGAGACCATTATACCGGGGGGAGGGCTGTACCATTAATATAGAGGGGTGACAGGAGGCAGAGACGGCCTGAAGGGGGTAGCTGCTATTATACTGAGAGGGCGAGACCATTATACTGGGGGGAGGGCAGTACTATTAATATAGGGGGGTGACAGGAGGCAGAGGCGGCCTGGAGGGGGCAGTAGCTATTATAGTGAGAGGGCGAGACCATTATACCGGGGAGAGGGCAGTACCATTAATATAGGGGGGTGACAGGAGGCAGAGGCGGCCTGGAGGGGGCAGCTGCTATTATAGTGAGAGGGCGAGACCATTATACCGGGGGGGGGAGGGCAGTACCATTAATATAAGGGGGTGACAGGAGGCAGAGACGGCCTGAATGGGGTAGCTGCTATTATAGTGAGAGGGCGAGACCATTATACCGGGGGAGAGGGCAGTACCATTAATATAGGGGGGTGACAGGAGGCAGAGACGGCCTGGAGGGGGCAGCAGCTATTATAGTGAGAGGGAGAGACCATTATACCGGGGAGAGGGCAGTACCATTAATATAGGGGGGTGACAGGAGGCAGAGACGGCCTGGAGGGGGCAGTAGCTATTATAGTGAAAGGGCGAGACCATTATACCGGGGGAGAGGGCAGTAACATTAATATAGGGGGGTGACAGGAGGCAGAGGCGGCCTGGAGGGGGCAGCAGCTATTATAGTGAGAGGGCGAGACCATTATACCGGGGGAGAGGGCAGTACCATTAATATAGGGGGGTGACAGGAGGCAGAGACGGCCTGGAGGGGGCAGCAACTATTATAGTGAGAGGGCGAGACCATTATACCGGGGGGGGAGGGCAGTACCATTAATATAGGGGGGTGACAGGAGGCAGAGGCGGCCTGGAGGGGGCAGTAGCTATTATAGTGAGAGGGAGAGACCATTATACCGGGGGAGAGGGCAGTACCATTAATATAGGGGGGTGACAGGAGGCAGAGACAGCCTGGAGGGGGCAGTAGCTATTATAGTGAAAGGGCGAGACCATTATACCGGGGAGAGGGCAGTAACATTAATATAGGGGGGTGACAGGAGGCAGAGGCGGCCTGGAGGGGGCAGCAGCTATTATAGTGAGAGGGCGAGACCATTATACCGGGGGAGAGGGCAGTACCATTAATATAGGGGGGTGACAGGAGGCAGAGACGGCCTGGAGGGGGCAGCAACTATTATAGTGAGAGGGCGAGACCATTATACCGGGGAGAGGGCAGTACCATTAGTATAGGGGGTGACAGGAGGCAGAGACGGCCTGGAGGGGGCAGTAGCTATTATAGTGAGAGGGCGAGACCATTATACCGGGGGAGAGGGCAGTACCATTAATATAGGGGAGTGACAGGAGACAGAGACGGCCTGAAGGGGGCAGTTGCTATTATAGTGAGAGGGCGAGACCATTATACCGGGGAGAGGGCAGTACCATTAAAATAGGGGGGTGACAGGAGGCAGAGACGGCCTGGAGGGGGCAGTAGCTATTATAGTGAGAGGGCGAGACCATTATGCCGGGGGAGTGGGCAGTACCATTAATATAGGGGGTGACAGGAGGCAGAGACGGCCTGGAGGGGGAAGCTGCTATTATAGTGAGCGGGCGAGACCATTATACCGGGGGGAGGGCAATATCATTATTATAGGGGGTGACAGGATGCAGAGACGTCCTGGAGGGGGCAGCTGCTATTATAGTGAGCGGGCGAGACCATTATACCGGGGGGGAGGGCAGTACCATTAATATAGGGGGGGTGACAGGAGGCTGAGACGGCCTGGAGGGGGCAGCAGCTATTATAGTGAGAGGGCGAGACCATTATACCGGGGAGAGGGCAGTATCATTATTATAGGGGGTGACAGGATGCAGAGACGTCCTGGAGGGGGCAGCTGCTATTATAGTGAGCGGGCGAGACCATTATACCGGGGTGACAGGAGGCAGAGACGGCCTGGAGAGGGTAGCTGCTATTATAGTGAGAGGGTGAGACCATTATACCGGGGAGAGGGCAGTACCATTAATATAGGGGGGTGACCGGAGGCAGAGACGGCCTGGAGGGGGCAGCAGCTATTATAGTGAGAGGGCGAGACCATTATACCGGGGGGAGGGCAGTACCATTAATATAGGGAGGTGACAGGAGGCAGAGACGGCCTGGAGGGGGCAGCTGCTATTATAGTGAGAGGGCGAGACCATTATACCGGGGGGAGGGCAGTACCATTAATATTGGGCCGTGACAGGAGGCAGAGACGGCCTGGAGGGGGCAGCAGCTATTATAGTGAGAGGGTGAGACCATTATACCGGGGGGAGGGCAGTACCATTAATATAGGGGGGTGACAGGAGGCAGAGACGGCCTGGAGGGGGCAGCTGCTATTATAGTGAGAGGGCGAGACCATTATGCAGGGGGGAGGGCAGTACCATTAATATAGGGGCGTGACAGGAGGCAGAGACGGCCTGGAGGGGGCAGCTGCTATTATAGTGAGAGGGCGAGACCATTATGCAGGGGGGAGGGCAGTACCATTAATATAGGGGGGTGACAGGAGGCAGAGGCGGCCTGGAGGGGGCAGCAGCTATTATAGTGAGAGGGCGAGACCATTATACCGGGGGAGAGTGCAGTACCATTAATATAGGGTGGTGACCGGAGGCAGAGGCGGCCTGGAGGGGGCAGCAGCTATTATATTAGGAGGGCGAGACCATTATACTGGGGAGAGGGCAGTACCATTAATATAGGGGGGTGACAGGAGGCAGAGGCGGCCTGGAGGGGGCAGCAGCTATTATAGTGAGAGGGCGAGACCATTATACCGGGGGAGAGTGCAGTACCATTAATATAGGGGGGTGACAGGAGGCAGAGACGGCCTGGAGGGGGCAGTAGCTATTATATTAGGAGGGCGAGACCATTATACCGGGGAGAGGGCAGTACCATTAATATAGGGGGGTGACAGGAGGCAGAGACGTCCTGGAGGGGGCAGCAGCTATTATAGTGAGAGGGCGAGACCATTATACCGGGGGGGGGGGGGGGAGGGCAGTACCATTAATATAGGGGGGTGACAGGAGGCAGAGACGGCCTGAATGGGGTAGCTACTATTATAGTGAGAGGGCGAGACCATTATACCGGGGGGGGAGGGCAGTACCATTAATATAGGGGGGGTGACAGGAGGCAGTGACGGCCTGGAGGGGGCAGTAGCTATTATAGTGAGAGGGCGAGACCATTATACCGGGGAGAGGGCAGTACCATTAATATAGGGGGGTGACAGGAGGCAGAGACGGCCTGGAGGGGGCAGTAGCTATTATAGTAAGAGGGCGAGACCATTATACCGGGGAGAAGGCAGTACCATTAATACAGGGTGGTGACAGGAGGCAGAGTCGGCCTGGAGGGGGCAGTAGCTATTATAGTGAGAGGGCGAGACCATTATACCGGGGGAGGGCAGTACCATTAATATAGGGGGGTGACAGGAGGCAGAGACGGCCTGGAGGGGGCAGCAGCTATTATAGTGAGAGGGCGAGACCATTATACTGGGGAGAGGGCAGTACCATTAATATAGGGGGGTGACAGGAGGCAGAGACGGCCTGGAGGGGGCAGCAGCTATTATAGTGAGAGGGCGAGACCATTATACCGGGGGGGGGGGGGGAGGGCAGTACCATTAATATAGGGGGGTGACAGGAGGCAGAGACGGCCTGAATGGGGTAGCTACTATTATAGTAGGAGGGCGAGACCATTATACCAGGGGGGGGAGGGCAGTACCATTAATATAGGGGGGGTGACAGGAGGCTGTGACGGCCTGGAGGGGGCAGTAGCTATTATAGTGAGAGGGCGAGACCATTATACCGGGGAGAGGGCAGTACCATTAATATAGGGGGGTGACAGGAGGCAGAGACGGCCTGGAGGGGGCAGTAGCTATTATAGTAAGAGGGCGAGACCATTATACCGGGGAGAAGGCAGTACCATTAATACAGGGTGGTGACAGGAGGCAGAGTCGGCCTGGAGGGGGCAGTAGCTATTATAGTGAGAGGGCGAGACCATTATACCGGGGGAGGGCAGTACCATTAATATAGGGGGGTGACAGGAGGCAGAGACGGCCTGGAGGGGGCAGCAGCTATTATAGTGAGAGGGCGAGACCATTATACTGGGGAGAGGGCAGTACCATTAATATAGGGGGGTGACAGGAGGCAGAGACGGCCTGGAGGGGGCAGCAGCTATTATAGTGAGAGGGCGAGACCATTATACTGGGGAGAGGGCAGTACCATTAATACAGGGGGGTGACACGAGGCAGAGATGGCCTGGAGGGGGCATCTGCTATTATAGTGAGAGGGCAGTACCATTAATATTGGGGGGTGACAGGAGGCAGTAGGCTTTTATGTAGATTACTGATGAGGGGTGGTGATGGCTGGGGGGGGGGGGGGGGCTTCTCTGTAGATTACTGATGATGGGTGGTGATGGCTCGGGGGGGGCTTCTCTGTAGATTACTGATGAGGGGCGGTGATGGCTCGGGGGGGGGCTTCTCTATAGATTACTGATGAGGGGCGGTGATGGCTCGGGGGGGGCTTCTCTGTAGATTACTGATGAGGGGTGGTGATGGCTCGGGGGGGGCTTCTCTGTAGATTATTGATGAGGGGTGGTGATGGCTCGGGGGGGGGCTTCTCTGTAGATTACTGATGAGGGGCGGTGATGGCTGGGGGGGCTTCTCTGTAGATTACTGATGAGGGGCTGTGATGGCTCGGGGGAGGGGCTTCTCTGTAGATTACTGATGAGGGGCGGTGATGGCTCGGGGAGGGGCTTCTCTGTAGATTACTGATGAGGGGCGGTGATGGCTTCTCTGTAGATTACTGATGAGGGGCGGTGATGGCTTCTCTGTAGATTATTGATGAGGGGTGGTGATGGCTCGGGGGGGGGACTTTTATGTAGATTGCTGATGAGGGGTGGTGATGGCTCGGGGGGGGGCTTCTCTGTAGATTATTGATGAGGGGCGGTGATGGCTCGGGGGGGGGGAGACTTTTATGTAGATTACTGATGAGGGGTAGTGATGGCTCGGGGGGGGGCTTCTCTGTAGATTATGAGGGGCGGTGATGGCTCGGGGGGGAAGGCTTCTCTGTAGATTATTGATGAGGGGCGTTGATGGCTTGGGGGGGGGGAGGCTTTTATGTAGATTACTGATGAGGGACGGTGATGGTTCGGGGAGGGGCTTCTTTGTAGATTACTGATGAGGGGCGGTGATGGCTCGGGGAGGGGCTTCTCTGTAGATTACTGATGAGGGGTGGTGATGGCTCAGGGGGGCGGGCTTCTCTGTAGATTACTGATGAGGGGTGGTGATGGCTTGGGGTGGGGGCTTCTCTGTAGATTACTGATGAGGGGCGGTGATGGCTTGGGGTGGGGGCTTCTCTGTAGATTACTGATGAGGGGCGGTGATGGCTTGGGGTGGGGGCTTCTCTGTAGATTACTGATGAGGGGCGGTGATGGCTTGGGGTGGGGGCTTCTCTGTAGATTACTGATGAGGGGCGGTGATGGCTCGGGGAGGGGCTTCTCTGTAGATTACTGATGAGGGGCGGTGATGGCTTCTCTGTAGATTACTTATGAGGGGCGGTGATGGCTCGGGGGGGGGCTTCTCTGTAGATTACTGATGAGGGGTGGTGATGGCTTCTCTGTAGATTACTGATGAGGGGCGGTGATGGCTCGGGGGGGGCTTCTCTGTAGATTACTGATGAGGGGTGGTGATGGCTCGGGGGAGCGGCTTCTTTGTAGATTACTGATGAGGGGTGGTGATGGCTAAAGGTGGGCTTCTCTGTAGATTACTGATGAGGGTTGGTGATGGCTCGGGGGGGAGGCTTCTCTGTAGATTACTGATGAGGGGCGGTGATGGCTCGGGGGGGCTTCTCTGTAGATTACTGATGAGGGGCGGTGATGGGTCGGGGGGGAGGGGCTTCTCTGTAGATTACTGATGAGGGGCGGTGATGGCTCGGGGATGGGCTTCTCTGTAGATTACTGATGAGGGGCGGTGATGGCTCGGGGGGGGCTTCTCTGTAGATTACTGATGAGGGGCGGTGATGGCTAGGGGGTGCTTCTCTGTAGATTACTGATAAGGGGCGGTGATGGCTCAGGGGGTGGGAGGCTTCTCAGTAGATTACTGATGAGGGGTGGTGATGGCTCAGGATGGGCTTCTCTGTAGATTACTGATGAGGGGTGGTGATGGCTCAGGGTGGGCTTCTCTGTAGATTACTGATGAGGGGCGGTGATGGCTCGGGGGAGGGGCTTCTCTGTAGATTACTGATGAGGGGTGGTGATGGCTCAGGGTGGGCTTCTCTGTAGATTACTGATGAGGGGTGGTGATGGCTCGGGGAGGGGCTTCTCTGTAGATTACTGATGAGGGGTGGTGATGGCTCGGGGAGGGGCTTCTCTGTAGATTACTGGTGAGGGGCGGTGATGGCTCGGGGGGGGCTTCTCTGTAGATTACTGATGAGGGGCGGTGATGGCTCGGGGGGGGGCTTCTCTGTAGATTACTGATGAGGGGCGGTGATGGCTCGGGGAGGGGCTTCTCTGTAGATTACTGGTGAGGGGCGGTGATGGCTCGGGGGGGGGCTTCTCTGTAGATTACTGATGAGGGGCGTTGATGGCTCGGGGGGGCTTCTCTGTAGATTACTGATGAGGGGTGGTGATGGGACGGGGGGGGCTTCTCTGTAGATTACTGATGAGGAGCGGTGATGGCTCGGGGGGGGCTTCTCTGTAGATTACTGATGAGGAGCTGTGATGGCTCGGGGGGGGGGCTTCTCTGTAGATTACTGATGAGCGGTGATGGCTCGGGGAGGGGCTTCTCTGTAGATTACTGATGAGGAGCGGTGATGGCTCGGGGAGGGGCTTCTCTGTAGATTACTGATGAGGGGTGGTGACTGCTCCGGGGGGGAGCGGCTTCTCTGTAGATTACTGATGCGGGGCAGTGATGGCTCGGGGGGGGGCTTCTCTGTAGATTACTGATGAGGGGCGGTGATGGCTCGGGGGGGGGGCTTCTCTGTAGATTACTGATGAGGGGCGGTGATGGCTCAGGGTGGGCTTCTCTGTAGATTACTGATGAGGGGCGGTGATGGCTCGGGGGAGGGGCTTCTCTGTAGATTACTGATGAGGGGCGGTGATGGCTCGGGGGAGGGGCTTCTCTGTAGATTACTGATGAGGGGCGGTGATGGCTCGGGGGAGGGGCTTCTCTGTAGATTACTGATGAGGGGCGGTGATGGCTCGGGGGAGGGGCTTCTCTGTAGATTACTGATGAGGGGCGGTGATGGCTCGGGGGAGGGGCTTCTCTGTAGATTACTGATGAGGGGCGGTGATGGCTTCTCTGTAAATCACTGATGAGGGGCGGTGATTGCTCGGGGGGGTGGGAGGCTTCTCTAGATTACTGATGAGGGGCGGTGATGGCTCGGGGGGGGCTTCTCTGTAGATTACTGATGAGGGGCGGTGATGGCTCGGGGGGTGCTTCTCTGTAGGTTACTGATGAGGGGCGGTGATGGCTCGGGGGGGGGGGCTTCTCTGTAGATTACTGATGAGGGGCGGTGATGGCTTCTCTGTAGATTACTGATGAGGGGCGGTGATGGCTCGGGGGGGGGGGGCTTCTCTGTAGATTACTGATGAGGGGCGGTGATGGCTCGGGGGGGGGGCTTCTCTGTAGATTACTGATGAGGGGTGGTGATGGCTCGGGGAGGGGCTTCTCTGTAGATTACTGATGAGGGACGGTGATGGCTTGGGGGGGTGCTTCACTGTAGATTACTGATGAGGGGTGGTGATGGCTCGGGGAGGGGCTTCTCTGTAGATTACTGATGAGGGGCGGTGATGGCTCGGGGAGGGGCTTCTTTGTAGATTACTGATGAGGGGCGGTGATGGCTCGGGGGGGGCTTCTCTGTAGATTACTGATGAGGGGTGGTGATGGCTCGGGGGGGGGGGGGGGCCTTCTCTGTAGATTACTGATGAGGGGCGGTGATGGCTCGGGGGGGTGGGGGGGTTTCTCTGTAGATTACTGATGAGGGGCAGTGATGGCTTCTCTGTAGATTACTGATGAGGGGCGGTGATGGCTCGGGGGAGGGGCTTTTCTGTAGATTACTGATGAGGGGCGGTAATGGCTCGGGGGGGCTTCTCTGTAGATTACTGATGAGGGTTGGTGATGGCTCGGGGGAGGGGCTTCTCTGTAGATTACTGATGAGGGACGGTGATGGCTCGGGGGGGGATTCTCTGTAGATTGCTGATGAGGGGCGGTGATGGCTCGGGGGGGAGGGGCTTCTCTGTAGATTACTGACGAGGGGCGGTGATTGCTCGGGGGGGGCTTCTCTGTAGATTACTGATGAGGGGCGGTGATGGCTCGGGGGGGTGCTTCTCTAGATTACTTATGAGGGGCGGTGATGGCTCGGGGGGGAGACTTCTCTGTAGATTACTGATGAGGGGCGGTGATAGCTCGGGGGGGCTTCTCTGTAGATTACTGATGAGAGGCGGTGATGGCTCGTGGGGGGAGGCTTCTCTGTAGATTACTGATGAGGGGCGGTGATGGCTCGGGGGGGAGGGTTTTCTCTGTAGATTACTGATGAGGGGTGGTGATGGCTCGGGGGTGGGTTTCTCTGTAGATTACTGATGAGGGGTGGTGATGGCTCGGGGGTGGGTTTCTCTGTAGATTACTGATGAGGGGCGGTGATGGCTCGGGGGGGGGGCTTCTCTGTAGATTACTGATGAGGGGCGGTGATGGCTCGGGGGGGAGGCTTCTCTGTAGATTACTGATGAGGGGCGCTGATGGCTCCGGGGGGGTGCTTCTCTGTAAATCACTGATGAGGGGCGGTGATGGCTCGGGGGGTGGGAGGCTTCTCTGTAGATTACTGATGAGGGGCGGTGATGGCTCGGGGAGGGGTGCTTCTCTGTAAATCACTAATGAGGGGCGTTGATGGCTCCGTGGGGCTTCTCTGTAGATTACTGATGAGGGGCGTTGATGGCTCGTGGGGGTTTCTCTGTAGATTACTGATGAGGGGTGGTGATGGCTCGGGGGGGGTTTCTCTGTAGATTACTGATGAGGGGCGGTTATGGCTCGGGGGTGGGGGCTTCTCTGTAGATTACTTTTGAGGGGTGGTGATGGCTCGGGGGGGGGGTGTTTCTCTGTAGATTACTTTTGAGGGGTGGTGATGGCTCAGGGCAGGCTTCTCTGTAGATTACTGATGAGGGGCGGTGATGGCTCGGGGAGGGGCTTCTCTGTAGATTACTGATGAGGGGCGGTGATGGCTCGGGGGGGGCTTCTCTGTAGATTACTTTTGAGGGGTGGTGATGGCTCGGGGCAGGCTTCTCTGTAGATTACTGATGAGGGGCGGTGATGGCTCGGGGGTGGGGCTTCTCTGTAGATTACTGATGAGGGGCGGTGATGGCTCGGGGGTGGGGCTTCTCTGTAGATTACTGATGAGGGGTGGTGATGGCTCGGGTGGGGCTTCTCTGTAGATTACTGATGAGGGGCGGCGATGGCTCGGGGGGGCTTCTCTGTAGATTACTGATGAGGGGTGGTGATGGCTCAGGGAGGGGCTTCTCTGTAGATTAGTGATGAGGGGCGGTGATGGCTCGGGGAGGGGCTTCTTTGTTGATTACTGATGAGGGGCGGTGATGGCTCGGGGAGGGGCTTCTCTGATTACTGATGAGGGGCGGTGATGGCTCGGGGAGGGGCTTCTCTGTAGATAACTGATGAGGGGCGGTGATGGCTCGGGGAGGGGCTTCTCTGTAGATTACTGATGAGGGGCGGTGATGGCTAGTGGGGTGATTCTCTGTAGATTACTGATGAGGGGCGGTGATGACTCGGGGGGGGGGGGGGGACTTCTCTGTAGATAACTGATGAGGGGCGGTGATGGCTTCTCTGTAGATTACTGATGAGGGGCGGTGATAGCTCGGGGGCTTCTCTGTAGATTACTGATGAGGGGCGGTGATGGCTCGGGGGGGGCTTCTCTGTAAATCACTGATGCGGTGATGGCTCGGGGGGGGCTTCTCTGTAGATTACTGATGAGGGGCGGTGATGGCTCGGGGGGGGGCTTTTCTGTAAATCACTGAGGGGCGGTGATGGCTTGGTGGGGGGGGCTTCTCTGTAGATTACTGATGAGGGACGGTGATGGCTCGGGGGGAGCTTCTCTGTAGATTACTGATGAGGGGCGGTGATGGCTCGGGGGAGGGGCTTCTCTATAGATTACTGATGAGGGGCGGTCATGGCTTGGGGGGGCTTCTGTGTAGATTACTGATGAGGGGCTGTGATGGTTTGGGGGGGATGCTTCTCTGTAGATTACTGATGAGGGGCAGTGATGGCTCTGGGGGGAGGCATCTCTGTAGATTACTGATGAGGGGCGGTGATGGCTCGGGGGGGGCTTCTCTGTAGATTACTGATGAGGGGCGTTGATGGCTCTTGGGGGTTTCTCTGTAGATTACTGATGAGGGGCCATGATGGTTTGGGGGGGGGATGCTTCTCTGTAGATTACTGATGAGGGGCGTTGATGGCTCTTGGGGGCTTCTCTGTAGATTACTGATGAGGGGCGGTGATTGCTCGGGGTAGGGGCTTCTCTGTAGATTACTTTTGAGGGGTGGTGATGGCTCGGGGGGGGCTTCTCTGTAGATTACTGATGAGTGGCGGTTATGGCTTGGGTTGGGGGCTTCTCTGTAGATTACTGATGAAGGGTGGTGATGGCTTGGGGGGAGATGTTTCTCTGTAGATTACTGATGAGGGGCGGTGATGGCTCGGGGTGGGGCCTTCTCTATAGATTACTGATGAGGGGCGGTGATGGCTTGGGGGGGCTTCTATGTAGATTACTGATGAGGGGCGGTGATGGCTCTGGGGGGAGGCTTCTCTGTAGATTACTGATGAGGGGCGGTGATGGGTCGGTGGCTTATCTGTATATTACTGATGAGGGGTGGTGATGGCTCGGTGGGGGCTTCTCTGTAGATTACTGATGAGGGGCGGTGGTGGCTCACCGGGGGCTTCTCTGTAGATTACTGATGAGGGGTGGTGATGGCTCGTGGGGGTGTGTTTCTCTGTAGATTACTGATGAGGGGCGGTGATGGCTCGGGGTGGGGCCTTCTCTGTAGATTACTGATGAGGGGCGGTGATTGCTCGGGGTGGGACCTTCTCTGTAGATTACTGATGAGGGGCGGTGATGGCTTGGGGGGGCTTCTATGTAGATTACTGATGAGGGGCGGTGATGGTTTGGGCTGGATGCTTCTCTGTAGATTACTGATGAGGGGCGGTGATGGCTCTGGGGGGAGGCTTCTCTGTAGATTACTGATGAGGGGCGGTAATGGCTCGGGGGGGCTTCTCTGTAGATTACTGATAAGGGGCGTTGATGGCTCGTGGGGGTTTCTCTGTAGATTACTGATGAGGGGCGGTGATTGCTCGGGGTGGGGGCTTCTCTGTAGATTACTTTTGAGGGGTGGTGATGGCTCGGGGGTGCTTCTCTGTAGATTACTGATGAGGGGCGGTGATGGCTCGGGGGGGGCCTTCTCTGTAGATTAGTGATGAGGGGCGGTGATGGCTTGGGGGGGCTTCTATGTAGATTACTGATGAGGGGCGGTGATGGCTCTGGGGGGAGGCTTCTCTGTATATTACTGATGAGGGGTGGTGATGGCTCGGGGGGGGCTTCTCTATAGATTACTGATGAGGGGCGGTGATGGCTCAGGGGGGCTTCTCTGTAGATTACTGATGAGGGGCGGTGATGGCTCGGGGGGGCTCCTCTGTAGATTACTGATGAGGGGCGGTGGTGGCTCACGGGTGGCTTCTCTGTAGATTACTGATGAGGGGCGGTGATGGCTCGGGGGGGGAGGGGGGGCTTCCATGTAGAATACTGATGAGGGGCGGTGATGGCTCGGGGGGGGGGGCTTCCATGTAGATTACTGATGAGGGGCGATGATGGCTCGGGGGGGGGGGGCTTCCATGTAGATTACTGATGAGGGGCGGTGATGGCTCAGGGGGGGCTACTTTGTAGATTACTGATGAGGGGCGGTGATGGCTCGGGGGGGTGCTTCTCTGTAGATTACTGATGAGGGGTGGTGATGGCTCGGGGAGGGGCTTATATGTAGATTACTGATGAGGGGCGGTGATGGCTCGGGGGGGAGGCTTCTCTGTAGATTACTGATGAGGGGTGGTGATGGCTCCGGGGGGGTGGGGCTTCTGATGAGGAGCGGTAATCGCTCGGGGGGGGGGAGGGCTCCTCTGTAGATTACTGATGAGGGGCGGTGATGGCTCTGGGTGGGGCTTCTCTGTAGATTACTGATGAGGGGCGGTGATGGCTCGGGGGGGGGAGGCTTCTCTGTAGATTACTGGTGAGGGGTGGTGATGGCTCGGGGGGGCTTCTCTGTAGATTAATGATGAGGGGGGGGAGGCTTCTCTGTAGATTACTGGTGAGGGGTGGTGATTGCTCGTGGAGGGGGTGTTGGGCTTCTCTAGATTATTGATGAGGGGCGGTGATGGCTGGGGGAGGGGGCTTCTCTGTAGATTACTGTTGAGGGGTGGTGATGGCTCGGGGGGGTGCTTCTCTGTAGATTACTGATGAGGGGCGGTGATGGCTCGGGGGGGGCTTCTGTGTAGATTATTGATGAGGGGCGGTGATGGCTCGGGGAGGGGCTTCTCTGTAGATTACTGATGAGGGGTGGTGATGGTTCGGGGGGGTGAGGCTTCTCTGTAGATTACTGATGAGGGGTGGTGATGGTTCGGGGGGGTGAGGCTTCTCTGTAGATTACTGATGAGGGGCGGTGATGGCTCGGGGGGGGCCTCTCTGTATGTTACTAATGGGGGGGGGCTTCTCTGTAGACTACCGATGAGGGGCGGTGATGGCTCGGGGGGGGCGCTTCTCTGTAGATTACTGATGAGGAGCGGTGATGGCTCAAGGGGGGGCTTGTATATAGATAACTGATGAGGGGCGGTGATGGCTCGGGGGGGTCTTCTCTGTAGATTACTGATGAGGGGCAGTGATGGCTCGGGGGGGCTTCTCTGTAGATTACTGATGAGGGGCGGTGATGGCTCAGGGGGGGCTTCTCTGTAGATTACTGATGGGTGGTGATGGCTCGGGGGTCTTCTCTGTAGATTACTGATTAGGGGCGGTGATGGCTCAGGGGTCTTCTCTGTAGATTACTGATGAGGGGCGGTGATGGCTCAGGGGGGTCTTTTCTGTAGATTACTGATGAGGGGCGGTGATGGCTCAGGGGGGGCTTCTCTGTAGATTACTGATGAGGGGCGGTGATGGCTCAGGGGGGGCTTCTCTGTAGATTACTGATGAGGGGCGGTGATGGCTCAGGGGGGGCTTCTCTGTAGATTACTGATGAGGGGCGGTGATGGCTCAGGGGGGCTTCTCTGTAGATTACTGATGAGGGGCGGTGATAGCTCGGGGGTGGTTTCTCTGTAGATTACTGATGAGGGGCGGTGATGGCTCGGGGGGGTGGCTAATCTGTAGATTACGGATGAGGGGCGGTGATGGCTCGGGGGGGTAGGGGCTTCTCTGTAGATTACTGATGAGGGGCGGTGATGGCTGGGGGGGTTTCTCTGTAGATTACTGATGAGGGGCGGTGATGGCTTCTCTGTAGATTACTGATGAGGGGCGGTGATGGCTCGGGGGGAGGTTTCTCTGTAGATTACTGATGAGGGGCGGTGATGGCTCGGGGGGTTTCTCTGTAGATTACTGATGAGGGGCGGTGATGGCTCGGGGGGGGAGCTTCTCTGTAGATTACTGATGAGGGGCGGTGTTGGCTCGGTGGGGGCTTCTCCGTAGATTACTGATGAGGGGCGGTGATGGCTCGGGAGGGGTTTCTCTGTAGATTACTGATGAGGGGTGGTGATGGCTCGGGGCGGGGGCTTCTCTGTAGATTACTGATGAGGGGCAGTGAGGGCTCGGGGTGGGGGGGGAGGCTTCTCTGTAGATTACTGGTGAGGGGTGGTGATGGCTCGGGGGGGGGGGAGGCCTCTCTGTAGATTACTGATGAGGGGATGTGATGGCTCGCGGGTGGGGTAGGCTTCTCTGTAGATTACTGGTGAGGGGTGGTGATGGCTGGGGGAGGGGGCTTCTCTCTAGATTACTGATGAGGAACGGTGATGGCTCGGGGTGGGGGGGGCTTCTCTCTAGATTACTGATGAGGGGCGGTAATGGGTCAGGGGGGCTTCTCTGTAGATTACTGATGAGGGGTGGTGATGGGTCAGGGGGGACTTCTCTGTAGATTACTGATGAGGGGTGGTAATGGGTCGGGGGGTCTTCTCTGTAGATTACTGATGAGGGGCGGTGATGGCTCGGGCGGGGGGGCTTCTCTGTAGATTACTGATGAGGGGTGGTGATGGCTCGGGGGGGGCTTCTCTGTAGATTACTGATGAGGGGCGGTTACGGCTTGGGGTGGGGGCTTCTCTGTAGATTACTGATGAGGGGCGGTGATGGCTCGGGGTGGGGCCTTCTCTGTAGATTACTGATGAGGGGCGGTGTTGGCTCGGGGGGGACTTCTCTATAGATTACTGATGAGGGGCGGTGATGGCTCTGGGGGGAGGCTTCTCTGTAGATTACTGATGAGGGGTGGTGATGGCTCAGGGGGGAGGCTTCTCTGTAGATTACTGGTGAGGGGTGGTGATGGCTCGGGGGGGCTTCTCTGTAGATTAATGATGAGGGGCGGTGATGGCTCGGGGGGGCTTCTCTGTAGGTTACTGATGAGGAGCAGTGATGGCTCGTGGGGGAGGCTTCTCTGTAGATTACTGATGAGGGGTGGTGATGGCTCGGGGGTCTTCTCTGTAGATTACTAATGAGGGGCGGTGATGGCTCAGGGGTCTTGTCTGTAGATTACTGATGAGGGGCGGTGATGGCTCAGGGGGGGCTTCTCTGTAGATTACTGATGAGGGGCGGTGATGGCTCATGTGGGGCTTCTCTGTAGATTACTGATGAAGGGTGGTGATGGCTCGGGGGGGGTGTTTCTCTGTAGATTACTGATGAGGGGCGGTGATGGCTCAGGGTGGGGCCTTCTCTGTAGATTACTGATGAGGGGCGGTGTTGGCTCGGGGGGGACTTCTCTATAGATTACTGATGAGGGGCGGTGATGGCTCGGGGGGGGCTTCTATGTAGATTACTGATGAGGGGCGGTGATGGCTCTGTGGGGAGGCTTCTCTGTATATTACTGATGAGGGGCGGTGATGGCTCGGGGGGGGCTTCTCTATAGATTACTGATGAGGGGCGGTGATGGCTCGGGTGGGGGTCTTCTCTGTAGATTACTGATGAGGGGCGGTGATGGCTCGGGTGGGGGTCTTCTCTGTAGATTCCTGATGAGGGGCGGTGATGGCTCGGGGGGGCTTCTCTGTAGATTACTGATGAGGGGCGGTGATGGCTTGGTGGGGGGGTGAGGTTTCTCTGTAGATTACTGATGAGGGGCGGTGATGGCTCGGGGGGGGGGGCTTCTCTGTTGATTACTAATGGGGGGCTTCTCTGTAGACTACCGATGAGGGGCGGTGATGTTTCGGGTGGGAGGGGGGGTGAGGCTTCTCTGTAGATTACTGATGAGGGGCGGTGATGGCTCGGGGGGTCTTCTCTGTAGATTAATGATGAGGGGTGGTGATGGCTCGGGGGGGTCTTCTCTGTAGATTACTGATGAGGGGCGGTGATGGCTCGGGAGGGGTTTCTCTGTAGATTACTGATGAGAGGCGGTGATGGCTCTGTGGGGAGGGGCTTCTCTGTAGATTACTAATGAGGGGCGGTGATGGCTCGGTGGGGGGGCTTCTCTGTAGATTACTGATGAGGGGCGGTGATGGCTCGGGGGGGAGGCTTCTCTGTAGATTACTGATGAGGGGCGGTGATGGCTTCTCTGTAGATTACTGATGAGGGGCAGTGATGGCTCGTGGGGGAGGCTTCTCTGTAGATTACTGATGAGGGGCGGTGATGGCTTCTCTGTAGATTACTGATGAGGGGCGGTGATGGCTCGGGGGGGAGGCTTCTCTGTAGATTACTGATGAGAGGCGGTGGTGGCTCGGGGGGGGGGCTTCTCTGTAGATCACTGATGAGGGGCTGTGATGGCTCGGGAAGGGGGGGGAAGGAGGCTTCTCTGTAGATTACTGGTGAGGGGTGGTGATGGTTCGGGGGGGGGCTTCTCTGTAGATTACTGATGAGGGGCAGTGATGGCTCGGGGGGGGGGCTTCTCTGTAGATTACTGATGAGGGGTGTTGATGGCTCGGGGTGGGGGGGGCTTCTCTGTAGATTACTGATGAGGGGCGGTGATGGCTCGGGGGGGCGGGGGTGGTGTTCCTTGCAGATTACTGATAAGGGGCGGTGATGGGTCGGGGGGGTGGTGTTCTCTGTAGATTACTGATGAGGGACGATGATGGGTCGGGGGGGGGCTTCTCTATAGATTACTGATGAGGGGCGGTGAAGGCTCGGAGGGGGGGGCTTCTCTGTAGATTACTGATGATCAGCGGTGATTGTTCGAGGGGGGGGCTTCTCTGTAGATTACTGATGAGGGGTGATGATGGCTCGGGGAGGGGCTTCTCTGTAGATTACTGATGAGGGGTGATGATGGCTCGGGGGGGGAGGCTTCTCTGTTGATTACTGATGAGGGGCGGTGATGGGTCAGGTGGGGGGCTTCTCTGTAGATTAGTGATGAGGGGTGGTAATGGCTCGGGGGGGCATCTCTGTAGATTACTGATGAGGGGCGGTGATGGCTCGGGGGGGCATCTCTGTAGATTACTGATGAGGGGCGGTGATGGCTCGGGGGGGCCTTCTCTGTAGATTACTGATGAGGGGCGGTAATGACTCGGTGGGGTGGGGGGGACTTCTCTGTAGATTACTGATGAGGGGCTGTGATGGCTCGGGGGGGAGGCTTCTCTGTAGATTACTGATGAGGGGCGGTGATGGCTCTGGGGGGAGGCTTCTCTGTAGATTACTGATGAGGGGCCATGATGGCTCGGGAAGGGGGGGGGGGGGAGGCTTCTCTGTAGATTACTGGTGAGGGGTGGTGATGGTTTGGGGGGGGGGGCTTCTCTGTAGATTACTGATGAGGGGCAGTGATGGCTCGGGGGGGGGGAGGCTTCTCTGTAGATTACTGATGAGGGGCAGTGATGGCTCGGGGGGGGAGGCTTCTCTGTAGATTACTGATGAGGGGCGGTGATGGCTCTGGGGGGGGGGCTTCTCTGTAGATTACTGATGAGGGGCGGTGATGGCTCGGGGTGGCTTCTCTGTAGATTACTGATGAGGGGTGGTGATGGCTCGGGGGGGGTGGGGGCTTCTCTGTAGATTACTGATGAGGGGCGGTGATGGCTCGGGGGGGGGCTTCTCTGTAGATTACTTATGAGGGGCGATGATGGCTCGGGGAGGGGCTTCTCTGTAGATTACTGATGAGGGGCGGTGATGGCTCTGGGGGGGAGGCTTCTCTGTAGATTACTGATGAGGGGCGGTGATGGCTCTGGGGGGGGGCTTCTCTGTAGATTACTGATGAGGGGCGGTGATGGCTCGGGGGGAGGCTTCTCTGTAGATTACTGATGAGGGGCGGTGATGGCTCTGGGGGGGGCTTCTCTGTAGATTACTGATGAGGGACGGTGATGGCTCGGGGGGGGGGAGGCTTCTCTGGAAATTACTGATGAGGGGCGGTCATCACTCGGGGGAGGGGTTTCTCTGTAGATTACTGATGAGGGGTGGTGATGGCTCGGGGGAGGGCTTCTCCGCAGATTACTAATGAGGGGTGGTGGTGATGGTTCTGGGGGGCTTCTCCGGAGGTTCTAAGGTTGCATGTGACCTCTTAACCTTTTTTCCTTGCCGCATTGGTTTTTGCAGGTCCCTCGCGATTGGGATGAAGTCGGGGTACAAGCTCTTCTCTCTGTCCTCGGTGGAGCAGCTCGATCTCGTCCATGAAAATGGTAAAGATCTGAATATCTGTAGAAGGGGGCGGTCGGGGGCTGGGTGTCTGATAACCGCTCAGGACTCCTTATATAAAGCTACATTCACACTACGTCATGAAAAGCTCCTTTTCCTTAAGCAGCATTAAGACTTTTGGAAAACCTTTTTTTTTTTAGGAAGTTTTGCAGTCTTTTGACTGGACATGGTCCTTCAGGATCTGTTTTCAAGTTGCCTTTTTTCCCATAAGTGTTATTTCAAAACGTCTTCAGGAGTAAAAAACTCCATGTAAGCAACAAAGTGGACTTCACTTTAAATGTGTAGGAAGCGTTTTTGAGGAGGATTTTGGAAAGGATCTGCTCCAAAAGAAATGGCGTCAACATAGCCTAAAGCTGCAACATAGCCTAAAGGTGGTCCAAGGCCTCAGCAAATGGTCAGCTGCGACCACGGCAGGAGAGATGTAGTGTTGTGACAATCATTCGAGATGTCTCTCGTGGCTTGGCGTACCCGCCCGCTTTGTGGCTTTGGCTTCCCCCCCAAACCTCTGCCTCGTGGCTTTGCCCCCCCTGCCTCGTGGCTTTGGCCCCCCAATCCTCTGCCTCATGGCTTGCCCCCCCTGCCTCGTGGCTTTGGCCCCCCAATCCTCTGCCTCATGGTTTGCCCCCCCCTGCCTCGTGGCTTTTGCCCCCCAATCCTCTGCCTCATGGCTTGCCCGACCAGCCTCGTGGCTTTGACCCCCCCAATCCTCTGCCTCATAGCTTGCCCACCAGCCTCGTGGCTTTCGCCCCCCAATCCTCTGCCTCATGGCTTCCCCCCCCCCCCCCTGCCTCATGGCTTGCCCCCCAATCCTCTGCCTCATGGCTTGCCTCCCCTGCCTCGTGGCTTTCTTTCTTGCCCATCTCATTTTTATACATGTCTTTTGTAGATGATCTCTCAGACGTATACATCGTTGAGCGTCTCTTCTCCAGCAGTCTCGTGGTAGTCGTCAGTCACTCCAAGCCTCGTCAAATGAATGTCTTCCATTTTAAGAAGGGAACAGAAATCTGCAACTACAACTATTCTGGCAACATCCTGTCCATCAGACTAAACCGTCAGGTAGGTGGCGGCGTCCTGTAACCAGGGTGGTCTCTGACCCGCAGTAAATGAAAAGTGGGGTAGAGGTGTCTGCATTCTCGTTACCGACGTTCAACCTCACAAGTCCTAAAAATGAGAGATGTCTTAAATCTCCACCCCTGCTCATTTGGAAGAGGCTACATAGAACTCACTTTTGCTTTCCCCTAACAAGGAATTTTTATTACCACCATAAAACGTCAGCAAGCATACTGGTATACCCTGGATTTTCCCTCCAAAATCCTATTGTCTAACTGTACAAACTTTTAATGTCGATTTTAATAGTGCACATGACTGTCACAAACACAGGGACCACATTTTTGGGATGTTTACCTTTTTCCAATTGTGATGGTGTGGTTTTCGTGGCTGGAAGACTAAGAGGAACCTGGGAAATGGGTTCTGAGCTTCTGAGCGCCATAGAGATATCATATTTGATATCCATCTTCATGAATATTGGTGACGGCAAACATGATGTCTCCATCTTGGATGTGGGACACCCCCATACCAAGATATGAAATCTGAAGGATTTTTATGTCTTGTGCAGCTGGGTGGGTTCACAAAACCGAGCCCCCGTGTGAGGTAAACTACATGGGTGTCTCCTAGAGTTTTGGCCCCTTACTAAAAACCGGAACGGCCATTTTACTTCATTCTTACCCGGGAAGTCAGACGCATGCACTCCTCGCTGCGTGGAGGAATCACACCTAATTTCCGGGGAGCCGCCCCCCCCCCCCCACACACAGAATCTGAGACCATCACCTCGTGGCGCAGGTTTTGCTATTACTTATCCCTTTTATTTTAATAACTGTTTTATGCATATATGTAAATTGTCTCTTTTATAATATCTTGTATATCTTTTGTAAACACTGCCCACTTTCGGGAGTAAATCATTATTATTTACCAGCTTCGTTCTTCTTGTCCTATGTCGAGCAAACACGTTCCTCACCCGCTAATTCACGTTACCTACCAGGTACCCCATCCACCTGTTAAGCGATCGGTGGTGGCAGTATACCAGTATTTATGTGATATTGTGGTTTGAGGGTGGCTGGACGGAGGTATATATATACGTTCCTGGAAGGAACATACGTCCTGTCACATCACGTGCCACAATAGTCAACATAAATTAGAGCAGCTGCGCCCTGTTGCTTATCCTCGGTCAATACCTTGTTTGACCAGCAGGATAAGGGGGCGCCAGAGGGCTGCAAGGTCTGACCAAGTGTTTTTCGTGACAGGGCCTCTCCTCTATTATGCGGGGGCGGACGTGTGGGGGGAGGGGCCCTCTCCTCTATAATGCGGGGGCCGACGTGTGGGGGGGGGCCCTCTCCTCTATAATGCGGGGGCGGACGTGTGGGGGGGGCCCTCTCCTCTATAATGCGGGGGCGGACGTGTGGGGGGGGGCCCTCTCCTCTATTATGTGGGGGCGGACGTGTGGAGGGGGCCCTCTCCTCTACTATGCGGGGGCGGACGTGTGGGGGGGGCCCTCTCCTCTATTATGCGGGGGCGGACGTGTGGGGGGGGCCCTCTCCTCTATTATGCGGGGGCGGACGTGTGGGGGGGGCCCTCTCTATTATGCGGGGGCGGACGTGTGGGGGGGGCCCTCTCCTCTATTATGCGGGGGCGGACGTGTGGGGGGGGCCCTCTCCTCTATAATGCGGGGGCGGACGTGTGGGGGGGGGCCCTCTCCTCTATTATGTGGGGGCGGACGTGTGGGGGGGGCCCTCTCCTCTACTATGCGGGGGCGGACGTGTGGGGGGGGCCCTCTCCTCTATTATGCGGGGGCGGACGTGTGGGGGGGCCCTCTCCTCTATTATGCGGGGGCGGACGTGTGGGGGGGGCCCTCTCCTCTATAATGCGGGGGCGGACGTGTGGGGGGGGGCCCTCTCCTCTATTATGTGGGGGCGGACGTGTGGGGGGGGCCCTCTCCTCTACTATGCGGGGGCGGACGTGTGGGGGGGGCCCTCTCCTCTATTATGCGGGGGCGGACGTGTGGGGGGGGCCCTCTCCTCTATTATGCGGGGGCGGACTTGTGTGTGGGGGGCCTCTCCTCTACTATGCGGGGGCAGACGTGTGTGGGGGGCCCTCTCCTCTGTTACGTGGGGACGGACGGGGGGAGGGGGTGTTCCCCTCTATTACCAATTACCAGTACACACCACCAGCCTATCTGAGGCCACGAGTCTGTTGCTGGCAGCACAGTGATGTTTCAGTGTGGGGTCGCGGTGGGGGACGTTTCAGTGTGGGGTCGCGGTGGGGGACGTTTCCGTGTGGGGTCACAGTGGGGGACATCACTATTCTATGTTTTGCTCCTTCCTCGGGTTATTATCGGCCTCTTAAGGTTTTTATATGACAACAAATGCATTAATGTATTAGGAAATGACCAAACAATTGTGAGAGAAGGTGGGGGGGGTGCTGGGCATGGCTGAACTTTATTAATAGGGGAGGCGGAAGAATGAGGTAAAGGGGGGTGGGGAAGGGTTAGAGGGGATCCACATAGACTTCACTGTCTCCTTCCTCGTTGTATTACATCCCATTGCTGTGACGATCATCCAGGCTTGTTCTCTACTCTGACTGGTGAGGAGCCTTTCATCCTGGCTTGTTTGAGGTTTCATCCTGGCTTGTTTTGAGGTTTCATCCTGGCTTGTTTTGAGGTTTCATCCTGGCTTGTTTTGAGGTTTCATCCTGGCTTGTTTTGAGGTTTCGTCCTGGCTTGTTGGAGGTTTCGTCCTGGCTTGTTGGAGGTTTCGTCCTGGCTTGTTGGAGGTTTCGTCCTGGCTTGTTGGAGGTTTCGTCCTGGCTTGTTGGAGGTTTCGTCCTGGCTTGTTGGAGGTTTCGTCCTGGCTTGTTGGAGGTTTCGTCCTGGCTTGTTGGAGGTTTCGTCCTGGCGGGACACTTTTATACCAACAGGACCAATCATTGGAATATTTGTGGGATGTATTATTCCTGATGGAGTAGTTGTATTCATATCTATTCTGTAGAGACTTTTCTATCTTTCCGGTCAGTGGAGACCGTTCTGGTTGTTTCCATTTGGATGCGATGATAATTTTTGTAGCTAATAAGAGATGTACAGTAGTGTTCACAATACCAGCCGTCCAATATGACTGACAGAATTTATACCAAAAACAGGGATTAATCCGATCACCACATGTCAGACAATTCACCCGCCGGTGCCGTAGATTGTAAGAAAACCCCCAGACTCCGCATTCATCATCTGCAGGTTTCTGGGGGTTTGATGTGTATCTGAATAATTAATTGTACGGGGAGTGTTCAATATAATATCAGTGTGGAGGTCAATCAGTGAGGTCAATCATTCTGTGAGGAAACGGGTGAATCAGGTGGCCCTTATTTAAGGGTGAAGCAGCACATGTTGGACATGCATTTCTCCTTGAAAGCCTGAGAAATATGGGTCGTTCCAGACATTGTTCAGAAGAACAGCGTACTCTGATTATAAAGTTAATTGGAGAGGGTAAAACTTATAAAGAAGTGCAGACAATGATCGGCTGCTCAGCTAAAATGATCTCCGATGCTTTACAATGGAAAACCAGAGAGACGTGGAAGAACGCGGAAGACTACCTTTCAATGGATGGAAGAATAGCCAGAATGGTAAAGGCTCAGCCAGTGATCAGCTCCAGGATGATCACAGTCTCCAGTTACCTGTGAGGACTGTGACAGTTAGAGGACGCCTATGTGAAGCTAATCTCTTACCAAGAAGTCTCTGTAAAGTCCCACTGTTAGAAAAAAAACAAAACCATGTACTGAAGCGGATACAATTTGCCAAACACATCAACTGGCCTAAAGAGAAATGGAGAAACATTTTGTGGACTGATGAAAGGAAAATTGTTCTTTTTGGGTCCAAGGGCAGCAGACAGTTCGTCAGATGACCCCCAAACTCTGCATTTAGCCACAGTACACCCTGCAGACAGTGAAGCATGGTGGTGAAGGATCATTATGTGGGCATGTTTCTCTTACTATAGTGCCGGACCTATTTACCGCATACCAGGGATCATGGACCAGTTTGCTGATATTAAAATACTTGAAGAGGTCATGTTGTCTTACACTGAAGAGGCTATGTCCTTGAAATAGGAGTTTCACCAAGACAACGACCCTAAACACACCAGTAAACCAGCAAAATCTTGGTTCCAGTCCAACAAAATTGAGGTTATGGAGTGGCCAGCCCAATCCCCGGACTTTAATCGGATAGGAGACTTGTAGGGGGACATCAAAAATGCCTTTTGAGGCAAAGTCAACAAATGCCAAGAAATTTTGGGATGCGTTTTTAGAAAATAGAGCATGTCACTTCTTTCAGCGTTGTTTCACCCATAGGAAGTAATGGGTAGAGAGAAAAAAACGCAGCGTTTGATGGGACAATATGGGTTCTATTTTGTGATTAACCATCTTGTCTTGGTCACTGAGATGATAGTTTGGATTAGGACAGTTTAATTAAACTAGTGATATGTAGAGTAAACATTAGCTGAGCTACATATGAGATTGAAAAATGCCTGTGTAACTGAATGGCAGACCCCATAGTGTGAAGTAAATAGTGTCCTACAAACTCAATGCATTGCCAGTGTCTAAACTACTCCTGAGCAATTCACTTCCTCCACTATGCCAAAAAACAGAATGAGAGATTTTTTTTCACAGAACTTTATGTGCATGCATGAATAGAGACAGAAGGACAGTGAAAAAATGCATCAAAAAACGCAGAAAAACCTGCATTTTTGACGCAGCTGTTTTTCTGCCAGAGAAAAGTTGTTAGCTGCTGAAAAAACACAACGTGTGTGAACATGGCCTTAGTGTGGGGAAGCTTGGTAAGTTTTGTATGAAGAATTAGAGAGGCGAGATGGAGCTTGTCGTATGTCTGTCTGATTCCCATAATTGGAGAAACCATTTGTGTCTGGCTTGTCCTGTTGGGTGGGTGACGTCCTGCGTGTTGGGTGAGTGACGTCCTGCGTGTTGGGTGAGTGGCGTCCTGCGTGTTGGGTGAGTGGCGTCCTGCGTGTTGGGGGAGTGGCGTCCTGCGTGTTGGGGGAGTGGCGTCCTGCGTGTTGGGGGAGTGGCGTCCTGCGTGTTGGGGGAGTGGCGTCCTGCGTGTTGGGTGATCCCCGCCGCCTCTTCTGCTCTTATACAGAACGTGTTTTGCTATTCTGGCCTCTTATTTTTCCATATAAATCTGGACATTTGTTGCTGTAGTTTCTTACCCAGGTGACCGGAATGATCGGGGGATTGTAGGGAATATCTAGAATATTCCGGGAGAGTAAACATTTAGTATAAGGTTCTCTTTCCTAACCCGCTCTTATCACAGTTGGATCGGTAATTCCTCTGCATGGTCTTAGATATTCTGTAAGTTTTCCTTCATCATTGCTGGACCTGGATCTATATCCCCAAATGTGGAGTGTTGTTTTCTTCCCATTTAAAGTTTTACTTATTTCTTAATTCTTTCTTGTTTCTTATTCTGGAAGAAACTTAGTATTTTAGATTTCTGAGTTTATTTTGTATAATGAGGTGTCTGACGACAGTGAATTTATTATAGAGATTAATCTCGTCAGTATATGAGGTAGTTTTATGCCGTCTGACGCTGGCAGGTCTCCCCTTTGTGCCGTCTGACGCTGGCAGGTCTCCCCTTTGTGCCGTCTGACGCTGGCAGGTCTCCCCTTTGTGCCGTCTGACGCTGGCAGGTCTCCCCTTTGTGCCGTCTGATGCTGGCAGGTCTCCCCTTTGTGCCGTCTGACGCTGGCAGGTCTCCCCTTTGTGCCGTCTGACGCTGGCAGGTCTCCCCTTTGTGCCGTCTGACGCTGGCAGGTCTCCCCTTTGTGCCGTCTGACGCTGGCAGGTCTCCCCTTTGTGCCGTCTGACGCTGGCAGGTCTCCCTTTGATGTTATTGTTTGATCTTTTAGATTCCATTATTATGGCAAATAGAAGGGGTGAGCGGGCGCCTGGTCTCGTGCCATTGGAGATGGAAGTTTGATGAGAAGTAGTCATTGGCTAGTACATCAGCTGAGGGGACTGAGTATAAGACCATGATGCTTTTTAATATTAGTCCAGTAAATCCACATTTTTCTAAAGTTGACGGCATAAATCCCCCAGTTACTCTGCCGCACGCCGTCCCTGCATCCAGAGATTGGGGCACAGAAGACATTCGGGGAAGGGAAACCCGGTCAATGACTCTTCTAGTGGAGTCAGAGACTTGTCCTTCACTGATGAAACCAACCTGGCCGGGGTGAACCCCACTAGGGACGACTCTTACAAGCCTTGGGGCGTAAACCTTTCCACCTGTGTTTAGTAGATCTAGGCCTGTAGCTGGTCACTGTGGTTGGATCTGCACCACTTTTACGTATAATTACAACTGTGGCCTTCAGCATCTTTGGGAAAACTTCCATCTATTGCTGATTTATTTAGGATGTCGGTTAATGGAGAAATGATTAGGTCTTCAGATGTTTGTAGGTATTCGTTAGAAAACCCATCAGATACTTACCCTTCCCCTTCTTCAGTGCCCTGAGGACCTCATCTTCTGTAAATGGTCTTCTCAGGTTGGATAACTTGTTCTTCACATATTGTGGGGAGGTTGATATTTTTTTTTTTGGGCCGTGGAGCGTTTGTATCTTCTGTTAGATGATAAAGTTGTGTATAATAGGAGGCAAAGGCTTTTTATTATTTTTTTGGGGGTGTGTTATTAGATTCTTATTGTCTATGAATTATTTTATTTCTAATCCTTTTAACGCTATCAGCCATTAATTTGGTATCTTTGTTATCCGAATAATAATGATTTATTATAACTGATTGGATCCACTTGTCTAATAGGGATTTGATGTCTATTCTGAGTTGTAGAATTAGTTGGTGGATTTTATGGGAAGATTTAACTCCCGGGGCTTCTTCTACATCATCTAGTTTATTGGACATGGTGTTATTTTTTCTCGGGTTATCTTGTGTTGGGTGACGGGGAGATACGAGACCTCGTTATACGGCTTTGGGAGCATCCCAGGAAGTGTCGGGAGATGTTTCTCCTGGTTTATGTTCTAGATCTCTCTTTAGCCAGTTACTTAGTGTTGGAGATTGGTTTCTTGTAAGGAGGCGGCGTCTGAGGATGCTTCATTGAAGGCTCCAAATAATTTCCGTAAACCTCTTCAAACTTCTGATACGTTGGATATTCTTTCATCCAGTAGGCGGATGTCCCTTGTGGGGAGGTTGATACTTCCAATGGTATACGTAGACGTTATAGACGAGAATATGAGATCTGCCATTTTCGTCTTTGACAGAAGTTGTAATGTGACTGTCTCTTATTAGTCATTACTTCTTATGTTCAAAGACTTAAAAACTTTGTATTCAAATTTGGGAGGTTTATTACTTGTTGGTTTTGTTTCTTGGAAGTATTAGACGTTGTTGCCTCTTTCCAGGCGTGAAGCTTCTGGTGGACCATTTAGTCCTGACGTTTAGTGAGAGGACACTTTTATCTTTAAGCATTAGAGGGAAGGAGCAATCCCACCGGTCAATATACTAATAAATCACTACGTGTAGACTTTTTCTGAAATAAGTTTTGGATTTCAACCTGTGGGAAGAAAGAAGAAACAATAGGACATCTTATTGTAACGTACATTTGATCTAGGCCTAGTCCGCCTAGAAGGAAGGTTCATGGGTGGTGTCCAGGTGTAGACTGTTCCTGGGTATGTCCTCCATACGGGGGCTAAAGTTCTGGCAGAGGGCCACAGTAGCCCGTTCTGTGGTTTAGGTAGTCTGTGGATACTTGATGTTGTAAAGTTACCTTATTTCAGAAGACTCTTGTAGAAGTTTCCTGCAGTTCTTTTCTGCATTTGTTTCCTTTGGAAGATGGAAGTTGTGGATAGACTTGTGTCCTCCTTTGGGTGAGTCCAGCACTGCGATATTGCCATTTATATTCCTAGCAGTTTTGTAGGGAAACCCCATCTGTATTGGATGCCCTTTATGTGAAGTGTAGAGGTGACTTCTTTAAAATATTTTATTTATTTTGAAGTTTCCTTTAAGAAATCGAGGAAAATCTTAATCCCATTGAATGGTGGAGGAGAGCTTTATTGCTCATGTAGGACATGATCTGGTCCTTGATGTGGTAGCAATGAATCCTTACTATAACGTCTCTTGGTAAATCTTTCTCCACAAAGCCAGGCTTGAGAAGTCTGTGGTCCATGTCGTTGGTATCTAGAGGGGCTTTCTGTGTCAGATTCTTGATGATATGTGGTCGGTTCGGAGGTCAGATGGATTCCTTGAAATGATTCCTCCCGCTCCTCTATATCTGCGACTTTAGTTTTGTGACGTCTTCTTTTAGAACGATGTTAGAAGAATATCTTTGATGCTCGTTGCATCCAGAGTAGATCCGGAGTGGTTGTGATCTGATTTGGAGTTCCCCTTTACATGTGGTGGATTTGTTTTTGGGTTTCTAGGTCCAGTCTGGGCTTTTGCTTATGTGTGGACTGAGGGTCCCGGTCTTCATGTTCTCCGTCAATTATTGACTCTTCCTTGTCAGTTCATGGTCATGGCTCCTCTCATGCCCTCACCGTCACTCACACAAGTCTTCATCGATGCGGTGGAGGATGGGGAGGTTTCCTGTGGACCTCTGCAGGCAGTCACTGCCATGAATGGGGCATCTGGTTGGACTTGTGGTCTGGCGTAGGCCGCCTACTAGAGGCTGAGGCTTTGTTGCCGGCTCGTTCTTTTTGCGGTGTTGCCGGTGGAGACCCAGTACCTCTATCCTTCTTCCTGGTTTTAATCCTCCCGGTTCCTGGAGTGTTCTGGAACAAGGTGGGCTCTAGTTTGGGTGGAAATGAGGCTTTTTAGGGCACTTAGTCACTGTTTCTGGGCTGAGCTGTGGAGCCTCGGCACCAGGCCACCATTCAGTAGCACTTCGTCCCCTGCGGACATACCTTTATGTGCACGGATTATTCACTGCTGGAGGCTTCAGGTTCTTCTGGACACCTCAGATATGAGCTTCCTGTCCTGCTGGGACTTCAGGGCCTTTTAACCTGGGGAAGGAGGTACTGATGGCTTTACTCTTTGTTCTAGAGGCTGGTGGTCTGTCTGGAGGAGTCTGTTTACATCCATAATATAAAAGACATGAAGCTGCTGAGAACTCTGCTGGACACCCCTCAGAATCCCACTGGTAATGGGGCCTTCAGTCAGTGACGTGATGGGAGAAGCAGCTAGTAATGGGTGGGGCAATGGTTGGGGGAGGAGCAGTCTGTATTGGGGGTGGGGCAATGGTTGAGGGAGGAGCAGTTTGTATTGGGGAGAGGGGCAATGGTTGGGGGAGGAGCAGTTTGTATTGGGGAGAGGGGCAATGGTTGGGGGAGGAGCAGTCAATATTGGGGGGTGGGGCAGTCTGTATTGGAGGTGGAGCAGTTGTTGGGGGTCTGTATTGGGTGGTGGGGCAATGGTTGGGGGAGGAGCAGTCAGAAATGGGGGGGTGGGGTAATGGTTGTGGGAGGAGCAGTCTGTATTGAGGGTGGGACAATGGTTGGGGGAGGAGTAGTCAATATTGGGGGGTGAGGCAGTCTATTGGACTTGGGGCAATGGTTGGGGGAGGAGCAGTCTGTATTGGGTTGGGGGAGGAGCAGTCAGTATTGGGGGTGGGGCAGTGGTTGGAGAGGAGGAGTCTGTATTGGGAGGAGGGAGGCAGGTGTTTCCGTTGATCTCGTTCTCTGAGCCGTTCCTTTGTTTGTTCTTCTAGGTCTTTGTGCGCTCTCTATTAACCATTCCAACTCCTACCTGGCGTATCCTGGCAGTGCCTCTGTGGGTGAGATCATGGTGTACGATGCCAACACATTGGTGAGTAGCTGCTGTGCACTCGTCCATCTGTGAAAACAATGCTGAAGATTAACTGGAGGCTGGTGGAGTGGGCAGGGACTGTATGGTGATGATGTCCCTGGTGGCGCTGTGGGTGGGACACTGCTTGGCGGTGATGTCACTGGCGTAGTGGGTGGGGACTGTATGGTGGTGGCGTAGTGGGCGGGGACTGTGGTGATGTCCCTGGTGGCGCTGTGGGTGGGGGACTGTATGGTGGTGGCGTAGTGGGCGGGGACTGTATGGTGGTGGCGTAGTGGGCGGGGACTGTGGTGATGTCCCTGGTGGCACTGTGGGTGGGGGACTGTATGGTGGTGATATCAGTGGGCAGGGACTGTATGGTGGTGGCGTAGTGGGCGGGGACTGTATGGTGGTGATGTCCGTGGGCGGGGACTGTATGGTGGTGGCGTAGTGGGCGGGGACTGTGGTGATGTCCCTGGTGGCACTGTGGGTGGGGGACTGTATGGTGGTGATGTCACTGGGCGGGGACTGTATGGTGGTGGCGTAGCGGGCGGGGACTGTGGTGATGTCCCTGGTGGCACTGTGGGCGGGGACTGTATGGTGGTGATGTCAGTGGGCGGGGACTGTGGTGATGTCACTGGTGGCGCTGTGGGCGGGGACTGTGGTGATGTCACTGGTGGCGCTGTGGCTGGGGGACTGTATGGTGATGTCGCTGTGGGCGGGAACTGTATGGTGGTGATGTCAGTGGGCGGGGACTGTGGTGATGTCACTGGTGGCGCTGTGGGCGGGGACTGTATGGTGATGTCACTGGTGGCGCTGTGGGCGGGGATTTTACACTTTGGAGAATGCTAATGTGGTGTTTTTGTATAGAAAATTGAGTGCACGATCCCAGCACATGACAGCCCGCTCGCTGCCATCGCCTTCAACTCCACAGGGACCAAACTGGCCAGTGCATCCGAGAAGGTGAGTAACCGGTGAAGGGCTGTGTGTGCTCGGGGTGAAGCCGTCCGCTCATCCGTCCTCTCGTTACAGGGCACCGTGATCCGCGTCTTCTCCATTCCTGAGGGACAGAAACTCTATGAGTTCAGGAGGGGAATGAAGAGGTGAGCGATGGGCAAGAATTGCCGTGCAGGAGCATTCGCTTCGCCCAGGTGTCCCCCGTCCAGGTGTTTCTCCCCCTCGCCCAGGTGTTCCCGCCATTATGTATTTTCCATCTGTACACCATGTAATGCTGGAAGGCTCAGACCCTCCATCCCATATAACCCATCTGTAACAGTAGCTGCCCCCTCCCCTTTGGGCCGCCCCTTCCCCCTCCCCTTTGGGCTGCCCCTTCCCCTTCCCCTTCCTCTTTGGGCTGCCCCTTCCCCTTCCTCTTTGGGCTGCCCCTTCCCCTTCCTCTTTGGGCTGCCCCTTCCCCTTCCTCTTTGGGCTGCCCCTGCCCCTTCCTCTTTGGGCTGCCCCTTCCCCTTCCTCTTTGGGCTGCCCCTTCCCCTTCCTCTTTGGGCTGCCCCTTCCCCTTCCTCTTTGGGCTGCCCCTTCCCCTTCCTCTTTGGGCTGCCCCTCCTGCGGCAGTGCCTCCTTTGCCTTCTCCATCTTTCTTGTCTCTCTTGTGATAGTAGTAAAGTCTGGGCACGGGGGCTGAGCACTTGTGCAGCTCCTGTGCTGGCGGCAGAACATTGCGGTGATCTCTGGTTTCCTCTCGTGCTGCAGGTACGTTCACATCAGCTCCCTGGTCTTCAGCATGGACGCTCAGTTCCTTTGTGTGTCCAGCAACACTGAGACGGTGCACATCTTCAGACTGGAGCATATGCCAGAAAGGTGAGCAGAGGGGCCCCCGCCGGCGGCAGAGGGAGGGGTGTCCCCCGCCGGCGGCAGAGGGAGGGGTGTCCCCCGCCGGCGGCAGAGGGAGGGGTGTCCCCCGCCGGCGGCAGAAGGAGGGGTGTCCCCCGCCGGCGGCAGAAGGAGGGGTGTCCCCCGCCGGCGGCAGAGGGAGGGGTGTCCCCCGCCGGCGGCAGAAGGAGGGGTGTCCCCCGCCGGCGGCAGAGGGAGGGGTGTCCCCCGCCGGCGGCAGAGGGAGGGGTGTCCCCCGCCGGCGGCAGAGGGAGGGGGGCCCCGCCTTGGACGACTGGATCCATCTGTATTGCGGGACCGTAGTGGAGGGGATCTGTCTGTATTGGGGGGCCGTAGTGGAGGGGATCTGTCTGTATTGGGGGGCCGTAGTGGAGGGGATCTGTCTGTATTGGGGGGCCGTAGTGGAGGGGATCTGTCTGTATTGGGGAGCCGTAGTGGAGGGGATCTGTCTGTATTGGGGGGCCGTAGTGGAGGGGATCTGTCTGTATTGGGGAGCCGTAGTGGAGGGGATCTGTCTGTATTGGGGAGCCGTAGTGGAGGGGATCTGTCTGTATTGGGGGGCCGTAGTGGAGGGGATCTGTCTGTATTGGGGAGCCGTAGTGGAGGGGATCTGTCTGTATTGGGGAGCCGTAGTGGAGGGGATCTGTCTGTATTGGGGAGCCGTAGTGGAGGGGATCTGTCTGTATTGGGGGGCCGTAGTGGAGGGGATCTGTCTGTATTGGGGGGCCGTAGTGGAGGGGATCTGTCTGTATTGGGGGGCCGTAGTGGAGGGGATCTGTCTGTATTGGGGGGCCGTAGTGGAGGGGATCTGTCTGTATTGGGGGGCCGTAGTGGAGGGGATCTGTCTGTATTGGGGGGCCGTAGTGGTGGGGATCTGTCTGTATTGGGGGGCCGTAGTGGTGGGGATCTGTCTGTATTGGGGGGCCGTAGTGGTGGGGATCTGTCTGTATTGGGGGGCCGTAGTGGAGGGGATCTGTCTGTATTGGGGGCCGTAGTGGAGGGGATCTGTCTGTAGTCGGTGGGGTCTGTTACTATTTGGTAACATGGGGCAGTAGTGGAGGCATCACTGACTAGTGGGGTACTCATTGATCTGTTGGGGTAGCAGGCGACCGGAGGGTCCCTTCCAAGTCTCCGCAGTGCAGGCCGCGGGGATGCGGAGGGCGATGGAGTGATCTCCTCTATTCTACTGGGTGTATCAGGTTGCACTTCCTCTTAGTTACCAGGAGAGGGCGCCGTGGACAGACATGGACTCTGCCTTCAGAGATGCTCAGGTGCTCGTGTGCCTGGTGACATAAGACCTACATGGTGCTACTAGGTACCTGTGATGGCTCCTCAAAATGGCCACAATTGTCAAATACTCCAAACCGGTACGATGGCCGCTATCAGCAGGAGGTAATTGCTTCCATGATATAGTGTCATTTATAAGTATATGTCATACCGCTCCAAATGGCTGCAAAAGCCGAGCAAGTGCTGTCCAGTCCACCAGTCAGCCTACGTTGTACCGCTGCAAAAGCCGAGCAAGTGCTGTCCAGTCGACCAGTCAGCCTACATTGTACCGCTCCACAGTGGCTGCAAGTGCTGTCCAGCCGACCAGTCAGCCTACGTTGTACCGCTCCACAGTGGCTGCAAGTGCTGTCCAGTCCACCAGTCAGCCTACGTTGTACCGCTCCACAGTGGCTGCAAGTGCTGTCCAGTCCACCAGTCAGCCTACGTTGTACCACTGCAAAAGCCGAGCAACTGCTGTCCAGCCGACCAGTCAGCCTACATTGTACCGCTCCCCAGTGGATGCAAGTGCTGTCCAGCCGACCAGTCAGCCTACAATGTACCGCTCCACAGTGGATGCAAGTGCTGTCCAGTCGACCAGTCAGCCTAGATTGTACCGCTCCATAATGGCTGCAAGTGCTGTCCAGCCGACCAGTCAGCCTACATTGTACCGCTCCACAGTGGATGCAAGTGCTGTCCAGCCGACCAGTCAGCCTACATTGTACCGCTCCACAGTGGATGCAAGTGCTGTCCAGCCGACCAGTCAGCCTACGTTGTACCGCTGCAAAAGCCGAGCAACTGCTGTCCAGCCGACCAGTCAGCCTACATTGTACCGCTCCACAGTGGATGCAAGTGCTGTGCAGCCGACCAGTCAGCCTACATTGTACCGCTCCACAGTGGCTGCAAGTGCTGTCCAGCCCACCAGTCAGCCTACGTTGTACCGCACCACAGTGGCTGCAAGTGCTGTCCAGTCCACCAGTCAGCCTACGTTGTACCGCTCCACAGTGGCTGCAAGTGCTGTCCAGTCCACCAGTCAGCCTACGTTGTACCGCTCCACAGTGGCTGCAAGTGCTGTCCAGTCGACCAGTCAGCCTACATTGTACCGCTCCACAGTGGCTTCAAGTGCTGTCCAGCCGACCAGTCAGCCTACGTTGTACCGCTCCACAGTGGCTGCAAGTGCTGTCCAGCCGACCAGTCAGCCTACGTTGTACCGCTCCACAGTGGCTGCAAGTGCTGTCCAGCCGACCAGTCAGCCTACGTTGTACCGCTCCACAGTGGCTGCAAGTGCTGTCCAGCCGACCAGTCAGCCTACATTGTACCGCTCCACAGTGGCTGCAAGTGCTGTCCAGCCGACCAGTCAGCCTACGTTGTACGTCTAAATGACCACAAATATCTGACGTTCTTCTACTCCACCATGGCTGCAATACACAAATGATGTTGGCAGTGATCTGTTCTACACCAGCACAGCTCCGGTTAGGAGAGATATGTTGTTGGTTGGGCCCATCTAGGATTGGTACGACCATGTACCTAGTAATTGGCCATTGGCCATTTTTGGGATTTGGAGGAGGCCTCTTCAGGACCACATCTCGGAGCCATCAGTTGTTCTGTCTGTTTTCGTGAGTGTCCGGGTCTCCCAGCGATATGTTGCAGGTAGGTGATGAGTCTTCGGAGGAGGGTGATTGAGACATCCTTGCACTTCCTTATTTGGTCCATGTCCATAAGCCCCCAGTACATCAATGTTGGGGTCATGTCTGTCCGCATCAGTGGGAAACGTCTGAGTGTGACTGTCATCCAAGTCTGTGCACCAACAGTAGACGCGTCAGAGCCGGACATTGAGGACTGTATGCCCAGGTCCAAAGCGCATTCAATAGAACCCCAAGAAAGGACATTATCTACATCATGGGTGACTCCAGCACCAAAGTCGGAGGAGAGTATGTAGGAATGGTTGGCAGATACCGCCTAGGGAAGAGGAATTAAGCTGGGGAACACCTTCTGCAGTTCTGTCATGAGAACACGCGGAGAATCCCCAATGCCTTCACCCAGCTAAAAAAAAAAAAAAGCACCTCTACACCTGGACATCCCTACATGGACAGCATCACAGCCAGATCCACCATAATGCTGACCAGGTAATGTTCTCAATTATCTTTTCACAACCGTTCAATGTATTAATCTCTAGTCAAGCCACTGAACCTTACTCCTGAAGAAGTTACCTCCTGTGGTGAAACATGCGGTGACCTCCAGAGGTGGTCGCCTCATGTGGTGATATGCACAGTGACCCCTGAGGAATTGGCCCCTTTGATGATACACACAGTGAACCCTGAGGAAGCCACCTGCAGGGTGGTGATACGCGCAGTGAACCCTGAGGAATTGGCCCCTGTAGTGATGCATGCAGTGAACCCTGAGGAAGCCACCTGCAGGGTGGTGATATGCGCAGTGAACCCTGAGGAAGCCACCTGCAGGGTGGTGATACGCGCAGTGACCCCTGAGGAATTGGCCCCTGTAGTGATGCATGCAGTGAACCCTGAGGAAGCTACCTGCGGGGTGGTGATACGCGCAGTGAACCCTGAGGAAGCCACCTGCAGGGTGGTGATACGCGCAGTGACCCCTGAGGAATTGGCCCCTGTAGTGATGCATGCAGTGAACCCTGAGGAAGCCACCTGCGGGGTGGTGATACGCGCAGTGAACCCTGAGGAAGCCACCTGCAGGGTGGTGATATGCGCAGTGAACCCTGAGGAAGCCACCTTGCAGGGTGGTGATACGTGCAGTGACCCCTGAGGAAGCCACCTGCGGGGTGGTGATATGCGCAGTGAACCCTGAGGAAGCCACCTGCGGGGTGGTGATATGCGCAGTGAACCCTGAGGAAGCCACCTGCGGGGTGGTGATATGCGCAGTGAACCCTGAGGAAGCCACCTGCGGGGTGGTGATACGGGCAGTGAACCCTGAGGAAGCCACCTGCGGGGTGGTGATATGCGCAGTGAACCCTGAGGAAGCCTCCTTCGGGGTGGTGATACGCGCAGTGAACCCTGAGGAAGCCACCTGCGGGGTGGTGATATGCGCAATGAACCCTGAGGAAGCCACCTGCAGGGTGGTGATATGCGCAGTGAACCCTGAGGAAGCCACCTGCAGGGTGGTGATACGCGCAGTGACCCCTGAGGATGCCACCTGCAGGGTGGTGATACGCGCAGTGACCCCTGAGGAATTGGCCCCTGTAGTGATGCATGCAGTGAACCCTGAGGAAGCCACCTGCGGGGTGGTGATATGCGCAGTGAACCCTGAGGAAGCCACCTGCGGGGTGGTGATATGCGCAGTGAACCCTGAGGAAGCCACCTGCGGGGTGGTGATATGCGCAGTGAACCCTGAGGAAGCCACCTGCGGGGTGGAGATATGCGCAGTGAACCCTGAGGAAGCCACCTGCGGGGTGGTGATACGCGCAGTGAACCCTGAGGAAGCCACCTGCGGGGTGGTGATACGCGCAGTGAACCCTGAGGAAGCCACCTGCGGGGTGGTGATATGCACAGTGAACCCTGAGGAAGCCACCTGCGGGGTGGTGATATGCGCAGTGAACCCTGAGGAAGCCACCTGCGGGGTGGTAATATGCGCAGTGAACCCTGAGGAAGCCACCTGCGGGGTGGTGATATGCGCAGTGAACCCTGAGGAAGCCACCTGCGGGGTGGTGATATGCGCAGTGAACCCTGAGGAAGCCACCTGCGGGGTGGTGATACGCGCAGTGAACCCTGAGGAAGCCACCTGCGGGGTGGTGATACGCGCAGTGAACCCTGAGGAAGCCACCTGCGGGGTGGTGATATGCGCAGTGACCCCTGATCAAGCCACCTGCGGGGTGGTGATATGCGCAGTGACCCCTGATCAAGCCACCTGCGGGGTGGTGATATGCGCAGTGACCCCTGAGGAAGCCACCTGCGGGGTGGTGATATGCGCAGTGAACCCTGAGGAAGCCACCTGCGGGGTGGTGATATGCGCAGTGAACCCTGAGGAAGCCACCTGCGGGGTGGTGATATGCGCAGTGAACCCTGAGGAAGCCACCTGCGGGGTGGAGATATGCGCAGTGAACCCTGAGGAAGCTACCTGCGGGGTGGTGATATGCGCAGTGAACCCTGAGGAATTGGCCCCTGTGGTGATATGTGCAATGACCCCTGAGGATTTGGCCCCTGTGGTGATACGCGCAGTGACCCCTGAGGAAGCCACCTGCAGGGTGGTGATGTGCGCAGTGATCCCTGAGGAATTGGCCCCTGTGGTGATACGCGCAGTGACCCCTGAGGAAGCCACCTGCAGGGTGGTGATATGCGCAGTGACCCCTGAGGAATTGGCCCCTGTGGTGATATGCGCAGTGAACCCTGAGGAAGCCACCTGCGGGGTGGTGATATGCGCAGTGAACCCTGAGGAAGCCACCTGCGGGGTGGTGATATGCGCAGTGAACCCTGAGGAAGCCACCTGCGGGGTGGTGATATGCGCAGTGAACCCTGAGGAAGCCACCTGCGGGGTGGTGATATGCGCAGTGAACCCTGAGGAAGCCACCTGCGGGGTGGTGATATGCGCAGTGAACCCTGAGGAAGCCACCTGCGGGGTGGTGATATGCGCAGTGAACCCTGAGGAAGCCACCTGCGGGGTGGTGATATGCGCAGTGAACCCTGAGGAAGCCACCTGCGGGGTGGTGATATGCGCAGTGAACCCTGAGGAAGCCACCTGCGGGGTGGTGATATGCGCAGTGAACCCTGAGGAAGCCACCTGCGGGGTGGTGATATGCGCAGTGAACCCTGAGGAAGCCACCTGCGGGGTGGTGATATGCGCAGTGAACCCTGAGGAAGCCACCTGCGGGGTGGTGATATGCGCAGTGAACCCTGAGGAAGCCACCTGCGGGGTGGTCATATGCGCAGTGAACCCTGAGGAAGCCACCTGCGGGGTGGTGATATGCGCAGTGAACCCTGAGGAAGCCACCTGCGGGGTGGTGATACGCGCAGTGAACCCTGAGGAAGCCACCTGCGGGGTGGTGATACGCGCAGTGAACCCTGAGGAAGCCACCTGCGGGGTGGTGATACGCGCAGTGAACCCTGAGGAAGCCACCTGCGGGGTGGTGATACGCGCAGTGAACCCTGAGGAAGCCACCTGCGGGGTGGTGATATGCGCAGTGAACCCTGAGGAAGCCACCTGCGGGGTGGTGATATGCGCAGTGAACCCTGAGGAAGCCACCTGCGGGGTGGTGATATGCGCAGTGAACCCTGAGGAAGCCACCTGCAGGGTGGTGATATGCGCAGTGAACCCTGAGGTAGCCACCTGCGGGGTGGTGATACGCGCAGTGAACCCTGAGGAAGCCACCTGCGGGGTGGTGATACGCGCAGTGAACCCTGAGGAAGCCACCTGCGGGGTGGTGATATGCGCAGTGAACCCTGAGGAAGCCACCTGCGGGGTGGTGATACGCGCAGTGAACCCTGAGGAAGCCACCTGCGGGGTGGTGATACGCGCAGTGAACCCTGAGGAAGCCACCTGCGGGGTGGTGATATGCGCAGTGACCCCTGATCAAGCCACCTGCGGGGTGGTGATATGCGCAGTGACCCCTGATCAAGCCACCTGCGGGGTGGTGATATGCGCAGTGACCCCTGATCAAGCCACCTGCGGGGTGGTTATATGCGCAGTGAACCCTGAGGAAGCCACCTGCGGGGTGGTGATATGCGCAGTGAACCCTGAGGAAAACCAGGGGAGGAGTCCTGAGGAGATAATTTGCATATTCCCACTGCATTTTGGGGTAAGTGAAGAGTCTCCGTGAGCTCAAAGAACACTGGATTTTGGCTGTTGGAGCTGAAAAGAGGACATCGGTAAACCGCGCGGCTACCGGCGCGCGCATTTTGAAGCTTTTTTTTAAGCTTTTTTCACTGTTTTCAGAACATTAACAGTAAGAACATGGAAGAGTCCAGGAGCCATTTGGTGAGCTGCATATCCTGCTACATGTTCACAGACTTGCCAGTGGAAAAGCCAAACTTCACATGCCAGAAATGCAAGCTTGTGTCCCTGTTGGAGGAAAAGTTGCGAAATCTAGAAGAGAGGTTAACTACCTTGAAAATCATTAAGGAAGGTGAAGAGTTCTTAGACAGAGCAGAATTATCTCTTCATGATTCAGAAAGAGAAGAAATTCGAACTGCACCTGACGAAACAGAGGAATGGAAGCATGTGACCCACAGAAGCAGGAGGATCGAGAGGCAGTCAGCACCCATACTGCTCAGGAACCAGTACCAGGCTCTCACGCAGGAGAACCTTGAAGAAATACAGCAAGATAAGACTTTGCCAGCAATGAATAACCTTGTAAGCCCTCAGAATCCTCCTGGATGGAGAAAGAAGAATGTTGTGAAGAAAAAACGGAGAGTGGTGGTTATGGGGGATTCCCTGTTAAGAGGAAAAGAGGCCGCTATCTGCAGACCAGACATAACCTCAAGAGAAATGTGCTGTCTTCCAGGAGCAAAAATTAAAGATGTGTCTGACAGGATATCAAGACTCTTCAGACCTACAGATCACTACCCATTCCTGCTAATACATGTGGGGACAAATGACACCGCAAGAAAGGACCTGGAAACCATCTGCAGTGACTTTGAAGACTTAGGCAAGAAAGTGAAAGAATTGGGAGCGCAGGTGGTCTTCTCATCCATCCTGCCAGTGGATGGCCATGGAACAATGAGGTGGAATAAGATTCTACAGGTGAACAACTGGCTACGTCGATGGTGCCGTCAACAAGGATTTGGATTTCTGGATCACGGGATGAATTACCTATACGATGGACTACTTGCTAGAGATGGGGTGCACCTTACGAAGACTGGAAAACATGTATTTGGAAGTCGCCTTGCTACACTCATCAGAAGAGCTTTAAACTAGAACAATGTGGGAAGGGAAGCAAAAGGCCAGAAAAAGCCATACAGCTGACAAATACTATTGAGATCTCTGCTACTGGAAGTGGAAAGAAGAACAAAGACAAAACAATTTAAATAATAAAAATATGGGAGGAAGAGAAACCAATCACAAACTAAAATGTTTTTATACAAATGCACAAAGCATGGGCAACAAACAAGGAGAATTGGAACTACTAACGCAGGAAAAGGAATATGATGTCATTGGGATCACTGAAACTTGGTGGGACGATACACATGATGGGAATAAAAGGCTAAAAGGATACAACTTATTTGCAAGAAACAGACTTGATAAACGAGGAGGAGGTGTTGCATTGTATGTTAGAAAAGCGTATATCTGCACAGAGATTGAAGCTTCAGAGACTGGGAGTTCTGTGGAAACTGTTTGGGTAAGAATACAAGGAGAGAACAACGGAAAGGACACCATTGTAGGCATTTACTACAGGCCACCTGGGCAAGCTGAAGATATGGATGAACTCTTTATGTATCAAATGACCAAGTTCTCCAAAAAATATGACGTAGTGGTCATGGGAGATTTCAACTATCCAGACATTTGTTGGGAATCTCTCTCAAGTAAAACTAACAGGTCAAGCAAATTCTTATCCTCTCTTGCTGACAACTTTATCTTCCAAAAGGTAGGGGAGAAAACAAGGGGATCTGCTACTTTGGATCTAATCCTTATAAACAGGGGGGAAATGGTTGAGGAGGTAAAGGTGGCTGGGACCCTAGGAGGCAGCGATCATGCTATTATAGAATTTTGGATAACTAGAGGAGGAAGACATGTGAAGACTCAAACTTCAAGGTTAGATTTTAGAAAGGCAGATTTTAAGAGACTCAGAAAGAGAATAGGAGGGATCCAATGGCTGGATGTCCTTAAGGACAAAAATGTCCAGGAAGGATGGGAAATTTTTAAAAATGAGATTCTCAAAGCACAATCGTTAACAATCCCGAAAAGTAGGAAGAATGGGAAGCATTTAAGGAAACCAGGATGGATGAACACAGAACTTAAACACATGCTAAAAAGAAAGAAAGAAATGTTTATTAAATGGAAAGAGGGAGGCATATCTAAAGAAGATTATAATGCAGTCTGCAGATCCTGCAGGGCACGTATCAGGTTAGCTAAAGCTGACAATGAATTAAGGCTTGCAAGAGATGTCAAAAGCAATAAAAAAGGATTTTGGGGGTATGTCAAAAGTAAAAGAAAAGTCAAAGATGCTATAGGATTTTTACAGGATGAAAATGGAGAAATGGTAAGAGAGGATGTTGAGAAGGCCGAACTTTTTAATTCCTATTTTGCATCTGTTTTCTCTCAGAAAGAAAATGTAACATCAACTGATCTTCACTGTCCTTTTAAAGGAATAGAGGAATCCAAGATATCTGTAAACCGAAAGATTGTGAGGGAATATTTAGCTAACATAAATGAGTTCAAGTCTCCAGGTCCAGATGAATTACACCCCAGAGTACTGAAGGAGATCGTAGAAGAAATTTTAGAACCACTCTCCATAATCTTTGAAAATTCTTGGAGAACAGGAGAAGTCCCAGAAGACTGGAGAAGAGCAAATGTTGTTCCTATCTTCAAAAAGGGGAAGAAGGTGGACCCAGGGAACTATAGGCCGGTGAGTCTGACTTCTATACCAGGAAAGATCTTTGAACAAATTATTAAACAACATGTATGTAAGTACATGGATAAGAATGAAGTGATTAACCAGAGTCAGCATGGGTTTGTAACTAACAAGTCATGTCAGACTAACTTAATTTCCTTCTTTGACAGAATCACTGACTGGGTGGATCAGGGAAATGCTGTAGATATAGTATATCTTGACTTCAGCAAAGCATTTGACAAAGTATCTCACATCATCCTTATTGAAAAAATGACCAAGTATGCAATGGACCAGGCAACTGTTAGGTGGATTCATAACTGGCTTAGTGATCGGACTCAAAGGGTGGTTGTAAATGGTTTCACATCCAGCTGGATGAATGTCTCAAGTGGGGTACCACAGGGCTCCGTCCTGGGACCTGTATTGTTCAACATCTTTATCAATGATTTAGATGAAGGAATTGAGGGTAAACTGATTACATTTGCTGATGACACAAAGCTAGGAGGGATAGCTAATACTAGAGAAGAGAGAGAGAGGATTCAAAAAGACCTAAATAAACTGGAGCAGTGGGCAGCAACCAACATAATGGTTTTTAACAGGGAAAAATGCAAAGTACTACATCTGGGCAATAAAAATGAAAAAAGCATATACAGAATGGGAGGAATAGAGCTAAGCAACAGTACATGTGAAAAAGACTTAGGTATACTAATAGATCATAGACTGAACATGAGTCAACAGTGTGATGCAGCAGCAAAAAAGGCAAATACAATTCTGGGATGTATTAACAGAAGCATACAGTCTAGATCACGTGAAGTCATTATCGGTCTTTACTCCTCTTTGGTCAGACCTCATCTGGAATACTGTGTACAGTTTTGGGCACCACATTTTAAAAAAGACATAGACAAACTGGAACAAGTTCAGAGAAGAGCGACCAGAATGGTGACTGGTCTGCAAACCATGTCCTATGAGGAACGGTTGCAGGATTTGGGAATGTTTAGCTTGCAAAAAAGAAGACTGAGAGGAGACTTAATAGCTGTCTACAAATATGTCAAGGGCTGTCACATTGTAGAAGGATCATCTTTATTCTCATTTGCACAAGGAAAGACTAGAAGCAATGGGATGAAACTAAATGGGAGGAGACACAGATTAGATATTAGAAAAAACTTTTTGACAGTTAGGGTGATTAATGAGTGGAACAGGCTGCCACGAGAGGTGGTGAGTTCCCCTTCAATGGACGTCTTCAAACAGAGGCTGGACAGACATCTGTCTGAGATGATCTAGTGAATCCTGCTTTGAGCAGGGGGTTGGACCAGATGACCCAGGAGGTCCCTTCCAACTCTACCATTCTATGATTCTATGATTCTATGAAGCCACCTGCGGGGTGGTGATATGCGCAGTGAACCCTGAGGAAGCCACCTGCGGGGTGGAGATACGCGCAGTGAATCCTGAGGAAGCCACTTGCGGGGTGGTGATATGCGCAGTGAACCCTGAGGAAGCCACCTGCGGGGTGGTGATATGCGCAGTGAACCCTGAGGAAGCCACCTCCGGGGTGGTGATATGCGCAGTGACCCCTGAGGAATTGGCCCCTGTGGTGATATGTGCAATGACCCCTGAGGATTTGGCCCCTGTGGTGATACGCGCAGTGACCCCTGAGGAAGCCACCTGCAGGGTGGTGATATGCGCAGTGATCCCTGAGGAATTGGCCCCTGTGGTGATACGCGCAGTGACCCCTGAGGAAGCCACCTGCAGGGTGGTGATATGCGCAGTGACCCCTGAGGAATTGGCCCCTGTGGTGATACGCGCAGTGAACCCTGAGGAAGCCACCTGCGGGGTGGTGATATGCGCAGTGAACCCTGAGGAAGCCACCTGCGGGGTGGTGATATGCGCAGTGAACCCTGAGGAAGCCACCTGCGGGGTGGAGATATGCGCAGTGAACCCTGAGGAAGCCACCTGCGGGGTGGTGATACGCGCAGTGAACCCTGAGGAAGCCACCTGCGGGGTGGTGATATGCGCAGTGATCCCTGAGGAAGCCACCTGCGGGGTGGTGATATGCGCAGTGAACCCTGAGGAAGCCACCTGCGGGGTGGTGATATGCGCAGTGAACCCTGAGGAAGCCACCTGCGGGGTGGTGATATGCGCAGTGACCCCTGAGGAATTGGCCCCTGTGGTGATATGTGCAATGACCCCTGAGGATTTGGCCCCTGTGGTGATACGCGCAGTGACCCCTGAGGAAGCCACCTGCAGGATGGTGATATGCGCAGTGATCCCTGAGGAATTGGCCCCTGTGGTGATACGCGCAGTGACCCCTGAGGAAGCCACCTGCAGGGTGGTGATATGCGCAGTGACCCCTGAGGAATTGGCCCCTGTGGTGATACGCGCAGTGAACCCTGAGGAAGCCACCTGCAGGGTGGTGATACGCGCAGTGAACCCTGAGGATTTGGCCTCTGTGGTGATATACGCAGTGACCCCTGAGGATTTGGCCCCTGTGGTGATACGCGCAGTGACCCCTGAGGTTTTGGCCCCTGTGGTGATACGCGCAGTGACCCCTGAGGAGCTTAACGCCCCACACAGATTGGTGAAATGACAAGAAAATTGTTCCAGGAGGCTTCCAAAAGACTGAAGGCAATGTTAAAGGATCTGCAGCTCCAAACTCGGCTATGTTTTGCCAAAATCTACATCAAGTCTGCCAAAAGCATTTGGGAAAACGTATTCTGGTCTGACGAGAGTAACCCTTTTGGCCATAATTCCTGAAGGTATATTTGGTGCAAAGCCAACACTGCACATCACCAAAAAACAGGATCCCCACAGTGTGGCATGGTGGAAGCAGCACTATGCTTTGTGGCAGTTTTAGAGCTGGAACTGGGAATTTAGTCAAGATGGAGGGAATTGTGAACGATTACAAATATCAAGATTGAATGCTCTCAGTAAGAGAAACAAAATAATCTTGTAGATATGAGACCTAGTAATGGCTAACAAAAATGAAATAAGTGATGTTAGAAAGCGAACTGTCAAGACTACTTGGATATCTTCATCAGATGTTGGGTACAACAAAGTATCTGAAGTAACTCATGTACAGACTCGGACAAAATGCTTCTTGCCTTTCTGTATGAAGGAGAATCACACAATTTTCACTGAAATAACTTGAAAGTGGCAAAAGTAATTTTCCATGTAAATTTACTGAAGAACAACTGATGAGGATCGGGATTTGCTTTTGAATTCTGGTTCAACAGAAAAAAACTCAAATTCAACCTATTGAACATTACAAGCATGATGGTTCCCCTAAAAAAGACAAAAAAGCGGTGATAATTTACCCATAGGGACATGTAAAATTAAGGCGGGTCCAGTAATTGGCATCACAGGGGTCTACAGACTTGGATTCAGTCAGTTGCCTGTTTTTAAAGAGAACCTGAGACCTGCTGCCCGATCCGTGGGCCTCGTGTATCGGGCGCTGGCTGTATGAGGGATGGGCTCCCCTGATCTGTGGGCATCGTGTATCGGGCGCTGGCTGTATGAGGGACGGGCTCCCCTGATCTGTGGGCATCGTGTATCGGGCGCTGGCTGTATGAGGGACGGGCTCCCTGATCCGTGGGCCTCGTGTATCGGGCGCTGGCTGTATGAGGGACGGGCTCCCCTGATCCGTGGGCATCGTGTATCGGGCGCTGGCTGTATGAGGGACGGGCTCCCCTGATCCGTGGGCCTCGTGTATCGGGCGCTGGTTGTATGAGGGACGGGCTCCCCTGATCCGTGGGCATCGTGTATGGGGCGCTGGCTGTATGAGGGACGGGCTGACCTGATCCGTGGGCATCGTGTATCGGGCGCTGGCTGTATGAGGGACGGGCTCCCCTGATCCGTGGGCATCGTGTATCGGGCGCTGGCTGTATGAGGGACGGGCTGACCTGATCCGTGGGCATAGTATATCGGGCGCTGGCTGTATGAGGGACGGGCTCCCTGATCCGTGGGCCTCGTGTATCGGGCGCTGGTTGTATTAGGGACGGGCTCCCCGATCCGAGGGCATCGTGTATGGGGCGCTGGCTGTATGAGGGACGGGCTGACCTGATCCGTGGGCATTGTGTATCGGGCGCTGGCTGTATGAGGGACGGGCTCCCTGATCCGTGGGCATCGTGTATGGGGCGCTGGCTGTATGAGGGACGGGCTCCCCTGATCCGTGGGCATAGTATATCGGGCACTGGCTGTATGTGGGACGGGCTCCCCTGATCCGTGGGCATCGTGTATGGGGCGCTGGCTGTATGAGGGACGGGCTCCCCTGATCCGTGGGCATCGTGTATCGGGCGCTGGCTGTATGAGGGACGGGCTGACCTGATCCGTGGGCATCGTATATCGGGCGCTGGCTGTATGAGGGACGGGCTTCCCTGATCCGTGGGCATAGTATATCGGGCGCTGGCTGTATGAGCAACGGGCTGACCTGATCCGTGGGCATAGTATATTGGGCGCTGGCTGTATGAGGGACGGGCTGACCTGATCCGTGGGCATCGTATATCGGGCGCTGGCTGTATGAGGGACGGGCTGACCTGATCCGTGGGCATAGTATATCGGGCGCTGGCTGTATGAGGGACGGGCTGACCTGATCCGTGGGCATCGTGTATCGGGCGCTGGCTGTATGAGGGACGGGCTCCCCTGATCCGTGGGCATCGTGTATCGGGCGCTGGGTTGTATGAGGGACGGGCTCCCCTGATCCGTAGGCATCGTGTATCGGGCGCAGGCTGTATGAGGGACGGGCTCCCCTGATCCGTGGGCATTGTGTATCGGGCGCTGGCTGTATGAGGGACGGGCTCCCCGATCCGAGGGCATCGTGTATGGGGCGCTGGCTGTATGAGGGACGGGCTCCCCTGATCCGTGGGCATCGTGTATCGGGCGCTGGCTGTATGAGGGACGGGCTGACCTGATCCGTGGGCATAGTATATCGGGCGCTGGCTGTATGAGGGACGGGCTCCCTGATCCGTGGGCCTCGTGTATCGGGCGCTGGTTGTATTAGGGACGGGCTCCCCGATCCGAGGGCATCGTGTATGGGGCGCTGGCTGTATGAGGGACGGGCTGACCTGATCCGTGGGCATCGTATATCGGGCGCTGGCTGTATGAGGGATGGGCTCCCCTGATCCGTGGGCATCGTGTATCGGGCGCTGGCTGTATGAGGGACGGGCTCCCCTGATCCGTGGGCATCGTGTATCGGGCGCTGGCTGTATGAGGGACGGGCTCCCCGATCCGAGGGCATCGTGTATCGGGCGCTGGCTGTATGAGGGACGGGCTCCCCTGATCCGTGGGCATCGTGTATCGGGCGCTGGCTGTATGAGGGACGGGCTGACCTGATCCATGGGCATAGTATATCGGGGACGGGCACTGGCTGTATGAGGGACGGGCTCCCCTGATCCGTGGGCATCGTGTATGGGGCGCTGGCTGTATGAGGGACGGGCTCCCCTGATCTGTGGGCATCGTGTATGGGGCGCTGGCTGTATGAGGGACGGGCTCCCTGATCCGTGGGCATTGTGTATCGGGCGCTGGCTGTATGAGGGACGGGCTCCCCTGATCCGTGGGCATCGTGTATCGGGCGCTGGCTGTATGAGGGACGGACTCCCCTGATCCGTGGGCATAGTATATCGGGCGCTGGCTGTATGAGGGACGGGCTGACCTGATCCGTGGGCATTGTGTATCGGGCGCTGGCTGTATGAGGGACGGGCTTCCCTGATCCGTGGGCATCGTGTATGGGGCGCTGGCTGTATGAGGGACGGGCTGACCTGAGCCGTGGGCATTGTGTATCGGGCGCTGGCTGTATGAGGGACGGGCTGACCTGATCCGTGGGCATAGTATATCGGGCGCTGGCTGTATGAGGGACGGGCTGACCTGATCCGTGGGCATCGTATATCGGGCGCTGGCTGTATGAGGGACGAGCTGACCTGATCCGTGGGCATAGTATATCGGGCGCTGGCTGTATGAGGGACGGGCTGACCTGATCCGTGGGCATCGTGTATGGGGCGCTGGCTGTATGAGGGACGGGCTGACCTGAGCCGTGGGCATAGTATATCGGGCGCTGGCTGTATGAGGGACGGGCTGACCTGATCCGTGGGCATCGTATATCGGGCGCTGGCTGTATGAGGGACGGGCTGACCTGATCCGTGGGCATAGTATATCGGGCGCTGGCTGTATGAGGGACGGGCTGACCTGATCCGTGGGCATAGTATATCGGGCGCTGGCTGTATGAGGGATGGGCGCTGGCTGTATGAGGGACGGGCTCCCTGATCCGTGGGCCTCGTGTATCGGGCGCTGGTTGTTTTAGGGACGGGCTCCCCGATCCGAGGGCATCGTGTATGGGGCGCTGGCTGTATGAGGGACGGGCTCCCCTGATCCGTGGGCATCGTGTATCGGGCGCTGGCTGTATGAGGGACGGGCTCCCCTGATCCGTGGGCCTCGTGTATCGGGCGCTGGTTGTATGAGGGACGGGCTCCCCTGATCCGTGGGCATCGTGTATGGGGCGCTGGCTGTATGAGGGACGGGCTGACCTGATCCGTGGACATCGTGTATCGGGCGCTGGCTGTATGAGGGACGGGCTCCCCTGATCCGTGGGCATCGTGTATCGGGCGCTGGCTGTATGAGGGACGGGCTGACCTGATCCGTGGGCATAGTATATCGGGCGCTGGCTGTATGAGGGACGGGCTCCCTGATCCGTGGGCCTCGTGTATCGGGCGCTGGTTGTATTAGGGACGGGCTCCCCGATCCGAGGGCATCGTGTATGGGGCGCTGGCTGTATGAGGGACGGGCTGACCTGATCCGTGGGCATTGTGTATCGGGCGCTGGCTGTATGAGGGACGGGCTCCCTGATCCGTGGGCATCGTGTATGGGGCGCTGGCTGTATGAGGGACGGGCTCCCCTGATCCGTGGGCATAGTATATCGGGCACTGGCTGTATGTGGGACGGGCTCCCCTGATCCGTGGGCATCGTGTATGGGGCGCTGGCTGTATGAGGGACGGGCTCCCCTGATCCGTGGGCATCGTGTATCGGGCGCTGGCTGTATGAGGGACGGGCTGACCTGATCCGTGGGCATCGTATATCGGGCGCTGGCTGTATGAGGGACGGGCTTCCCTGATCCGTGGGCATAGTATATCGGGCGCTGGCTGTATGAGGGACGGGCTCCCCGATCCGAGGGCATCGTGTATGGGGCGCTGGCTGTATGAGGGACGGGCTCCCCTGATCCGTGGGCATAGTATATCGGGCGCTGGCTGTATGAGGGACGGGCTCCCTGATCCGTGGGCCTCGTGTATCGGGCGCTGGTTGTTTTAGGGACGGGCTCCCCGATCCGAGGGCATCGTGTATCGGGCGCTGGTTGTATGAGGGACGGGCTCCCCTGATCCGTGGGCATCGTGTATCGGGCGCTGGCTGTATGAAGGTCGGCCTCTCCTGATACGTGGGCATTGTGTATCGGGCGCTGGCTGTATGAGGGACGGGCTCCCTGATCCGTGGGCCTCGTGTATCGGGCGCTGGTTGTATTAGGGACGGGCTTCCCTGATCTGTGGGCATCGTGTATCGGGCGCTGGCTGTATGAGGGACGGGCTCCCTGATCCGTGGGCATCGTGTATGGGGCACTGGCTGTATGTGGGACGGGCTTCCCTGATCCGTGGGCATCGTGTATGGGGCGCTGGCTGTATGAAGGTCGAGCTCCCCTGATCCGTGGGCATTGTGTATCGGGCGCTGGCTGTATGAAGGTCGGGCTCCCCTGATCCGTGGGCCTCGTGTATCGGGCGCTGGTTGTATTAGGGACGGGCTCCCCGATCCGTGGGCATTGTGTATCGGGCGCTGGTTGTATTAGGGACGGGCTTCCCTGATCCGTGGGCATCGTGTATGGGGCGCTGGCTGTATGAAGGTCGGGCTCCCCTGATCCGTGGGCATCGTGTATCGGGCTCTGGCTGTATGAAGGTCGGGCTCCCCTGATCCGTGGGCCTCGTGTATGGGGCGCTGGCTGAATGAGGGACGGGCTGACCTGATCCGAGGGCATCGTGTGTCGGGCGCTGGCTGTATGAGGGACGGGCTCCCCTGATCCGTGGGCATCGTGTATGGGGCGCTGGCTGTATGAGGGACGGGCTCCCCTGATCCGTGGGCATCGTGTATCGGGCGCTGGCTGTATGAAGGTCGGGCTCTCCTGATCCGTGGGCCTCGTGTATCGGGCGCTGGCTGTATGAGGGACGGGCTCCCCTGATCCGTGGGCATCGTGTATCGGGCGCTGGCTGTATGAGGGACGGGCTCCCCTGATCCGTGGGCCTCGTGTATCGGGCGCTGGCTGTATGAGGGACGGGCTCCCCTGATCCGTGGGCCTCGTGTATCGGGCGCTGGTTGTATTAGGGACGGGCTCCCCGATCCGAGGGCATCGTGTATGGGGCGATGGCTGTATGAGGGACGGGCTGACTTGATCCGTGGGCATAGCATATCGGGCGCTGGCTGTATGAGGGACGGGCTTCCCTGATCCGTGGGCATCGTATATCGGGCGCTGGCTGTATGAGGAACGGGCTTCCCTGATCCGTGGGCATCGTGTATGGGGCGCTGGCTGTATGAGGGACGGGCTGACCTGATCCGTGGGCATCGTGTATCGGGCGCTGGCTGTATGAGGGACGGGCTCCCCTGATCCGTGGGCATCGTGTATCGGGCGCTGGCTGTATGAGGGACGGGCTGACCTGATCCGTGGGCATCGTGTATCGGGCGCTGGCTGTATGAGAGACTGGCTCCCTGATCCGTGGGCCTCGTGTATCGGGCGCTGGTTGTATTAGGGACGGGCTCCCCGATACGAGGGCATCGTGTATGGGGCGCTGGTTGTATTAGGGACGGGCTCCCCGATCCGAGGGCATCGTGTATGGGGCGCTGGCTGTATGAGGGACGGGCTGACCTGATCCGTGGGCATTGTGTATCGGGCGCTGGCTGTATGAGGGACGGGCTCCCTGATCCGTGGGCATCGTGTATGGGGCGCTGGCTGTATGAGGGACGGGCGCTGGCTGTATGAGGGACTGGCTGACCTGATCTGTGGTCATCATGTATGGGGCGCTGGCTGTATGAGGGACGGGCTGACCTGCTCTGTGGGCATTGTGTATCGGGCGCTGGCTGTATGAGGGACGGGCTCCCTGATCCGTGGGCATCGTGTATGGGGCGCTGGCTGTATGAGGGACTGGCGCTGGCTGTATGAGGGACGGGCTAACCTGATCTGTGGGCATTGTGTATCGGGCGCTGGCTGTATGAGGGACGGGTTGACCTGATCCGTGGGCATCATGTATGGGGCGCTGGCTGTATGAGGGACGGGCTGACCTGATCCGTGGGCATCGTGTATCGGGCGCTGGCTGTATGAGGGACGGGCGCCCTGATCCGTGGGCATCGTGTATCGGGCGCTGGCTGTATGAGGGACGGGCTCCCCTGATCCGTGGGCATCATGTATCGGGCGCTGGCTGTATGAGGGACGGGCTGACCTGATCCGTGGCATCGTGTATCGGGCGCTGGCTGTATGAAGGACGGGCTCCCTGATCCGTGGGCATCGTGTATCTGGCGCTGGCTGTATGAGGGACGGGCTCCCCTGATCCGTGGGCATCGTGTATCGGGCGCTGGCTGTATGAGGGACGGGCTCCCCTGATCCGTGGGCATCGTGTATCGGGCGCTGGCTGTATGAGGGACGGGCTGACCTGATCCGTGGGCATTGTGTATCAGGCGCTGTCTGTATGAGGGACGGGCTTCCCTGATCCGTGGGCATCGTGTATGGGGCGCTGGCTGTACGAGGGACGGGCTGACCTGATCCGTGGGCATCGTGTATCGGGCGCTGGCTGTATGAGGGACAGGCTCCCCTGATCCGTGGGCATCGTGTATCGGGCGCTGGCTGTATGAGGGATGGGCTCCCCTGATCCGTCGGCATCGTGTATCGGGTGCTGGCTGTATGAGGGACGGGCTCCCCTGATCCGTGGGCATCGTGTATCGGGCGCTGGCTGTATGAGGGACGGGCTCCCCGATCCGAGGGCATCGTGTATGGGGCGCTGGCTGTATGAGGGATGGGCTCCCCTGATCCGTGGGCATCGTGTATGGGGCGCTGGCTGTATGAGGGACGGGCTCCCCTGATCCGTGGGCATCGTGTATGGGGCGCTGGTTGTATGAGGGACGGGCTCCCCGATCCGAGGGCATCGTGTATGGGGCGCTGGCTGTATGAGGGACGGGCTCCCCTGATCCGTGGGCATCGTATATCGGGCGCTGGCTGTATGAGGGACGGGCTGACCTGATCCGTGGGCATCGTATATCGGGCGCTGGCTGTATGAGGGACGGGCTTCCCTGATCCGTGGGCATAGTATATCGGGCGCTGGCTGTATGAGGAACGGGCTGACCTGATCCGTGGGCATAGTATATTGGGCGCTGGCTGTATGAGGGACGGGCTGACCTGATCCGTGGGCATCGTATATCGGGCGCTGGCTGTATGAGGGACGGGCTGACCTGATCCGTGGGCATAGTATATCGGGCGCTGGCTGTATGAGGGACGGGCTGACCTGATCCGTGGGCATCGTGTATCGGGCGCTGGCTGTATGAGGGACGGGCTCCCCTGATCCGTGGGCATCGTGTATCGGGCGCTGGGTTGTATGAGGGACGGGCTCCCCTGATCCGTAGGCATCGTGTATCGGGCGCAGGCTGTATGAGGGACGGGCTCCCCTGATCCGTGGGCATTGTGTATCGGGCGCTGGCTGTATGAGGGACGGGCTCCCCGATCCGAGGGCATCGTGTATGGGGCGCTGGCTGTATGAGGGACGGGCTCCCCTGATCCGTGGGCATCGTGTATCGGGCGCTGGCTGTATGAGGGACGGGCTGACCTGATCCGTGGGCATAGTATATCGGGCGCTGGCTGTATGAGGGACGGGCTCTCCGATCCGTGGGCCTCGTGTATCGGGCGCTGGTTGTATTAGGGACGGGCTCCCCGATCCGAGGGCATCGTGTATGGGGCGCTGGCTGTATGAGGGACGGGCTTCCCTGATCTGTGGGCATTGTGTATCGGGCGCTGGCTGTATGAGGGACGGGCTCCCTGATCCGTGGGCCTCGTGTATCGGGCGCTGGTTGTATTAGGGACGGGCTCCCCGATCCGAGGGCATCGTGTATGGGGCGCTGGCTGTATGAGGGACGGGCTGACCTGATCCGTGGGCATCGTATATCGGGCGCTGACTGTATGAGGGATGGGCTCCCCTGATCCGTGGGCATCGTGTATCGGGCGCTGGCTGTATGAGGGACGGGCTCCCCTGATCCGTGGGCATAGTATATCGGGCGCTGGCTGTATGAGGGACGGGCTTCCCTGATCCGTGGGCATTGTGTATCGGGCGCTGGCTGTATGAGGGACGGGCTCCCTGATCCGTGGGCCTCGTGTATCGGGCGCTGGCTGTATGAGGGACGGGCTCCCTGATCCGTGGGCCTCGTGTATCGGGCGCTGGTTGTATTAGGGACGGGCTCCCCGATCCGTGGGCATCGTGTATGGGGCGCTGGCTGTATGAGGGACGGGCTGACCTGATCCGTGGGCATCGTATATCGGGCGCTGGCTGTATGAGGGATGGGCTCCGCTGATCCGTGGGCATCGTGTATCGGGCGCTGGCTGTATGAGGGACGGGCTCCCCTGATCCGTGGGCATCGTGTATCGGGCGCTGGCTGTATGAGGGACGGCCTCCCCTGATCCGTGGGCATCGTGTATCGGGCGCTGGTTGTATGAGGCACGGGCTCCTTGATCCGAGGGCATCGTGTATGGGGCGCTGGCTGTATGAGGGATGGGCTCCCTGATCCGTGGGCATCGTGTATCGGGCGCTGGCTGTATGAGGGACGGGCTCCCCTGATCCGTGGGCATCGTGTATCGGGCGCTTGCTGTATGAGGGACGGGCTGACCTGATCCATGGGCATAGTATATCGGGGACGGGCACTGGCTGTATGAGGGACGGGCTCCCCTGATCCGTGGGCATCGTGTATGGGGCGCTGGCTGTATGAGGGACGGGCTGACCTGATCCGTGGGCATTGTGTATCGGGCGCTGGCTGTATGAGGGACGGGCTCCCTGATCCGTGGGCATTGTGTATCGGGCGCTGGCTGTATGAGGGACGGGCTCCCCTGATCCGTGGGCATCGTGTATCGGGCGCTGGCTGTATGAGGGACGGACTCCCCTGATCCGTGGGCATAGTATATCGGGCGCTGGCTGTATGAGGGACGGTCTGACCTGATCCGTGGGCATTGTGTATCGGGCGCTGGCTGTATGAGGGACGGGCTTCCCTGATCCGTGGGCATCGTGTATGGGGCGCTGGCTGTATGAGGGACGGGCTGACCTGATCCGTGGGCATTGTGTATCGGGCGCTGGCTGTATGAGGGACGGGCTGACCTGATCCGTGGGCATAGTATATCGGGCGCTGGCTGTATGAGGGACGGGCTGACCTGATCCGTGGGCATCGTATATCGGGCGCTGGCTGTATGAGGGACGGGCTGACCTGATCCGTGGGCATCGTGTATGGGGCGCTGGCTGTATGAGGGACGGGCTGACCTGATCCGTGGGCATCGTGTATCGGGCGCTGGCTGTATGAGGGACGGGCTCCCCTGATCCGTGGGCATCGTGTATCGGGCGCTGGTTGTATGAGGGACGGGCTCCCCTGATCCGTGGGCATCGTGTATCGGGCGCTGGCTGTATGAGGGACGGGCTCCCCTGATCCGTGGGCATTGTGTATCGGGCGCTGGCTGTATGAGGGACGGGCTCCCCGATCCGAGGGCATCGTGTATGGGGCGCTGGCTGTATGAGGGACGGGCTCCCCTGATCCGTGGGCATCGTGTATCGGGCGCTGGCTGTATGAGGGACGGGCTGACCTGATCCGTGGGCATTGTGTATCGGGCGCTGGCTGTATGAGGGATGGGCTCCCTGATCCGTGGGCCTCGTGTATCGGGCACTGGTTGTATTAGGGACGGGCTCCCCGATCCGAGGGCATCGTGTATGGGGCGCTGGCTGTATGAGGGACGGGCTGACCTGATCCGTGGGCATCGTGTATCGGGCGCTGGCTGTATGAGGGACGGGCGCTGGCTGTATGAGGGACGGGCTGACCTGATCCTTGGGCATCGTGTATGGGGCGCTGGCTGTATGAGGGACGGGATGACCTGATCCGTGGGCATTGTGTATCGGGCGCTGGCTGTATGAGGGACGGGCTCCCTGATCCGTTGGCATCGTGTATGGGGCGCTGGCTGTATGAGGGACGGGCTGACCTGATCCGTGGGCATTGTGTATCGGGCGCTGGCTGTATGAGGGACGGGCTCCCTGATCCGTGGGCCTCGTGTATCGGGTGCTGGTTGTTTTAGGGACGGGCTTCCCGATCCGAGGGCATCGTGTATCGGGGGCTGGCTGTATGACGGACGGGCTCCCCTGATCCGTGGGCATCGTGTATGGGGCGCTGGCTGTATGAGGGATGGGCTGACCTGATCCGTGGGCATTGTGTATCGGGCGCTGGCTGTATGAGGGACGGGCTCCCTGATCCGTGGGCCTCGTGTATCGGGCGCTGGTTGTATGAGGGACGGGCTCCCCTGATCCGTGGGCATCGTGTATCGGGCGCTGGCTGTATGAGGGACGGGCTCCCCTGATCCGTGGGCATTGTGTATCGTGCGCTGGCTGTATGAGGGATGGGCTCCCTGATCCGTGGGCCTCGTGTATCGGGCGCTGGTTGTATTAGGGACGGGCTCCCCGATCCGAGGGCATCGTGTATCGGGCGCTGGCTGTATGAGGGACGGGCTGACCTGATCCGTGGGCATCGTGTATCGGGCGCTGGCTGTATGAGGGACGGGCTCCCCGATCCGAGGGCATCGTGTATGGGGCGCTGGCTGTATGAGGGACGGGCTCCCCTGATCCGTGGGCATCGTGTATCGGGCGCTGGCTGTATGAGGGACGGGCTCCCCGATCCGAGGGCATCGTGTATGGGGCGCTGGCTGTATGAGGGACGGGCTCCCCTGATCCGTGGGCATAGTATATTGGGCGCTGGCTGTATGAGGGATGGGAGCTGGCTGTATGAGGGACGGGCTCCCTGATCCGTGGGCCTCGTGTATCGGGCGCTGGTTGTTTTAGGGACGGGCTCCCCGATCCGAGGGCATCGTGTATCGGGCGCTGGCTGTATGAGGGACGGGCTCCCCTGATCCGTGGGCATCGTGTATCGGGCGCTGGCTGTATGAGGGACGGGCTGACCTGATCCGTGGGCATAGTATATCGGGCGCTGGCTGTATGAGGGACGGGCTCCCTGATCCGTGGGCCTCGTGTATCGGGCGCTGGTTGTATGAGGGACGGGCTCCCCTGATCCGTGGGCATCGTGTATCGGGCGCTGGCTGTATGAGGGACGGGCTCCCCTGATCCGTGGGCCTCGTGTATCGGGCGCTGGTTGTATTAGGGACGGGCTCCCCGATCCGAGGGCATCGTGTATCGGGCGCTGGCTGTATGAGGGACGGGCTTCCCTGATCCGTGGGCATAGTATATCGGGCGCTGGCTGTATGAGGGACGGGCGCTGGCTGTATGAGGGACGGGCTCCCCGATCCGAGGGCATCGTGTATGGGGCGCTGGCTGTATGAGGGACGGGCTCCCCTGATCCGTGGGCATAGTATATCGGGCGCTGGCTGTATGAGGGATGGGGGCTGGCTGTATGAGGGACGGGCTCCCTGATCCGTGGGCCTCGTGTATCGGGCGCTGGTTGTTTTAGGGACGGGCTCCCCGATCCGAGGGCATCGTGTATCGGGTGCTGGCTGTATGAGGGACGGGCTCCCCTGATCCGTGGGCATAGTATATCGGGCGCTGGCTGTATGAGGGATGGGCGCTGGCTGTATGAGGGACGGGCTCCCTGATCCGTGGGCCTCGTGTATCGGGCGCTGGTTGTTTTAGGGACGGGCTCCCCGATCCGAGGGCATCGTGTATCGGGCGCTGGTTGTATGAGGGACGGGCTCCCCTGATCCGTGGGCATCGTGTATCGGGCGCTGGCTGTATGAGGGACGGGCTCCCCTGATCCGTGGGCATCGTGTATCGGGCGCTGGCTGTATGAAGGTCGGGCTCTCCTGATCTGTGGGCATTGTGTATCGGGCGCTGGCTGTATGAGGGACGAGCTCCCTGATCCGTGGGTCTCGTGTATCGGGCGCTGGTTGTATTAGGGACGGGCTTCCCTGATCCGAGGGCATCGTGTATCGGGCGCTGGCTGTATGAAGGTCAGGCTCTCCTGATCCGTGGGCATTGTGTATCGGGCGCTGGCTGTATGAGGGACGGGCTCCCTGATCCGTGGGCCTCGTGTATCGGGCGCTGGTTGTATGAGGGACGGGCTCCCCTGATCCGTGGGCATCGTGTATCGGGCGCTGGCTGTATGAGGGACGGGCTCCCCTGATCCGTGGGCATTGTGTATCGGGCGCTGGCTGTATGAGGGATGGGCTCCCTGATCCGTGGGCCTCGTGTATCGGTCGCTGGTTGTATTAGGGACGGGCTCCCCGATCCGAGGGCATCGTGTATGGGGCGCTGGCTGTATGAGGGACGGGCTCCCCTGATCCGTGGGCATCGTGTATCGGGCGCTGGCTGTATGAGGGACGGGCTTCCCTGATCCGTGGGCATAGTATATCGGGCGCTGGCTGTATGAGGGACGGGCGCTGGCTGTATGAGGGACGGGCTCCCCGATCCGAGGGCATCGTGTATGGGGCGCTGGCTGTATGAGGGATGGGCGCTGGCTGTATGAGGGACGGGCTCCCTGATCCGTGGGCCTCGTGTATCGGGCGCTGGTTGTTTTAGGGACGGGCTCCCCGATCCGAGGGCATCGTTTATCGGGCGCTGGCTGTATGAGGGACGGGCTGACCTGATCCGTGGGCATCGTGTATCGGGCGCTGGCTGTATGAGGGACGGGCTCCCCGATCCGAGGGCATCGTGTATGGGGCGCTGGCTGTATGAGGGACGGGCTCCCCTGATCCGTGGGCATCGTGTATCGGGCGCTGGCTGTATGAGGGACGGGCTCCCCGATCCGAGGGCATCGTGTATGGGGCGCTGGCTGTATGAGGGACGGGCTCCCCTGATCCGTGGGCATAGTATATTGGGCGCTGGCTGTATGAGGGATGGGAGCTGGCTGTATGAGGGACGGGCTCCCTGATCCGTGGGCCTCGTGTATCGGGCGCTGGTTGTTTTAGGGACGGGCTCCCCGATCCGAGGGCATCGTGTATCGGGCGCTGGCTGTATGAGGGACGGGCTCCCCTGATCCGTGGGCATCGTGTATGGGGCGCTGGCTGTATGAGGGACGGGCTGACCTGATCCGTGGGCATAGTATATCGGGCGCTGGCTGTATGAGGGATGGGCGCTGGCTGTATGAGGGACGGCCTCCCTGATCCGTGGGTCTCGTGTATCGGCCGCTGGTTGTTTTAGGGACGGGCTCCCCGATCCGAGGGCATCGTGTATGGGGCGCTGGCTGTATGAGGGACGGGCTCCCCTGATCCGTGGGCATAGTATATCGGGCGCTGGCTGTATGAGGGACGGGCTCCCTGATCCGTGGGCTTCGTGTATCGGGCGCTGGTTGTTTTAGGGACGCCCTCCCCGATCCGAGGGCATCGTGTATCGGGCGCTGGTTGTATGAGGGACGGGCTCCCCTGATCCGTGGGCATCGTGTATCGGGCGCTGGCTGTATGAAGGTCGGGCTCTCCTGATCCGTGGGCATTGTGTATCGGGCGCTGGCTGTATGAGGGACGGGCTCCCTGATCCGTGGGCCTCGTGTATCGGGCGCTGGTTGTATTAGGGACGGGCTTCCCTGATCTGTGGGCATCGTGTATCGGGCGCTGGCTGTATGAGGGACGGGCTCCCTGATCCGTGGGCATCGTGTATGGGGCACTGGCTGTATGTGGGACGGGCTTCCCTGATCCGTGGGCATCGTGTATGGGGCGCTGGCTGTATGAAGGTCGGGCTCCCCTGATCCGTGGGCATTGTGTATCGGGCGCTGGCTGTATGAAGGTCGGGCTCCCCTGATCCGTGGGCCTCGTGTATCGGGCGCTGGTTGTATTAGGGACGGGCTCCCCGATCCGTGGGCATTGTGTATCGGGCGCTGGTTGTATTAGGGACGGGCTTCCCTGATCCGTGGGCATCGTGTATGGGGCGCTGGCTGTATGAAGGTCGGGCTCCCCTGATCCGTGGGCATCGTGTATCGGGCTCTGGCTGTATGAAGGTCAGGCTCCCCTGATCCGTGGGCCTCGTGTATGGGGCGCTGGCTGTATGAGGGACGGGCTGACCTGATCCGAGGGCATCGTGTGTCGGGCGCTGGCTGTATGAGGGACGGGCTCCCCTGATCCGTGGGCATCGTGTATGGGGCGCTGGCTGTATGAGGGACGGGCTCCCCTGATCCGTGGGCATCGTGTATCGGGCGCTGGCTGTATGAAGGTCGGGCTCTCCTGATCCGTGGGCATCGTGTATGGGGCGCTGGCTGTATGAGGGACGGGCTCCCCTGATCCGTGGGCATCGTGTATGGGGCGCTGGCTGTATGTGGGACGGGCTCCCCGATCCGAGGGCATCGTGTATGGGGCGCTGGCTGTATGAGGGACGGGCTTCCCTGATCTGTGGGCATCGTGTATCGGGCGCTGGCTGTATGAGGGACGGGCTTCCTGATCCGTGGGCATCGTGTATGGGGCGCTGGCTGTATGTGGGACGGGCTTCCCTGATCCGTGGGCATCGTGTATGGGGCGCTGGCCGTATGAAGGTCGGGCTCCCCTGATCCGTGGGCATCGTGTATGGGGCGCTGGCTGTATGTGGGACGGGCTTCCCTGATCCGTGGGCATCGTGTATGGGGCGCTGGCTGTATGAAGGTCGGGCTCCCCTGATCCGTGGGCATTGTGTATCGGGCGCTGGCTGTATGAAGGTCGGGCTCCCCTGATCCGTGGGCCTCGTGTATCGGGCGCTGGCTGTATGAGGGACGGGCTCCCCTGATCCGTGGGCATCGTGTATCGGGCGCTGGCTGTATGAGGGACGGGCTCCCCTGATCCGTAGGCATCGTGTATCTGGTCCTGGCTGTATGAGGGACGGGCTCCCCTGATCCGTAGGCATCGTGTATCGGGCGCTGGCTGTATGAGGGATTGGCTCCCCTGATCCGTGGGCATCGTGTATGGGGCGCTGGTTGTATGAGGGACGGGCTCCCCGATCCGAGGGCATCGTGTATGGGGCGCTGGCTGTATGAGGGATGGGCTCCCCTGATCCGTGGGCATCGTGTATCGGGCGCTGGCTGTATGAGGGACGGGCTCCCCTGATCCGTGGGCATCGTGTATCGGGCGCTGGCTGTATGAGGGACGGGCTGACCTGATCCGTGGGCATCGTATATCGGGCGCTGGCTGTATGAGGGACGGGCTCCCCTGATCCGTGGGCATAGTATATCGGGCGCTGGCTGTATGAGGGACGGGCTGACCTGATCCGTGGGCATAGTGTATCGGGCGCTGGCTGTATGAGGGACGGGCTGACCTGATCCGTGGGCATCGTATATCGGGCGCTGGCTGTATGAGGGACGGGCTGACCTGATCCGTGGGCATCGTGTATCGGGCGCTGGCTGTATGAGGGACGGGCTCCCCTGATCCGTGGGCATTGTGTATCGGGCGCTGGCTGTATGAGGGACGGGCTCCCCGATCCGAGGGCATCGTGTATGGGGCGCTGGCTGTATGAGGGACGGGCTCCCCTGATCCGTGGGCATCGTGTATCGGGCGCTGGCTGTATGAGGGACGGGCTGACCTGATCCGTGGGCATAGTATATCGGGCGCTGGCTGTATGAGGGACGGGCTCCCTGATCCGTGGGCCTCGTGTATCGGGCGCTGGTTGTATGAGGGACGGGCTCCCCTGATCCGTGGGCATCGTGTATCGGGCGCTGGCTGTATGAGGGACGGGCTCCCCTGATCCGTGGGCCTCGTGTATCGGGCGCTGGTTGTATTAGGGACGGGCTCCCCGATCCGAGGGCATCGTGTATCGGGCGCTGGCTGTATGAGGGACGGGCTTCCCTGATCCGTGGGCATAGTATATCGGGCGCTGGCTGTATGAGGGACGGGCGCTGGCTGTATGAGGGACGGGCTCCCCGATCCGAGGGCATCGTGTATGGGGCGCTGGCTGTATGAGGGACGGGCTCCCCTGATCCGTGGGCATAGTATATCGGGCGCTGGCTGTATGAGGGATGGGGGCTGGCTGTATGAGGGACGGGCTCCCTGATCCGTGGGCCTCGTGTATCGGGCGCTGGTTGTTTTAGGGACGGGCTCCCCGATCCGAGGGCATCGTGTATCGGGTGCTGGCTGTATGAGGGACGGGCTCCCCTGATCCGTGGGCATCGTGTATGGGGCGCTGGCTGTATGAGGGACGGGCTGACCTGATCCGTGGACATAGTATATCGGGCGCTGGCTGTATGAGGGATGGGCGCTGGCTGTATGAGGGACGGGCTCCCTGATCCGTGGGCCTCGTGTATCGGGCGCTGGTTGTTTTAGGGACGGGCTCCCCGATCCGAGGGCATCGTGTATGGGGCGCTGGCTGTATGAGGGACGGGCTCCCCTGATCCGTGGGCATAGTATATCGGGCGCTGGCTGTATGAGGGATGGGCGCTGGCTGTATGAGGGACGGGCTCCCTGATCCGTGGGCCTCGTGTATCGGGCGCTGGTTGTTTTAGGGACGGGCTCCCCGATCCGAGGGCATCGTGTATCGGGCGCTGGTTGTATGAGGGACGGGCTCCCCTGATCCGTGGGCATCGTGTATCGGGCGCTGGCTGTATGAGGGACGGGCTCCCCTGATCCGTGGGCATCGTGTATCGGGCGCTGGCTGTATGAAGGTCGGGCTCTCCTGATCTGTGGGCATTGTGTATCGGGCGCTGGCTGTATGAGGGACGAGCTCCCTGATCCGTGGATCTCGTGTATCGGGCGCTGGTTGTATTAGGGACGGGCTTCCCTGATCCGAGGGCATCGTGTATCGGGCGCTGGCTGTATGAAGGTCAGGCTCTCCTGATCCGTGGGCATTGTGTATCGGGCGCTGGCTGTATGAGGGACGGGCTCCCTGATCCGTGGGCCTCGTGTATCGGGCGCTGGTTGTATGAGGGACGGGCTCCCCTGATCCGTGGGCATCGTGTATCGGGCGCTGGCTGTATGAGGGACGGGCTCCCCTGATCCGTGGGCATTGTGTATCGGGCGCTGGCTGTATGAGGGATGGGCTCCCTGATCCGTGGGCCTCGTGTATCGGTCGCTGGTTGTATTAGGGACGGGCTCCCCGATCCGAGGGCATCGTGTATGGGGCGCTGGCTGTATGAGGGACGGGCTCCCCTGATCCGTGGGCATCGTGTATCGGGCGCTGGCTGTATGAGGGACGGGCTTCCCTGATCCGTGGGCATAGTATATCGGGCGCTGGCTGTATGAGGGACGGGCGCTGGCTGTATGAGGGACGGGCTCCCCGATCCGAGGGCATCGTGTATGGGGCGCTGGCTGTATGAGGGATGGGCGCTGGCTGTATGAGGGACGGGCTCCCTGATCCGTGGGCCTCGTGTATCGGGCGCTGGTTGTTTTAGGGACGGGCTCCCCGATCCGAGGGCATCGTTTATCGGGCGCTGGCTGTATGAGGGACGGGCTCCCCTGATCCGTGGGCATCGTGTATGGGGCGCTGGCTGTATGAGGGACGGGCTGACCTGATCCGTGGGCATAGTATATCGGGCGCTGGCTGTATGAGGGATGGGCTCCCTGATCCGTGGGCCTCGTGTATCGGGCGCTGGTTGTTTTAGGGACGGGCTCCCCGATCCGAGGGCATCGTGTATGGGGCGCTGGCTGTATGAGGGACGGGCTCCCCTGATCCGTGGGCATAGTATATCGGGCGCTGGCTGTATGAGGGATGGGCGCTGGCTGTATGAGGGACGGGCTCCCTGATCCGTGGGCCTCGTGTATCGGGCGCTGGTTGTTTTAGGGACGGGCTCCCCAATCCGAGGGCATCGTGTATCGGGCGCTGGTTGTATGAGGGACGGGCTCCCCTGATCCGTGGGCATCGTGTATCGGGCGCTGGCTGTATGAGGGACGGGCTCCCCTGATCCGTGGGCATCGTGTATCGGGCGCTGGCTGTATGAAGGTCGGGCTCTCCTGATCCGTGGGCATTGTGTATCGGGCGCTGGCTGTATGAGGGACGAGCTCCCTGATCCGTGGGTCTCGTGTATCGGGCGCTGGTTGTATTAGGGACGGGCTTCCCTGATCCGAGGGCATCGTGTATCGGGCGCTGGCTGTATGAAGGTCAGGCTCTCCTGATCCGTGGGCATTGTGTATCGGGCGCTGGCTGTATGAGGGACGGGCTCCCTGATCCGTGGGCCTCGTGTATCGGGCGCTGGTTGTATTAGGGACGGGCTCCCCTGATCCGTGGGCATCGTGTATCGGGCGCTGGCTGTATGAAGGTCGGGCTCTCCTGATCCGTGGGCATTGTGTATCGGGCGCTGGCTGTATGAGGGACGGGCTGACCTGATCCGTGGGCATCGTATATCGGGCGCTGGCTGTATGAGGGACGGGCTCCCCTGATCCGTGGGCATAGTATATCGGGCGCTGGCTGTATGAGGGACGGGCTGACCTGATCCGTGGGCATAGTGTATCGGGCGCTGGCTGTATGAGGGACGGGCTGACCTGATCCGTGGGCATCGTATATCGGGCGCTGGCTGTATGAGGGACGGGCTGACCTGATCCGTGGGCATCGTGTATCGGGCGCTGGCTGTATGAGGGACGGGCTCCCCTGATCCGTGGGCATTGTGTATCGGGCGCTGGCTGTATGAGGGACGGGCTCCCCGATCCGAGGGCATCGTGTATGGGGCGCTGGCTGTATGAGGGACGGGCTCCCCTGATCCGTGGGCATCGTGTATCGGGCGCTGGCTGTATGAGGGACGGGCTGACCTGATCCGTGGGCATAGTATATCGGGCGCTGGCTGTATGAGGGACGGGCTCCCTGATCCGTGGGCCTCGTGTATCGGGCGCTGGTTGTATGAGGGACGGGCTCCCCTGATCCGTGGGCATCGTGTATCGGGCGCTGGCTGTATGAGGGACGGGCTTCCCTGATCCGTGGGCATAGTATATCGGGCGCTGGCTGTATGAGGGACGGGCGCTGGCTGTATGAGGGACGGGCTCCCCGATCCGAGGGCATCGTGTATGGGGCGCTGGCTGTATGAGGGACGGGCTCCCCTGATCCGTGGGCATAGTATATCGGGCGCTGGCTGTATGAGGGATGGGGGCTGGCTGTATGAGGGACGGGCTCCCTGATCCGTGGGCCTCGTGTATCGGGCGCTGGTTGTTTTAGGGACGGGCTCCCCGATCCGAGGGCATCGTGTATCGGGTGCTGGCTGTATGAGGGACGGGCTCCCCTGATCCGTGGGCATCGTGTATGGGGCGCTGGCTGTATGAGGGACGGGCTGACCTGATCCGTGGACATAGTATATCGGGCGCTGGCTGTATGAGGGATGGGCGCTGGCTGTATGAGGGACGGGCTCCCTGATCCGTGGGCCTCGTGTATCGGGCGCTGGTTGTTTTAGGGACGGGCTCCCCGATCCGAGGGCATCGTGTATCGGGCGCTGGTTGTATGAGGGACGGGCTCCCCTGATCCGTGGGCATCGTGTATCGGGCGCTGGCTGTATGAGGGACGGGCTCCCCTGATCCGTGGGCATCGTGTATCGGGCGCTGGCTGTATGAAGGTCGGGCTCTCCTGATCTGTGGGCATTGTGTATCGGGCGCTGGCTGTATGAGGGACGAGCTCCCTGATCCGTGGGTCTCGTGTATCGGGCGCTGGTTGTATTAGGGACGGGCTTCCCTGATCCGAGGGCATCGTGTATCGGGCGCTGGCTGTATGAAGGTCAGGCTCTCCTGATCCGTGGGCATTGTGTATCGGGCGCTGGCTGTATGAGGGACGGGCTCCCTGATCCGTGGGCCTCGTGTATCGGGCGCTGGTTGTATGAGGGACGGGCTCCCCTGATCCGTGGGCATCGTGTATCGGGCGCTGGCTGTATGAGGGACGGGCTCCCCTGATCCGTGGGCATTGTGTATCGGGCGCTGGCTGTATGAGGGATGGGCTCCCTGATCCGTGGGCCTCGTGTATCGGTCGCTGGTTGTATTAGGGACGGGCTCCCCGATCCGAGGGCATCGTGTATGGGGCGCTGGCTGTATGAGGGACGGGCTCCCCTGATCCGTGGGCATCGTGTATCGGGCGCTGGCTGTATGAGGGACGGGCTTCCCTGATCCGTGGGCATAGTATATCGGGCGCTGGCTGTATGAGGGACGGGCGCTGGCTGTATGAGGGACGGGCTCCCCGATCCGAGGGCATCGTGTATGGGGCGCTGGCTGTATGAGGGATGGGCGCTGGCTGTATGAGGGACGGGCTCCCTGATCCGTGGGCCTCGTGTATCGGGCGCTGGTTGTTTTAGGGACGGGCTCCCCGATCCGAGGGCATCGTTTATCGGGCGCTGGCTGTATGAGGGACGGGCTCCCCTGATCCGTGGGCATCGTGTATGGGGCGCTGGCTGTATGAGGGACGGGCTGACCTGATCCGTGGGCATAGTATATCGGGCGCTGGCTGTATGAGGGATGGGCTCCCTGATCCGTGGGCCTCGTGTATCGGGCGCTGGTTGTTTTAGGGACGGGCTCCCCGATCCGAGGGCATCGTGTATGGGGCGCTGGCTGTATGAGGGACGGGCTCCCCTGATCCGTGGGCATAGTATATCGGGCGCTGGCTGTATGAGGGATGGGCGCTGGCTGTATGAGGGACGGGCTCCCTGATCCGTGGGCCTCGTGTATCGGGCGCTGGTTGTTTTAGGGACGGGCTCCCCAATCCGAGGGCATCGTGTATCGGGCGCTGGTTGTATGAGGGACGGGCTCCCCTGATCCGTGGGCATCGTGTATCGGGCGCTGGCTGTATGAGGGACGGGCTCCCCTGATCCGTGGGCATCGTGTATCGGGCGCTGGCTGTATGAAGGTCGGGCTCTCCTGATCCGTGGGCATTGTGTATCGGGCGCTGGCTGTATGAGGGACGAGCTCCCTGATCCGTGGGTCTCGTGTATCGGGCGCTGGTTGTATTAGGGACGGGCTTCCCTGATCCGAGGGCATCGTGTATCGGGCGCTGGCTGTATGAAGGTCAGGCTCTCCTGATCCGTGGGCATTGTGTATCGGGCGCTGGCTGTATGAGGGACGGGCTCCCTGATCCGTGGGCCTCGTGTATCGGGCGCTGGTTGTATTAGGGACGGGCTCCCCTGATCCGTGGGCATCGTGTATCGGGCGCTGGCTGTATGAAGGTCGGGCTCTCCTGATCCGTGGGCATTGTGTATCGGGCGCTGGCTGTATGAGGGACGGGCTCCCTGATCCGTGGGCCTCGTGTATCGGGCGCTGGTTGTATTAGGGACGGGCTCCCCTGATCCGTGGGCATCGTGTATCGGGCGCTGGCTGTATGAAGGTCGGGCTCTCCTGATCCGTGGGCATCGTGTATGGGGCGCTGGCTGTATGAGGGACGGGCTTCCCTGATCCGAGGGCATCGTGTATCGGGCGCTGGCTGTATGAAGGTCAGGCTCTCCTGATCCGTGGGCATTGTGTATCGGGCGCTGGCTGTATGAGGGACGGGCTCCCTGATCCGTGGGCCTCGTGTATCGGGCGCTGGTTGTATTAGGGACGGGCTCCCCTGATCCGTGGGCATCGTGTGTCGGGCGCTGGCTGTATGAAGGTCGGGCTCTCCTGATCCGTGGGCATCGTGTATGGGGCGCTGGCTGTATGAGGGACGGGCTCCCCTATCCGATGGCATCGTGTATGGGGCGCTGGCTGTATGAGGGACGGGCTGACCTGATCCGTGGGCATTGTGTATCGGGCGCTGGCTGTATGACGGACGGGCTCCCTGATCCGTGGGCCTCGTGTATGGGGCACTGGCTGTATGTGGGACGGGCTTCCCTGATCCGTGGGCATCGTGTATGGGGCCCTGGCTGTATGAAGGTCGGGCTCCCCTGATCCGTGGGCATTGTGTATCGGGCGCTGGCTGTATGAAGGTCGGGCTCCCCTGATCCGTGGGCCTCGTGTATCGGGCGCTGGTTGTATTAGGGACGGGCTCCCCGATCCGTGGGCATTGTGTATCGGGCGCTGGTTGTATTAGGGACGGGCTTCCCTGATCCGTGGGCATCGTGTATGGGGTGCTGGTTGTATGAGGGACGGGCTCCCTGATCTGAGGGCATCGTGTATGGGGCGCTGGCTGTATGAGGGACGGGCTCCCCTGATCCGTGGGCATCGTGTATCGGCCGCTGGGTTGTATGAGGGACGGGCTCCCCTGATCCGTGGGCATCGTGTATGGGGCGCTGGCTGTATGAGGGACGGGCTCCCCTGATCCGTGGGCATCGTGTATCGGCCGCTGGGTTGTGTGAGGGACGGGCTCCCCTGATCCATGGGCATCGTGTATCGGGCGCTGGCTGTATGAGGATCGGGCTCCCCTGATCCGTGGGCCTCGTGTATGGGGCGCTGGCTGTATGAGGGACGGGCTGACCTGATCCGAGGGCATCGTGTGTCGGGCGCTGGCTGTATGAGGGACGGGCTCCCCTGATCCGTGGGCATCGTGTATCGGCCGCTGGGTTGTGTGAGGGACGGGCTCCCCTGATCCATGGGCATCGTGTATCGGGCGCTGGCTGTATGAGGATCGGGCTCCCCTGATCCGTGGGCCTCGTGTATGGGGCGCTGGCTGTATGAGGGACGGGCTGACCTGATCCGAGGGCATCGTGTGTCGGGCGCTGGCTGTATGAGGGACGGGCTCCCCTGATCCGTGGGCATCGTGTATGGGGCGCTGGCTGTATGAGGGACGGGCTCCCTGATCCGTGGGCCTCGTGTATCGGGCGCTGGTTGTATTAGGGACGGGCTTCCCTGATCCGAGGGCATCGTGTATGGGGCGCTGGCTGTATGAAGGTCGGGCTTCCCTGATCCGTGGGCATTGTGTATCGGGCGCTGGCTGTATGAGGGACGGGCTCCCCTGATCCGTGGGCATCGTGTATCGGGCGCTGGCTGTATGAAGGTCGGGCTCTCCTGATCCGTGGTAATCGTGTATCGGGCGCTGGCTGTATGAAGGTCGGGCTCTCCTGATCCGTGGGCATTGTGTATCGGGCGCTGGCTGTATGAGGGACGGGCTCCCCGATCCGAGGGCATCGTGTATGGGGCGCTGGCTGTATGAGGGACGGGCTCCCCTGATCCGTGGGCATAGTATATCGGGCGCTGGCTGTATGAGGGACGGGCTGACCTGATCCGTGGGCATAGTATATCGGGCGCTGGCTGTATGAGGGGCGGGCTGACCTGATCCGTGGGCATCGTATATCGGGCGCTGGCTGTATGAGGGACGGGCTGACCTGATCCGTGGGCATAGTATATCGGGCGCTGGCTGTATGAGGGACGGGCTTCCCTGATCCGTGGGCATCGTATATCGGGCGCTGGCTGTATGAGGAACGGGCTTCCCTGATCCGTGGGCATCGTGTATGGGGCGCTGGCTGTATGAGGGACGGGCTCCCCTGATCCGTGGGCATCGTGTATCGGCCGCTGGGTTGTATGAGGGACGGGCTCCCCTGATCCGTGGGCATCGTGTATGGGGCGCTGGCTGTATGAGGGACGGGCTCCCCTGATCCGTGGGCATCGTGTATCGGCCGCTGGGTTGTGTGAGGGACGGGCTCCCCTGATCCGTGGGCATCGTGTATGGGGCGCTGGCTGTATGAGGGACGGGCTCCCCTGATCCGTGGGCATCGTGTATCGGCCGCTGGGTTGTGTGAGGGACGGGCTCCCCTGATCCGTGGGCATCGTGTATCGGGCGCTGGCTGTATGAGGAGCGGGCTCCCCTGATCCGTGGGCATCGTGTATCGGGCGCTGGTTGTATGAGGGACGGGCTCCCCTGATCCGTGGGCATCGTGTATCGGGCGCTGGCTGTATGAGGGATGGGCTTCCCTGATCCGTGGGCATTGTGTATCGGGCGCTGGCTGTATGAGGGACGGGCTCCCCGATCCGAGGGCATCGTGTATGGGGCGCTGGCTGTATGCGGGACGGGCTCCCCTGATCCGTGGGCATCGTGTATCGGGCGCTGGCTGTATGAGGGACGGGCTGACCTGATCCGTGGGCATTGTGTATCGGGCGCTGGCTATATGAGGGACGGGCTCCCCTGATCCGTGGGCATCGTGTATCGGGCGCTGGCTGTATGAGGGACGGGCTCCCCGATCCGAGGGCATCGTGTATGGGGCGCTGGCTGTATGAGGGATGGGCTCCCCTGATCCGTGGGCACCGTGTATCGGGCGCTGGCTGTATGAGGGACGGGCTCCCCTGCTCCGTGGGCATCGTGTATCGGGCGCTGGCTGTATGAGGGACGGGCTCCCCGATCCGAGGGCATCGTGTATGGGGCGCTGGCTGTATGAGGGATGGGCTCCCTGATCCGTGGGCATCGTGTATCGGGCGCTGGCTGTATGAGGGACGGGCTGACCTGATCCATGGGCATAGTATATCGGGCGCTGGCTGTATGAGGGACGGGCGCTGGCTGTATGAGGGACGGGCTCCCCTGATCCGTGGGCATTGTGTATCGGGCGCTGGCTGTATGAGGGACGGACTCCCTGATCCGTGGGCATTGTGTATCGGGCGCTGGCTGTATGAGGGACAGGCTCCCCTGATCCGTGGGCATCGTGTATCGGGCGCTGGCTGTATGAGGGACGGGCTCCCCTGATCCGTGGGCCTCGTGTATCGGGCGCTGGTTGTATTAGGGACGGGCTCCCCGATCCGTGGGCATTGTGTATCGGGCGCTGGTTGTATTAGGGACGGGCTTCCCTGATCCGTGGGCATCGTGTATGGGGTGCTGGTTGTATGAGGGACGGGCTCCCTGATCTGAGGGCATCGTGTATGGGGCGCTGGCTGTATGAGGGACGGGCTTCCCTGATCCGTGGGCATCGTGTATCGGGCGCTGGCTGTATGAGGGACGGGCTCCCCTGATCCGTGGGCCTCGTGTATCGGGCGCTGGCTGTATGAAGGTCGGGCTCCCCTGATCCGTGGGCATCGTGTATCGGGCGCTGGCTGTATGAAGGTCGGGCTCCCCTGATCCGTGGGCATCGTGTATCGGGCGCTGGCTGTATGAAGGTCGGGCTCCCCTGATCCGTGGGCCTCGTGTATGGGGCGCTGGCTGTATGAGGGACGGGCTGACCTGATCCGAGGGCATCGTGTGTCGGGCGCTGGCTGTATGAGGGACGGGCTCCCCTGATCCGTGGGCATCGTGTATGGGGCACTGGCTGTATGAGGGACGGGCTCCCTGATCCGTGGGCCTCGTGTATCGGGCGCTGGTTGTATTAGGGACGGGCTTCCCTGATCCGAGGGCATCGTGTATGGGGCGCTGGCTGTATGAAGGTCGGGCTTCCCTGATCCGTGGGCATTGTGTATCGGGCGCTGGCTGTATGAGGGACGGGCTCCCCTGATCCGTGGGCATCGTGTATCGGGCGCTGGCTGTATGAAGGTCGGGCTCTCCTGATCCGTGGTCATCGTGTATCGGGCGCTGGCTGTATGAAGGTCGGGCTCTCCTGATCCGTGGGCATTGTGTATCGGGCGCTGGCTGTATGAGGGACGGGCTCCCCGATCCGAGGGCATCGTGTATGGGGCGCTGGCTGTATGAGGGACGGGCTCCCCTGATCCGTGGGCATAGTATATCGGGCGCTGGCTGTATGAGGGACGGGCTGACCTGATCCGTGGGCATAGTATATCGGGCGCTGGCTGTATGAGGGGCGGGCTGACCTGATCCGTGGGCATCGTATATCGGGCGCTGGCTGTATGAGGGACGGGCTGACCTGATCCGTGGGCATAGTATATCGGGCGCTGGCTGTATGAGGGACGGGCTTCCCTGATCCGTGGGCATCGTATATCGGGCGCTGGCTGTATGAGGAACGGGCTTCCCTGATCCGTGGGCATCGTGTATGGGGCGCTGGCTGTATGAGGGACGGGCTCCCCTGATCCGTGGGCATCGTGTATCGGCCGCTGGGTTGTATGAGGGACGGGCTCCCCTGATCCGTGGGCATCGTGTATGGGGCGCTGGCTGTATGAGGGACGGGCTGACCTGATCCGTGGGCATCGTGTATCGGCCGCTGGGTTGTGTGAGGGACGGGCTCCCCTGATCCGTGGGCATCGTGTATCGGTCGCTGGCTGTATGAGGATCGGGCTCCCCTGATCCGTGGGCCTCGTGTATGGGGCGCTGGCTGTATGAGGGACGGGCTGACCTGATCCGAGGGCATCGTGTGTCGGGCGCTGGCTGTATGAGGGACGGGCTCCCCTGATCCGTGGGCATCGTGTATGGGGCGCTGGCTGTATGAGGGACGGGCTCCCTGATCCGTGGGCCTCGTGTATCGGGCGCTGGTTGTATTAGGGACGGTCTTCCCTGATCCGAGGGCATCGTGTATGGGGCGCTGGCTGTATGAAGGTCGGGCTTCCCTGATCCGTGGGCATTGTGTATCGGGCGCTGGCTGTATGAGGGACGGGCTCCCCTGATCCGTGGGCATCGTGTATCGGGCGCTGGCTGTATGAAGGTCGGGCTCTCCTGATCCGTGGTCATCGTGTATCGGGCGCTGGCTGTATGAAGGTCGGGCTCTCCTGATCCGTGGGCATTGTGTATCGGGCGCTGGCTGTATGAGGGACGGGCTCCCCTGATCCGTGGGCATAGTATATCGGGCGCTGGCTGTATGAGGGACGGGCTGACCTGATCCGTGGGCATAGTATATCGGGCGCTGGCTGTATGAGGGACGGGCTGACCTGATCCGTGGGCATAGTATATCGGGCGCTGGCTGTATGAGGGGCGGGCTGACCTGATCCGTGGGCATCGTATATCGGGCGCTGGCTGTATGAGGGACGGGCTGACCTGATCCGTGGGCATAGTATATCGGGCGCTGGCTGTATGAGGGACGGGCTTCCCTGATCCGTGGGCATCGTATATCGGGCGCTGGCTGTATGAGGAACGGGCTTCCCTGATCCGTGGGCATCGTGTATGGGGCGCTGGCTGTATGAGGGACGGGCTCCCCTGATCCGTGGGCATCGTGTATCGGCCGCTGGATTGTATGAGGGACGGGCTCCCCTGATCCGTGGGCATCGTGTATGGGGCGCTGGCTGTATGAGGGACGGGCTCCCCTGATCCGTGGGCATCGTGTATCGGCCGCTGGGTTGTGTGAGGGACGGGCTCCCCTGATCCGTGGGCATCGTGTATCGGGCGCTGGCTGTATGAGGAGCGGGCTCCCCTGATCCGTGGGCATCGTGTATCGGGCGCTGGTTGTATGAGGGACGGGCTCCCCTGATCCGTGGGCATCGTGTATCGGGCGCTGGCTGTATGAGGGATGGGCTTCCCTGATCCGTGGGCATTGTGTATCGGGCGCTGGCTGTATGAGGGACGGGCTTCCCTGATCCGTGGGCATTGTGTATCGGGCGCTGGCTGTATGAGGGACGGGCTCCCCGATCCGAGGGCATCGTGTATGGGGCGCTGGCTGTATGAGGGACGGGCTCCCCTGATCCGTGGGCATCGTGTATCGGGCGCTGGCTGTATGAGGGACGGGCTGACCTGATCCGTGGGCATCGTGTATCGGGCGCTGGCTGTATGAGGGACGGGCTCCCCGATCCGAGGGCATCGTGTATGGGGCGCTGGCTGTATGAGGGATGGGCTCCCTGATCCGTGGGCATCGTGTATCGGGCGCTGGCTGTATGAGGGACGGGCTGACCTGATCCATGGGCATAGTATATCGGGCGCTGGCTGTATGAGGGACGGGCGCTGGCTGTATGAGGGACGGGCTCCCCTGATCCGTGGGCATTGTGTATCGGGCGCTGGCTGTATGAGGGACGGACTCCCTGATCCGTGGGCATTGTGTATCGGGTTCTGGCTGTATGAGGGACAGGCTCCCCTGATCCGTGGGCATCGTGTATCGGGCGCTGGCTGTATGAGGGACGGGCTCCCCTGATCCGTGGGCATAGTATATCAGGCGCTGGCTGTATGAGGGACGGGCTGACCTGATCCGTGGGCATTGTGTATCGGGCGCTGGCTGTATGAGGAACGGGCTCCCCTGATCCGTGGGCATTGTGTATCGGGCGCTGGTTGTATGAGGGACGGGCTCCCCTGATCCGTGGGCATCGTGTATCGGGCGCTGGCTGTATGAGGGATGGGCTCCCCTGATCCGTGGGCATTGTGTATCGGGCGCTGGCTGTATGAGGGACGGGCTCCCTGATCCGTGGGCCTCGTGTATCGGGCGCTGGTTGTATTAGGGACGGGCTCCCCGATCCGAGGGCATCGTGTATGGGGCGCTGGCTGTACGAGGGACGGGCTCCCCTGATCCGTGGGTATCGTGTATCGGGCGCTGGCTGTATGAGGGACGGGCTGACCTGATCCGTGGGCATTGTGTATCGGGCGCTGGCTATATGAGGGACGGGCTCCCCTGATCCGTGGGCATCGTGTATCGGGCGCTGGCTGTATGAGGGACGGGCTCCCCGATCCGAGGGCATCGTGTATGGGGCGCTGGCTGTATGAGGGACGGGCTTCCCTGATCTGTGGGCATCGTGTATCGGGCGCTGGCTGTATGAGGGACGGGCTTCCCTGATCCGTGGGCATCGTGTATGGGGCGCTGGCTGTATGTGGGACGGGCTTCCCTGATCCGTGGGCATCGTGTATGGGGCGCTGGCTGTATGAAGGTCGGGCTCCCCTGATCCGTGGGCCTCGTGTATCGGGCGCTGGCTGTATGAGGGACGGGCTCCCCTGATCCGTGGGCATCGTGTATCGGGCGCTGGCTGTATGAGGGACGGGCTCCCCTTATCCGTAGGCATCGTGTATCGGGCGCTGGCTGTATGAGGGATGGGCTCCCCTGATCCGTGGGCATCGTGTATGGGGCGCTGGTTGTATGAGGGACGGGCTCCCCGATCCGAGGGCATCGTGTATGGGGCGCTGGCTGTATGAGGGATGGGCTCCCCTGATCCGTGGGCATCGTGTATCGGGCGCTGGCTGTATGAGGGACGGGCTCCCCTGATCCGTGGGCATCGTGTATCGGGCGCTGGCTGTATGAGGGACGGGCTGACCTGATCCGTGGGCATCGTGTATCGGGCGCTGGCTGTATGAGGGACGGGCTCCCCTGATCCGTGGGCATAGTATATCGGGCGCTGGCTGTATGAGGGACGGGCTGACCTGATCCGTGGGCATAGTATATCGGGCGCTGGCTGTATGAGGGACGGGCTGACCTGATCCGTGGGCATCGTATATCGGGCGCTGGCTGTATGAGGGACGGGCTGACCTGATCCGTGGGCATAGTATATCGGGCGCTGGCTGTATGAGGGACGGGCTTCCCTGATCCGTGGGCATCGTATATCGGGCGCTGGCTGTATGAGGAACGGGCTTCCCTGATCCGTGGGCATCGTGTATGGGGCGCTGGCTGTATGAGGGACGGGCTCCCCTGATCCGTGGGCATCGTGTATCGGCCGCTGGGTTGTATGAGGGACGGGCTCCCCTGATCCGTGGGCATCGTGTATGGGGCGCTGGCTGTATGAGGGACGGGCTCCCCTGATCCGTGGGCATCGTGTATCGGCCGCTGGGTTGTGTGAGGGACGGGCTCCCCTGATCCGTGGGCATCGTGTATCGGGCGCTGGCTGTATGAGGAACGGGCTCCCCTGATCCGTGGGCATCGTGTATCGGGCGCTGGTTGTATGAGGGACGGGCTCCCCTGATCCGTGGGCATCGTGTATCGGGCGCTGGCTGTATGAGGGATGGGCTCCCCTGATCCGTGGGCATTGTGTATCGGGCGCTGGCTGTATGAGAGACGGGCTCCCCGATCCGAGGGCATCGTGTATGGGGCGCTGGCTGTATGAGGGACGGGCTCCCCTGATCCGTGGGCATCGTGTATCGGGCGCTGGCTGTATGAGGGACGGGCTGACCTGATCCGTGGGCATTGTGTATCGGGCGCTGGCTATATGAGGGACGGGCTCCCCTGATCCGTGGGCATCGTGTATCGGGCGCTGGCTGTATGAGGGACGGGCTCCCCGATCCGAGGGCATCGTGTATGGGGCGCTGGCTGTATGAGGGATGGGCTCCCCTGATCCGTGGGCACCGTGTATCGGGCGCTGGCTGTATGAGGGACGGGCTCCCCTGCTCCGTGGGCATCGTGTATCGGGCGCTGGCTGTATGAGGGACGGGCTCCCCGATCCGAGGGCATCGTGTCTGGGGCGCTGGCTGTATGAGGGATGGGCTCCCTGATCCGTGGGCATCGTGTATCGGGCGCTGGCTGTATGAGGGACGGGCTGACCTGATCCATGGGCATAGTATATCGGGCGCTGGCTGTATGAGGGACGGGCGCTGGCTGTATGAGGGACGGGCTCCCCTGATCCGTGGGCATTGTGTATCGGGCGCTGGCTGTATGAGGGACGGGCTCCCTGATCCGTGGGCATTGTGTATCGGGCGCTGGCTGTATGAGGGACAGGCTCCCCTGATCCGTGGGCATCGTGTATCGGGCGCTGGCTGTATGAGGGACGGGCTCCCCTGATCCGTGGGCATAGTATATCAGGCGCTGGCTGTATGAGGGACGGGCTGACCTGATCCGTGGGCATTGTGTATCGGGCGCTGGCTGTATGAGGGACGGGCTTCCCTGATCCGTGGGCATCGTGTATGGGGCGCTGGCTGTATGAGGGACGGGCTCCCCTGATCCGTGGGCATCGTGTATCGGGCGCTGGCTGTATGAGGGACGGGCTCCCCTGATCCGTGGGCATCGTGTATCGGGCGCTGGCTGAATGAGGGACGGGCTCCCCTGATCCGTGGACATCGTGTATGGGGCGCTGGTTGTATGAGGGACGGGCTCCCCGATCCGAGGGCATCGTGTAGGGGGCGCTGGCTGTATGAGGGATGGGCTCCCCTGATCCGTGGGCATCGTGTATCGGGCGCTGGCTGTATGAGGGACGGGCTCCCCTGATCCGTGGGCATCGTGTATCGGGCGCTGGCTGTATGAGGGAAGGGCTGACCTGATCCGTGGGCATCTCTCGGGCGCTGGCTGTATGAGGGACGGGCTCCCCTGATCCGTGGGCATAGTATATCGGGCGCTGGCTGTATGAGGGACGGGCTGACCTGATCCGTGGGCATCGTATATCGGGCGCTGGCTGTATGAGGAACGGGCTTCCCTGATCCGTGGGCATCGTGTATGGGGCGCTGGCTGTATGAGGGACGGGCTGACCTGATCCGTGGGCATCGTGTATCGGGCGCTGGCTGTATGAGGGATGGGCTCCCCTGATCCGTGGGCATCGTGTATCGGGCGCTGGTTGTATGAGGGACGGGCTCCCCTGATCCGTGGGCATCGTGTATCGGGCGCTGGCTTTATGAGGGACGGGCTCCCCTGATCCGTGGGCATTGTGTATCGGGCGCTGGCTGTATGAGGGACGGGCTCCCCGATCCGAGGGCATCGTGTATGGGGCGCTGGTTGTATTAGGGAAGGGCTCTCCGATCCGAGGGCATCGTGTATGGGGCGCTGGCTGTATGAGGGACGGGCTGACCTGATCCGTGGGCATCGTGTATCGGGCGCTGGCTGTATGAGGGACGGGCTGACCTGATCCGTGGGCATCGTGTATGGGGCGCTGGCTGTATGAGGGACGGGCTGACTTGATCCGTGGGCATTGTGTATCGGGCGCTGGCTGTATGAGGGACGGGCTCCCTGATCCGTGGGCATCGTGTATGGGGCGCTGGCTGTATGAGGGACGGGCTGACCTGATCCGTGGGCATTGTGTATCGGGCGCTGGCTGTATGAGGGACGGGCTCCCCTGCTCCGTGGGCCTCGTGTATCGGGCACTGGTTGTTTTAGGGACGGGCTTCCCGATCCAAGGGCATCGTGTATCGGGCGCTGGCTGTATGAGGGACGGGCTCCCCTGATCCGTGGGCATCGTGTATCGGGCGCTGGCTGTATGAGGGAAGGGCTGACCTGATCCGTGGGCATCTCTCGGGCGCTGGCTGTATGAGGGACGGGCTGACCTGATCCGTGGGCATCGTATATCGGGCGCTGGCTGTATGAGGAACGGGCTTCCCTGATCCGTGGGCATCGTGTATGGGGCGCTGGCTGTATGAGGGACGGGCTGACCTGATCCGTGGGCATCGTGTATCGGGCGCTGGCTGTATGAGGGATGGGCTCCCCTGATCCGTGGGCATCGTGTATCGGGCGCTGGTTGTATGAGGGACGGGCTCCCCTGATCCGTGGGCATCGTGTATCGGGCGCTGGCTTTATGAGGGACGGGCTCCCCTGATCCGTGGGCATTGTGTATCGGGCGCTGGCTGTATGAGGGACGGGCTCCCCGATCCGAGGGCATCGTGTATGGGGCGCTGGTTGTATTAGGGAAGGGCTCTCCGATCCGAGGGCATCGTGTATGGGGCGCTGGCTGTATGAGGGACGGGCTGACCTGATCCGTGGGCATCGTGTATCGGGCGCTGGCTGTATGAGGGACGGGCTGACCTGATCCGTGGGCATCGTGTATGGGGCGCTGGCTGTATGAGGGACGGGCTGACTTGATCCGTGGGCATTGTGTATCGGGCGCTGGCTGTATGAGGGACGGGCTCCCTGATCCGTGGGCATCGTGTATGGGGCGCTGGCTGTATGAGGGACGGGCTGACCTGATCCGTGGGCATTGTGTATCGGGCGCTGGCTGTATGAGGGACGGGCTCCCCTGCTCCGTGGGCCTCGTGTATCGGGCGCTGGTTGTTTTAGGGACGGGCTTCCCGATCCAAGGGCATCGTGTATCGGGCGCTGGCTGTATGAGGGAGGGGCTCCCCTGATCCGTGGGCATCGTGTATGGGGCGCTGGCTGTATGAGGGACTGGCTGACCTGATCCGTGGGCATTGTGTATCGGGCGCTGGTTGTATGAGGGACGGGCTCCCCTGATCCGTGGGCATCGTGTATCGGGCGCTGGCTGTATGAGGGACGGGCTCCCCTGATCCGTGGGCATTGTGTATCGGGCGCTGGCTGTATGAGGGACGGGCTCCCCGATCCGAGGGCATCGTTTATGGGGCGCTGGTTGTATTAGGGAAGGGCTCTCCGATCCGAGGGCATCGTGTATGGGGCGCTGGCTGTATGAGGGACGGGCTGACCTGATCCGTGGGCATCGTGTATCGGGCGCTGGCTGTATGAGGGACGGGCTGACCTGATCCGTGGGCATCGTGTATGGGGCGCTGGCTGTATGAGGGACGGGCTGACTTGATCCGTGGGCATTGTGTATCGGGCGCTGGCTGTATGAGGGACGGGCTCCCTGATCCGTGGGCATCGTGTATGGGGCGCTGGCTGTATGAGGGACGGGCTGACCTGATCCGTGGGCATTGTGTATCAGGCGCTGGCTGTATGAGGGACGGGCTCCCCTGCTCCGTGGGCCTCGTGTATCGGGCGCTGGTTGTTTTAGGGACGGGCTTCCCGATCCGAGGGCATCGTGTATGGGGCGCTGGCTGTATGAGGGAGGGGCTCCCCTGATCCGTGGGCATCGTGTATGGGGCGCTGGCTGTATGAGGGACTGGCTGACCTGATCCGTGGGCATTGTGTATCGGGCGCTGGTTGTATGAGGGACGGGCTCCCCTGATCCGTGGGCCTCGTGTATCGGGCGCTGGTTGTATTAGGGACGGGCTCCCCGATCCGAGGGCATCGTGTATCGGGCGCTGGCTGTATGAGGGACGGGCTGACCTGATCCGTGGGCATCGTGTATCGGGCGCTGGCTGTATGAGGGACGGGCTCCCCGATCCGAGGGCATCGTGTATGGGGCGCTGGCTGTATGAGGGACGGGCTCCCCTGATCCGTGGGCATCGTGTATCGGGCGCTGGCTGTATGAGGGACGGGCTCCCCTGATCCGTGGGCATCGTGTATCGGGCGCTGGCTGTATGAGGGACGTGCTCCCCTGATCCGTGGGCATCGTGTATCGGGCGCTGGCTGAATGAGGGACGGGCTCCCCTGATCCGTGGGCATCGTGTATGGGGCACTGGTTGTATGAGGGACAGGCTCCCCCATCCGAGGGCATCGTGTATCGGGCGCTGGCTGTATGAGGGACGGGCTGACCTGATCCGTGGGCATCGTGTATCGGGCGCTGGCTGTATGAGGGACGGGCTCCCCGATCCGAGGGCATCGTGTATGGGGCGCTGGCTGTATGAGGGACGGGCTCCCCTGATCCGTGGGCATCGTGTATCGGGCGCTGGCTGTATGAGGGACGGGCTCCCCTGATCCGTGGGCATCGTGTATCGGGCGCTGGCTGTATGAGGGATGGGCTCCCCTGATCCGTGGGCATTGTGTATCGGGCGCTGGCTGTATGAGGGACGGGCTCCCCTGATCCGTGGGCATCGTGTATGGGGCGCTGGCTGTATGAGGGACGGGCTGACCTGATCCGTGGGCATTGTGTATCGGGCGCTGGCTGTATGAGGGACGGGCTTCCCGATCCGAGGGCATCGTGTATCGGGCGCTAGCTGTATGAGGGACGGGCGCTGGCTGTATGAGGGACGGACTGACCTGATCCGTGGGCATCGTGTATGGGGCGCTGGCTGTATGAGGGACGGGCTGACCTGATCCGTGGGCATCGTGTATGGGGCGCTGGCTGTATGAGGGACGGGCTGACCTGATCCGTGGGCATTGTGTATCGGGCGCTGGATGTATGAGGGACGGGCTCCCTGATCCGTGGGCATCGTGTATCGGGCGCTGGCTGTATGAGGGACGGGCTCCCCTGATCCGTGGGCATCGTGTATGGGGCGCTGGCTGTATGAGGGACGGGCTCCCCGATCCGAGGGCATCGTGTATGGGGCGCTGGCTGTATGAGGGACGGGCTCCCCTGATCCGTGGGCATAGTATATCGGGCGCTGGCTGTATGAGGGATGGGCGCTGGCTGTATGAGGGACGGGCTCCCTGATCCGTGGGCCTCTTGTATCGGGCGCTGGTTGTTTTAGGGACGGGCTCCCCGATCCGAGGGCATCGTGTATGGGGCGCTGGCTGTATGAGGGACGGGCTGACCTGATCCGTGGGCATTGTGTATCGGGCGCTGGCTGTATGAGGGACGGGCTCCCTGATCCGTGGGCCTCGTGTATCGGGCGCTGGTTGTATGAGGGACGGGCTCCCCTGATCCGTGGGCATCGTGTATCGGGCGCTGGCTGTAGGAAGGTCGGGCTCTCCTGATCCGTGGGCATAGTGTATGGGGCGCTGGCTGTATGAGGGACGGGCTCCCCTATCCGAGGGCATCGTGTATCGGGCGCTGGCTGTATGAGGGACGGGCTCCCCTGATCCGTGGGCATCGTGTATGGGGCGCTGGCTGTATGAGGGACGGGCTCCCCTATCCGAGGGCATCGTGTATCGGGCGCTGGCTGTATGAGGGACGGGCTTCCCTGATCTGTGGGCATCGTGTATGGGGCGCTGGCTGTATGAGGGATGGGCTCCCTGATCCGTGGGCATCGTGTATGGGGCGCTGGCTGTATGTGGGACGGGCTGACCTGATCCGTGGGCATTGTGTATCGGGCGCTGGCTGTATGAGGGACGGGCTCCCTGATCCGTGGGCCTCGTGTATCGGGCGCTGGTTGTATTAGGGACGGGCTTCCCTGATCCGAGGGCATCGTGTATGGGGCGCTGGCTGTATGAAGGTCGGGCTCCCCTGATCCGTGGGCATTGTGTATCGGGCGCTGGTTGTTTTAGGGACGGGCTCCCTGATCTGAGGGCATCGTGTATGGGGCGCTGGCTGTATGAGGGACGGGCGCTGGCTGTATGAACATGAAGCCCGCTGCCTTGGAGGGATGGGTTTCTGCATATTCGCGCACAGTCGGAGACCTTTCAATCCAGGGCAACGGGAAGCGCCTTTCTGACTAGTGTACAGCGCAGTCTCGGTCCATGGCTGCTTTTAACCCCTTCACAACATACGACTTCCATTTACGTCACATGTCATGTTCCTGACTTTGATGCGGGCTTGCAATTTGAGCCCGTGTCTTTGGCGGCAGATGATGGCTGAGCTATTCAGCCATCATCTGCCCCTAACAGACGTGGGTGGAGCACCGCCCACGGCTGTTAACCCGTGAAATGCTGCTGTCAATATCTGACAGACATTTCACACTTGCAGGCAGGGTGGCGCATCATTGCAGGACCCCATGATGTGATCGCAGGGCGCCAATGGGTTGACATGACAGGCGGGCGTCTGCTGAAGACTTCTGTGCTTGTCAGGACTGGTCTATAACCGCCATACTATGTACTGTATACTATGACTATATAAGTGCTAGCTAAGGCTGCCTTTCACAGGAGTTCAGGGTTTTCACTATACACAGAAGTACTGTAGCGCTGCTATGTATAGTATAAGCAATTGGAAGATTCCAGGTTCAAGTCCCCTAAGGGGACCAACAAATGCAGTAAAAAGTGAAAAAAAAAAAAAAAAAAGTTTTAAAAAATATAACCAAAAAAAAAGAATACAAAAGTTCAAATCACTTCCCTTTGCCCCATTAAAGGTAAAAATAATAAATGCACATTTTGGTATCGCTGAGTTCATTAAAAGTTCGATTTATCAAAATACAAAATTGATCTGATCGGTAAACAATGTAACAAGAAAAAAACTAACCGCTAGAATTAAAAAAATTTTTGGCCTCCTCAACATTGCAATAAGATGCAATCAAAACATGGTATGTTCCCGAAAATGCCATCAGTAAAAATGTCAGAATAGGAGGGAAAAGCTGTCCCTGCACTGAGACTCGGCTTTACCCTACGCTATTCCTTGTGAATAGCCCCACCGAAACTCCTGCACTGAACTCAAACGAAGACCTGTAGGAAAGGGAAAGGGGTCCCTAAAAGATCTAAGGACTGGGAGCAAAAGCAGGAGAAAGGGAAAGGGGTCCCTAAAAGATCTAAGGACTGGGAGCAAAACCAGGAGACCTCCTAACAGTTAGTTGCAGAAACGAAAATTAAAGGAAACAAAACTGGTGGAACAAGAAGTCCCAGGATATCAATAGTCCAAAGCAAGAAGAACTAACAAGGCTACTTAGCCAGAGCACGAGCGTTACAACACTGATGTCCAGCGAGGAATGGGAGACAGGTGCTGAGTAATAAAGAGTGAGGAGATCACGTGACCAAGACACCCAGCACCAGAGGAAAAGACTAGAAGCCAGCAAACCACAACAAGGTGGCCGATAGTAAAACAACATAGATTCTAACACCAAATCCGCAAAACTGAAAAAGTTACAGGCAACAAATGGCAGACAACATAGTAACATAGTTTTTTAGGGTGGAGGAAGACTAAGTCCATCTAGTTCCACCCCACAGCCGAACATGTTGATCCAGAAGAAGGCAAAAAAAAACCATGTGGCAAACACTAAGCTCCACATTGGGGAAAAAAATTCCTTCCCGACTGCATATGACAATCAGACTAGTTCCCTGGATCAACGCCCTATCAAGGAATCTAGTATATATAACCTGTAATATTATACTTTTCAGGAAAGGCATCCAGGCCCTTCTTACATGTTAGTAGTGAATCCCTCATTACAACATCATGCGGCAGAGAGCTCCATAGTCTCACTGCTCTTACAGTAAAGAATCCGCGTCTGATTAGGATTAAACCTTCTTTCCTCGAGACGTAGAAGATGCCCCCTTGTCCCCGTCTCAGGCCTCACAGTACAAAGATCAGTAGAAAGGTCTTTGTACTGTCCCCTCATATACTTGTACATAGTAATAATAACCCCACGTGTAATAACCTGTCTTGGTATTGCAGACCCCCCAGTCCTCTAATAACCTGTCTTGGTATTGCAGACCCCCCAGTCCTCTAATAACCTGTCTTGGTATTGCAGACCCCCCAGTCCTCTAATAACCTGTCTTGGTATTGCAGACCCCCCAGTCCTCTAATAACCTGTCTTGGTATTGCAGACCCCCCAGTCCTCTAATAACCTCTTGGTATTGCAGACCCCCCAGTCCTCTAATAACCTGTCTTGGTATTGCAGACCCCCCAGTCCTCTAATAACCTGTCTTGGTATTGCAGACCCCCCAGTCCTCTAATAACCTGTCTTGGTATTGCAGACCCTCCAGTCCTCTAATAACCTGTCTTGGTATTGCAGACCCCCCAGTCCTCTAATAACCTGTCTTGGTATTGCAGACCCCCCAGTCCTCTAATAACCTGTCTTGGTATTGCAGGCCCCCCAGTCCTCTAATAACCTGTCTTGGTATTGCAGGCCCCCCAGTCCTCTAATAACCTGTCTTGGTATTGCAGACCCCCCAGTCCTCTAATAACCTGTCTTGGTATTGCAGACCCCACAGTCCTCTAATAACCTTGGTCGCTCTTCTCTGCACCCTCTCTAGTTCAGCTATGTCTTTCTTAAACACCGGAGACCAGAACTGTACACAGTATTCTAAGTGTGGTCGCACTAGTGACTTGTATAGAGGTAAAATTATCTTCTCCTCATGAGCATCTATGCCTCTTTTAATGCATCCCATTATTTTATTTGCCTTTGCAGCAGCTGCCTGACACTGGCCACTAAACGTGAGCTTGTCGTCCACCAATACACCCAGGTCTTTTTCAGTTACAGTTTTGCCCAGTGTTTTACAATTAAGCATATAATTATACATTTTATTTCCTCTGCCCAAGTGCATTACCTTACATTTATCCCCATTAAAGCTCATTTGCCATTTATCAGCCCAAGCTTCTAGTTTACATAGATCCTCCTGTAGTATAAAATTGTCCTCCTCTGTATTGATTACCCTGCAGAGTTTAGTGTCATCTGCAAATATTGAAATATTACTCTGTATGCCCCCTACAAGGTCATTAATAAATATGTTAAAAAGAAGGGGGCCCAATACTGACCCCTGTGGTACCCCACTGTTAACTGTGACCCATTCTGAGTGTTTTCCATTAATAACCACCCTTTATTTCCTATCACTGAGCCAGTTCTTAACCCACATACATATATTTTCCCCTCTCCCCATTGTTCTCATTTTATGTATCAACCTTTTGTGTGGAACCGTATCAAAAGCTTTTGAAAAGTCCATATACACAACATCCACTGCATTTCCTTGGTCCAGTCCAGAACTTGCCTCCTCATAAAAGCTAATAAGATGAGTCTGACAGGAACGGTCCCTCGTAAACCCATGTTGATATTGGGTCATGAGGTTCTTCTTCTTCAGATACTCTAGTATAGCATCTCTTAGGAAACCCTCCAGGATTTTACCCACAGTAGAGGTTAAGCTTACTGACCTATAATTTCCAAGTTCAGTTTTTGTCCCCTTTTTGAATATTGGCACCACATTTGCTATACGCCAGTCCTGTGGTACAGACCCTGTTATTATGGAATCCTTAAAGATTAAAAATAATGGTCTATCTATGACGTTACTTAATTCCTGCAGTACTCGCGGGTGTATCCCATCCGGGCCCGGGGATTTGTCACCTTTAGTGATTTTTAGACGCCGCTGTACTTCCTGCTGGGTGAAGCAAGTGACATTTAATGGAGAATTTTTGTCATCACTGATCATGTTTTCTGTCATGCGATTTTTCTTGTGTAAATATGGTTGAAAAAAAATCATTTAGCATATTGGCTTTTTCCTCATCCTCATCCACCATTTCACCGAGACTATTTTTAAGGGGGCCAACACTATGATTTTTTAGTTTTTTACTATTTATGTAGTTAAAGAATATTTTGGGGTTATTTTTACTTTCTCTGGCAATGAGTCTCTCTGCCTCAATCTTTGCTGCCTTGATTTGGTTTTTACATAATTTATTTAATTGTCTATATTTATTTAATGCCTCATCACTACCTACTTGCTTTAGTTCTCTAAATGCTTTCTTTTTGTCACTTATTGCGCCCCTTACAGCTCTATTTAGCCATAGTGGTTTCCTCCTATTTCTAGCATGTTTATTCCCATAGGGTATATATTGTGCACAGGTCCTATTCACGATGCTAATAAATGTCTCCCATTTGCTTTGTGTAGCTTTATGTCTCAGGATATCGTCCCAGTTTATTGCACTAAGATCATCTCTCAACCGTTGGAAATTTGCCTTCCTGAAGTTTAGTGTCCTTGTAACCCCTCTACTACACATCTTATTAAAGGATACATGAAAACGTATTATTTTGTGATCACTATTACCCAAGTGACCCCCAACTCGTATATTTGATATGCGGTGTGGCCTGTTGGTTAATATTAGGTCTTGCAGTGCCCCCCTTCTTGTTGGGTCCTGAACCAGTTGTGAAAGGTAATTGTCTCTCATAGTTGTCAGTAACCTATTACCTTTGCTTGAACTACAGGTTTCTGTCCCCCAATGCATTTCAGGGTAGTTGAAGTCCCCCATAATAATGACTTCTCCTTGAGCCGCTGCTTCATCTATTTGCTTTACGAGGATATTCTCCGCTACTTCCATTATTTTTGGAGACTTATAACAAACCCCTATCAGTAATCTATTATTTTTCCCCCTCCCCTTATCTCCACCCACAGGGACTCTACATTTCCATTAGATTCATATATATTCTCCCACAAGGCAACTTTTTTTTTTTACATTTTTTTTTCAACACTTATACATGTTTTGTATTATGTTGCGTGTGTGTGTTATTTTTTTTTTTATGTGTATTCATACTAACCTGGAGAATCCTACCCCCAAGTCAGTATTACCGTATAGTGAACATGGTAAATAATTGTGGAATTGCATTTTTTTTTTTTTTTGCAATTCCAACACACTTGGACCTTTTTCCCGCTTGCCAGCGCATCACATGATAAAATGATTGGTGTTATTAAAAAGCACAACTTGTCCCACAAAGAACAAGCCCTCATACGGCTTATGGACAGAATAATAAAAAAGTTATGGCTCTTGCAGGAAAGGGAGGAAAAAACACACAAAATCATTTCCGAGTTAAAGATACCTGCCTGTGTTCACACAGTGCCTGATCCACGGGCAGCATGTAGCAGATTTCATGTTCTCTTTAGAGGGTAAAAAGTAGTCCTAGTGCTGTTTGTTATCATGGTATGGAGCATAGAAAACTGAGGAGAGCGTTGTCTCAGGAGATTAGAGAGGATAATCTAGACAAAGGTGTTAAAGGTGAAGTTCCTGTTCCTACAGGTGTAAGGTCTGTGGGGCTGAAGCCGAACGCCCTACATGCGGCCACAAGAGGAAAACTGATGACACCCAAAAGTGTTTTCTATCGGCCGCGCTTACTCACTACTTGTCATAAGGAACAGAGGGGAAAATAATTAATTTAACCGTATGAACTTTGATTCAGCATACTTCTGAACACATGGCAACACAAAGAATAACCCTAAATAAAGTATCCTAATAAAAAGGCAGGGATATATGAAGAATACATTTAATTCTCAGTTGCTGTATTGTTCCTTTTATAAATAAAAAAATTCACAGATCCACAAAAGTCCCAATTTGCCGATTTCAAGAATGCATAGAATGATTAGTCCATACAAAGTCCTGATAATAATAATGTGCTTGTGCGCTCTGCATACACCGCACTAGATGGCGTTACGGCCGCTTGCCCGTCTTACCTTTTAGAATGCTGGTGGATATATGCCATAGATATGGAAAGTTGTTCACTCAGAGTTTTCATGGATAAATGTCTGAGGTCGGCGGTATCCAGCGTACGGGAACGGGCTCAGGAGGCGGCTACACACGTGGAATCAGCGGCGTGAACGAGCAGGCTGGAGAAGAAGCTGCCTGTGTAGATCCAGGGACCCTCCGGTCGGTAGCATCCCCGGATACCAACCAAGAAGTGGTCGACGGCGCTTGAGAAGGCGTGTGACGTCACAGACTATGGATTCCCAAGAGGGCCAGAAGACAAACCAACGCGTTTCGGGGAAGGCACTGGGAATCCCTCCGCCTCATGTCCAGGTGGGTTGATGTGGTCCTAGGTGCTCCAACATACGTTTCACCCTTGCTTCATCAGGGGGCATACTGATGACAAATTGAAGAGACAGATAATATGAATGGTAACCACAGAGTCCATAACAACTGCCAGAACAATTAAAGGAGAACTCCAAGGTCAATCAGTGTCGGATCACACTATCCGTTACTGGGCCAACGTGGAATTCATGGAAGACAACGGAGGAGGAAACCACTGAAAGCAAATCATATAAAAGCCGGGCTGGAATTTGCCAAAATGCAGCCACAAAGCTTCTGGGAGAACGTCCTGTGGATGGAGGAGACGAGATGGAGCTTTTTGGTGTTGCATCAGCTCTATGTTCCCAGAAGCAGAAATGCTGTGACACATGGAGGAGCTCGGGGATGTTCTGGCGCAGCATCTGACGCAGGGGGTCATGAATCTGTGCAGGATACAATGAAATCTCAAGACTATCGAGGCATTTTGGAGCCAAATGTGTTGCCCAGTGTTAGAAAGCTTGGTCTGAGCCGCAGGTCATGGGTCCTCCAACAGGATAATGACAAAAAACACAGCTAAAAACATCCAAGAGCGGCAGAAAGAAAAGCATTGGGATCTTCAGTAGGATTTAGATCTGGGCCATAGAAGCTTCTTCAGATCATCTGTGGACAGAGCAGAGATGTTCAGTCTGGAGGAGACACCTCCATACCTGAAACACGAAGAGCCACCAAAATACCTCTGGACGGGAGCAGAAGTCTCACTGGACTTTTTAATGTGTTTCGGGTGGAAGCGGTCTCATCTGAGTTATGTTGGCCAGTAAACTGGTTTTTTGATACACCGATGTGTGGATTGAATCATTTTGAATGTTAATGGTGGTCTCCAGAAAGTTGATTTCAAAATATGAGTGGTCCAATGTCAAGTTTATGGGGGAGGGGGGGGGGTGAAATGCATTGAATCTTTCATGAAATGTTATAAATTTTTCAGAGTTAGTCAAGATTATTAAGATGTCATCAATGTAACAGAAGTATTCCAAGGGCTTGATGGAGCAGGATGCTAAAAAGTCACTTTCCAGTTTAGCTATAAAAAGGTTGGCATACTGGGGGCCATTGTGCTGCCCATACAACTTCCGGTGTGTTTTTAGATATAGCTTCTCACTGAAAGAGAAAAAAAATGAGGCAGGAGGATAAATCTGGTGAGATGTAATCCTGACTCAGAGGGGATCTCCTCGGCTTCAAGATACATCTGGCAGGTGGCTTGTGAATCTTCATGTGGGATGTTGGAAGATTCTGCATCCTTGGTGACTAGGGTAGCACCTTGGGGAGGGGGACCTATGGTAGCTAGCTTGTTCAGAACGTCTGTGGTGTCCTGTGAATAGCTGGCTGTTTTTTTGTTTTTACCAGCTGTCAAGAATTCCAACACACAGGCGAAATGACACCAGGGAGATCACGCAATATCTCGCCGTTGCCGTCACACTGTCCGTATTTCGTCCGGAGTCGTGAGCACGCGATCCAGACTACTTGCTACGTGGATATCGGCAAGCAACCAGTGAGCGTATGGCGTCACACCTCGGGGATTCAAAAGACTGGAATCCATGTTTAACGCCCTCCGTACGGTCACTGTCAGCTTCACGATATCCCAATTATTAATACTCTCTGCCAAATATAATACAGGCCTGGCCGGACTCCTGCGCTTTGGTAGCGTATATGGCTTCGGGGAATGGAACGATTACAGAACAAAAGAAACAGGACTATTAAATTTTATGTTTAATCCAAAAGGGAGGCAGTGTTTAGGAAAAACATATACATAAGGATTAGTGTTGAGCGAGTATGTTCTGTTAACCCTTTCGCCGAGTATGCTCGGGCCGAGCTCCGAGTATTTACAGCTGCTCGGTGTTATGTTTAAATCACTCCCGTGTGCTTGATTTGCGACTGACAGCTTTATTACATGTGAGGAATGATTGTTTCTTTTGCATTCATCATTCCTCACATGTAATAAAGCTGTCAGTCGCAAGTCATGCACACAGGAGTGATTTAAACATAACACCGAGCAGCTGTAAATACTCGGAGCTCGGCCCGAGCATACTCGGCGAAAGGGTTAACAGAACATACTCGCTCAACACTAATAAAGGATGTTACAAAGGAGACATTAAAATACCTACACAGTTACATAAAATAAACAGGATGAAAGAAGACAACTTACACTATACGATCGTGGAGACTATTCAATATAGGTGAAGGAGGGGCTCTCCAGTTGGATTATGCTGTTATTGAACAGGACCCGTTGCTTATAATTCTTATTCCCCCCTGGCAATGAGTGCTCCTGTCTTCTCCATGGGTTCTCTTATACCTAAGAGAAATCTGGCCACACGCCCCTGGTGGTGACATCATGTGGGCCGGTCTCCAGCCTGTACATTTTTATTAAAGACGCTAACTTCTGCAATAACTCATCGCTCGTTGATCGCAGAAGCTTGCAAACTACGCAATTTTTTCCCTTATGATTTTATCTTTATTTAGAGACCACACATCACATAGCTGCAGTCTGCTATTCTGGTGTTTTTGCGCTACAGCTCCCTGATTTTACCTACAGCCCTGGAAAACTACCTATACATTCCTGGGCTGATTTGGTCACTAAACATATGGGTCCCGTTACTGTTTTGGAACTCACAATATTTCATAGTTCATATCGGAGTCAGTTCGTCTGCAAAGTTCCCTTTGAGGCTCGGGAAGCAGCCTCACGGTTACATGCAAATTAGTGCAAGCCAGCGTTTTAATTACCTCCTGCGTCTTTCAGGGACAAGATGCTTGCTTTCTAACGAAGTTATAACACTCCTTGGCTGGCATGGTTTGCATAAGCTATTTCTCAGGCTTGTGATAATTGTGACTTCTGCTGAGCAGAAGAGGAATAAGGGAGGGGGTGAACATCTATGTCAGGCAGATATGGAAGAACATTTTACTGATATTAATATTTCCCTGACACCAGCGGTTTAAGAGCATTTTCTACACATCATGACATTTTTTCAGTTCCCACTTTTTGGAGATGATTGGCCTCCCTGGGATGTCAGCTCACGTACCTTGGGAAGCACAAAGATTGCTATCCAAGGATTTTCAAGTATTCAAGTCTCTGATCTTGCATCAGTTTAGAAACCATAAAATGTTCACAACAGATATCTAAGCTACCGTATATTCCGGCGTATAAGACGACCTGGTGTATAAGACGACCCCCCTACTTTCCTGTTAAAATATAGAGTTTAGGATATATTCACCGTATAAGACTACCCCTTTTCCAACGCATACCAAACACCGGTAAAAATTAAAAAAAAACAGATTTGAATTTAACATGGTCCTTTTTTAATTTAAATTCTTATGACATGCAGGTATATAGCAGGAAAACTGTCACTCATAAACATATTAAAATAGGGGGGACCCCACGTCATTTTTTGGGGGGGTCCCCCATTCTAATAGCTAGTAAAGGCTAGGTATTCAGCTGGGGGCTGATATTAGTAGCCTGGGAAGCTCCGTGGGTATTACCCCCTTCCCAGGCTTCAAACATCTGCCCCAGCCGTCTGCTTAACCTCCGCTAGAGACTATAATGATGGTGGATCCCACGCCAATTTTCTTTTTAAAAAATCCTTTATTTTAACACTAAATGACAATTGAGGGGTTAATAAAGATGCAGTCCCTAAATTATTATTAATTTTGTAATTAATTTTTCCCAAAAATGTTGACGTGGGCTTCGCCATATTTTTGTGTCCAGCCAGGTACAGCAGGCAGGAACGGGCTGCCCCCAACCACCAGCTGCCTATTTGTACCTGGCCGGACACAACAATATAGGGAAGCCCTTTTTTTTTTTAATTATTTCATGAAATAATTTAAAAAAAAAATACGTGGGGCTTCGCCCTATATTTGTGTCCAGTCAGGTACAACTAGGCAGCTGGGGGCTGGAATCTGCAGCGCAGGGAGGCCCAAGCTTTCTGGCCCCCCCCCCCCGCTGCAAATTGCAGTCCGCAGCCACCCCGGAAAATGGCGCGTTCATAGAAGCGCCATCTTCTGGCGCTGTACCCAACTCATCCAGGGCCCTGGTGCGGTGGCTCACTGGGTAATAAAGGGGTTAAGGCCAGCTTGGCATTATCAGCTGGCCCTAAGCCCGAAATTCATGGGGTCACGCCAATATTAGACATGACCGCCATGAATTTCTAGTAAAGTAATTAAAAAAAACACAAACACCCAGAATAAAGTCCTTTAATTGAAATAAACACACAATTCTTTATTGTTCTAAATTAAACCATACTTACCATCACGCCCATTCCAGCTGAAGCCAACGATCTCCTGCAATAAAAGTAAAATAATAAAGCAACCTCATCCTTACCTTTCCATGGTTCCCAGGACAGCTCCAGCTCTGCTACATTCACATGACAGGCTGCACCGCAGCAGAACGCTGCCATCCAGCCTGTCATCCCACAGACACTGAGAAGCGCAGGCATGCTTGTGCTCCTCAGTGTCTGACTGTGACGGCATCCAGATGAGCCGAGATCATGTCCAATGAACTCGGCTCACCTCATGCACGTCACTGACAGCGTGGGAAAATTCTCCTGCTCCCCGCATGCGCAGTAGAAGTTTCCCACGCTGTCAGTGACGGACGTCCAGGAGGTGAGCTGAGTTCATTGTCGGCTCATCTTTATGCCGTCACAGCGAGACACTGAGGAGCGCAAGCATGCCTGCTCTTCTCAGTGTCTGCGGGATGACAGGCTGGATGGCAGCGTTCTGCTGCGGTCCAGCCTGTCATCTCGATGTAGCAGAGCTGAAGCTGTCCTGGGAACCATGGAGAGGTAAGGATAAGGTTGGTTTATTATTTTACTTTTATTGCAGGAGATCGTTGGCTTCAGCTGGAATGGGCGTGACGGTAAGTATGGTTTAATTTAGAACAATAAAGAATTGTGTGTTTATTTCAATTAAAGGACTTTATTCTGGGTGTTTGTGTTTTTTTTAACTTTGACTATGGGGTTAGTAATGGGGGTGTCTTATAGACGCCTCTCCATTACTAACCTGGGCTTGATGTCATCTGGCATTATAAGCTGACATCAACCCCAGCCCTATTACCCCACTGCCACCGCTACAGGGCAGTGGGAAGAGCGAGGCTAAGTGCCAGAATTGGCGCATCCTATGAATGCGCCATTTCTGGGGCGGCTGACGGCTGGTGTTTCTAGCCTGGGAGGGGGCCAATATTCATGGCTCCCTTCCTGGGCTATTAATATCAGCCCCCAGCTGTCTGCCTAGCCTTTGCTAGCTATTAAATTAGGGGGGACCCCACATCATTTTTTTGGGGGGGTCCCCCATTTTAATAGCTAGTAAAGGCTAGGTATTCAGCTGGGGGCTGATATTAGTAGCCTGGGAAGCTCCGTGGGTATTACCCCCTTCCCAGGCTTCAAACATCTGCCCCAGCTGTCTGCTTAACCTCCGCTAGAGACTAAAATTAAGGGGAACCCCACGCCAATTTTTTTTTAAATAAATCCGTTATTTTAACACTAGATGACAAGTACAGTAACCAGCACTGTCACTGTACTTCATATATATGTGACTGACATGTTTCTATCTATCTAATCTATGTGTGAAGCTCTATTCTGTCTGTTATAAATTGTCGGGTACCGCTGCTGAATTGCTGGCCGACTTTTTTAAAGAGACGGTGCACGAAAACACTAATATTTTTTTAAATAAATCCTTTACACTAAATGACAAGTACAGTAAGCAACACTGTCACTGTACTTCATATATATGTGACTGACATGTTTCTATCTATCTAATCTATGTGTGATGCTCTATTCTTTCTGTTATAAATTGTCGGGTACAGATGCTGAATTGCCGGCCGGCTTTTTTAAAGAGACGGTGCATGAAAACACTATTATTTGTTTTAATAAATCCTTTACACTAAATGACAAGTACAGTAAGCAATACTGTCACTGTACTTCATATATATGTGACTGACATGTTTCTATCTATCTAATCTATGTGTGAAGCTCTATTCTTTCTATTCTAAATTGTCGGGTGCCGGCTTATGCCGCTGCTGAATTGCCGGCTTTTCATATATTGTCACAGAAGCGATGCGAACTTCCCTGCTCCGGACACAGCGCAGCGCTTCTGTGACAAGTGAAAGCTGTCGGCACAGAAGCCCTGCGCTGTGTCCGGAGCTGGGAATACGCAGCGATGTGTCAGTTTCAGCACAGAAGCGCTGACTGTCTGGACCTACCGCCGCCGTATTTTAACTCCCTCCACCTTATATTAACTCCGACATGGCAGGGATACGGCCACGGCAGCTTATTAACACCCCCAGAGTATCCCCGCATGTCAATTTCTGAAAGTTCAAAAGCATTACCGGCGTATAAGACGACCCCAGACTAGACAGAAGATTTTTCAGTCTTCAAAAGTCGTCTTATACGCCGGAATATACGGTAATTAAGGATTTCGCCTCCAAGATCAGTTTCTTTGTCCATTTATTATGCCGAAACAAGTTCTGGTGCAATCTGTGCATTTATAATGATTTTATTTGTCTTGTCTCGGTATTTGTTTGCCGCATGATGGTTATATTAGTAAAATTTAGGAAATTAAATCTTTTGTACGTTAGTCTCTCCGAAAAGAGAGGAAAATTTTATTATATCGCTCCCTAGGTCAGAGGACAACTCCACTTGGAGCGGCTATGTGGGCAAGATGTTCATGGCAGCCTCGAATTACCTCCCATCCCAAGTGTCAGACATGATGAACCAGGACCGTGCCTTCGCTACTGTTCGTCTCACCTTTGCGGGACACAAGAATGCGTGCACGCTGGTGACGTAAGCACGGTAACCCCTTGGGCACTGGATGCTGTTTTCCTGGTCTCGGATAACGACAGTAATACTCTGTTTGCAGGATCCAGAAACTGCCACGGCTCCTGGTTTCTTCTTCCAGTGGCCATCTCTATATCTATAACCTGGACCCACAAGATGGTGGCACGTGTGTTTTGATAAGGAAACACAGGTAACAAGGACGCTGGTTGTTCTAAAGTGTTAATGGTCCCAGTGATAAGATGTTCGTAATCTTTTGTGAAGTGATATAACAAATTGTCAAACAGGTTGCCCTGCTCCTCTTCAGACACATGACGTTTAGAGTGGTTGTCGGGCACCTCCTCCTATCTTGGTCACGTGACGTGTAGACTTGGTTGCCCTCTTTGTCCTCTTCCGGTTGGTTGCCCAGCTAGTCCTCCGGTCATGTGACGGTGACGTGTAGGCTGGTTGCCCGGCTAGTCCTCCTCCTCGATCATGAGACGTGTAGGCTAAATAAGACCTAAAATAATCCACACTGTCTATAAACAGAGAGATGTTGAGGGAAAACTTAGCTAATTTAAATCATCTGGTCCAGATGAATTATATCCCAGGGTACTGAAAGAGATGGCAGAGGAAATTGCAGAATCACTAGCCAGAATCTTTGAAAAATCCTGGAGAACAGGAGAAGTCCCAGAAGATTGGAGAAGGGCAAATGTTGTCCCCATCTTCAAAAAAGGAAAGAAGATGGAGCCAGGAAAGACTCCTGTATGGACTTGGGAGTGAATCTTGCGATGAACCTAGAGGTCCATTCCAACTCTAACATTCTAGGATTCTATGACTGGTGGCCGGGCAACCACCTTCTCCTCGGTCACGTGATGCGTAGACTGGTTACCCGGCTCCTCCTCCTCGGTCACGTGACGCGTAGACTGGTTGCCCGTCTCCTCGGTCACATGACACGTAGACTGGTTGCCCGGCTCCTCCTTCTCCTCGGTCACATGACACGTAGACTGGTTGCCCGGCTCCTCCTTCTCCTCTTTCACGTGACACGTAGACTGGTTGCCCGGCTCCTCCGCCTCGGTCACGTGACACGTAGACTGGTTGCCCGGCTCCTCCTTCTCTTGTTTCACGTGACACGTAGACTGGTTGCCCGGCTCCTCCTTCTCCTCGGTCACGTGACGCGTAAACTGGTTACCCGGCTCCTCCTTCTCGGTCACGTGACACATAGACTGGTTGCCCGGCTCCTCCTTCTCGGTCACGTGACACATAGACTGGTTGCCCGGCTCCTCCTTCTCGGTCACGTGACACGTAGACTGGTTGCCCGGCTCCTCCTTCTCTTCTTTCACGTGACACGTAGACTGGTTGCCCGGCTCCTCCTTCTCCTCTTTCACGTGACATGTAGACTGGTTGCCCGACTCCTTCGCCTCGGTCACGTAACACGTAGACTGGTCACCCGGCTCCTCCTTCTCCTCAGTCATGTGACGCGTAAACTTGTTACCCGGCTCCTCCTTCTCCTTGGTCACGTGACGCATAGACTGGTCGCCTGGCTCCTCCTTCTCTTTCCCGCAACACGTAGACTAGTTGCCTGGCTCCTCCGCCTCGGTCACGTGACGCGTAGACTGGTTGTCCGGCTCCTCCGCCTCGGTCATTTGACGCATAGACTGGTTGTCCGGCTCCTCCTTCTCCTCGGTCACGTGACACGTAGACTGGTTGTCCAGCTCCTCCTTCTCCTCGGTCACGTGACACGTAGACTGGTTACCCGGCTCCTCCTTCTCCTCGGTCACGTGACACGTAGACTGGTTGTCCAGCTCCTCCTTCTCCTCGGTCACGTGACACGTAGACTGGTTGCCCGGCTCCTCCTTCTCCTCGGTCACGTGACACGTAGACTGGTTGTCCAGCTCCTCCTTCTCCTCGGTCACGTGACGCGTAGACTGGTCGCCCGGCTCCTTCTCCTTTTTCACGTGACACGTAGACTGGTCGCCCGGCTCCTCCTTCTACTCTTTCACGTGACCTGTAGACAGGTTACCCGGCTCCTCCTTCTCCTCAGTCACGTGACACGTAGACTGGTTGTCCAGCTCCTCCTTCTCGGTCACGTGACACGTAGACTGGTTACCCGGCTCCTCCTTCTCCTCGGTCACGTGACACGTAGACTGGTTGTCCAGCTCCTCCTTCTCCTCGGTCACGTGACACGTAGACTGGTTGTCCGGCTCCTCCTTCTCCTCGGTCAGGTGACACGTAGACTGGTTGTTCAGCTCCTCCTTCTCCTCGGTCACGTGATGCGTAGACTGGTCGCCCGGCTCCTTCTCCTCCATTTTCACGTGACACATAGACTGGTCGCCCGGCTCCTCCTTCTCCGCGGTCACGTGACACATAGACTGGTCGCCCGGCTCCTCCTCCTCCTCGGTCACGTAACACGTAGACTGGTCGCCCGGCTCCTCCTTCTCCTCGGTCACGTGACGCGTAGACTGGTCGCCCGGCTCCTCCTTCTCCTCGGTCACGTAACACGCAGACTGGTCGCCCGGCTCCTCCTTCTCCTCGGTCACGTGACACGTAGACTGGTCGCCCGGCTCCTCCTTCTCCTCGGTCACGTGACACGTAGACTGGTCGCCCGGCTCCTCCTCCTCGGTCACGTGACGCGTAGACTGGTCGCCCGGCTCCTCCTTCTCCTCGGTCACGTGACGCGTAGACTGGTCACCCGGCTCCTCCTTCTCCTCGGTCACGTGACGCGTAGACTGGTCGCCCGGCTCCTCCTTCTCCTCGGTCACGTAACGCGTAGACTGGTCGCCCGGCTCCTCCTTCTCCTCGGTCACGTGACGCGTAGACTGGTCGCCCGGCTCCTCCTTCTCCTCGGTCACGTGACACGTAGACTGGTCGCCCGGCTCCTCCTTCTCCTCGGTCACGTGACACGTAGACTGGTTGCCCGGCTCCTCCTTCTCCTCGGTCACGTGACACGTAGACTGGTTGTCCGGCTCCTCCTTCTCCTCGGTCAGGTGACACGTAGACTGGTTGTCCAGCTCCTCCTTCTCCTCGGTCACGTGACGCGTAGACTGGTCGTCCGGCTCCTTCTCCTCCTCCGGTCACGTGACACGTAGACTGGTTGTCCGGCTCCTCCTTCTCCTCGGTCAGGTGACACGTAGACTGGTTGTCCGGCTCCTCCTTCTCCTCGGTCACGTGACGCGTAGACTGGTCGCCCGGCTCCTTCTCCTCCATTTTCACGTGACACATAGACTGGTTGCCTGGCTCCTCCGCCTTGGTCACGTGACCTGTAGACTGGTTACCCGGCTCCTCCTTCTCCTTGGTCACGTGACCTGTAGACTGGTCGCCCGGCTCCTTCTCGGTCATGTGACACGTAGACTGCTCCTTCTCCTCCTCGATCGCGTTGCGTGCTGGCAGTATGATCTTGTGTTGATCTTTTCTTCTCCTTGCAGCCTCCTTGGATCTGGGAAGGTGGATGGTGTTGGGGAGGGAGATGCGGAGTCTCCTACCCCAGTGACTTATGCGGCCACTGTGGCCAGGCCAAGCGGCGCCCCCTCCTCGGTGACAGGTGAGACTGATGTGGTCGATGATGGCCTCCGGGGTTACTTGCGCTGCTCTAACACCAGCTCTTCCTTCCCCAGGATACTCGGAAGATGGAGGGGCGCTGCGCGGAGAGCTGCTGCCGGAACATGAATTCGCTGTGGGTCCGGTGCAACTGGATGATGAGAAAGAGTTTCCTCCTGTGAGCATTCACGGTCCCTGAGCGGAGGCGTGGGGGAGGGAAGGGCCATTAACCCTTACATTCCTGTACACCTTGCTCCCGCAGCAATGAGTGAGGCTTATATTAACCCTTTGTGCAATAGACGGATTATAAAGTCCCTCTATAAAAGTGTCTCACAAGGGTGAAGCCTCCTAGGGGTGCCTTGTGCAGACCCCCAGTGTGCGCAGTGTGACGCTCATATCCCCCTCCTTTCAAGGATAAGATTCCCTCATTCTCCCTGGCGGCTGCTGAGGGTTATATTTCCAGATCAGCTGTGCTGCTTGCGGTCACTTGGGCATTAGTGCCACCCGGTGGCTGTATGGATGTACTGTAGCAAGGGAAGATGCTGTTGGTGGAATGTACCAGAGACCCTCACAAGAAGGGCAATACCCTTATTACAGAGGGGAGTAGTCCCCAGTGTTCTATCAGAGATGAGCGGGCATATCTACGGACAGGTTCAGAATTATTCAAAAAGTGACAAATCGGGTAGAATGGACGTGACACCGCCCCATCACCGTGTGACGCCCTGCCCCATCACCCTGTGATTCCATGCCCCACCACCATGTGACGCCCTGCCCCACCACCCTGTGACGCCCTGCCCCACCACCCTGTGATTCCATGCCCCACCACCCTGTGACGCCCTGCCCCACCACCCTGTGACGCCCTGCCCCATCACCCTGTGATTCCATGCCCCACCACCATGTGACGCCCTGCCCCAGTTACACGGGTCTGAGAAAAACATTAACTGGTCAGGAATCTGCAACATTGGACTGAAATAACAGCTGAAGAGAGAAGAAACTCCAGGAGCGGGCATATCTACAGTGTTACTAAGAAGGGCGAGATCAGTAACACCAGACGCCTGAAAACCAAACCAGAGCGACAAACTCCAGGAGCGGGCATATCTACAGTGTTACTAAGGAAAGCATGGGTGAGGTCAGCAACAACAGGCGCCTGAAAACCAAACCAGAGCAAGAGGAAACTACAGGAGCGGGCATATCTACAGTGGTAAAGGGAACCTGTCAGCAGGATTTTGCTAAGTAAACTACAGGCAGTGACATGTTGGGGCTGCTGCACTAATTAATATGATACCTGAGGTGAGGAAATCCGTCTGGGTTTTCTTCAGTAATCAGTGTTTGCAGTTGTGAGTTAATGATCTGCTCGTGCTCTGGGACCGGACTGTAGGCCGGGTCCTATCCCGGGGCTGTAGGCCGGGTCCTATCCCGGGGCTGTGGGCCGGGTCTTATCCCGGTGCTGTGGGCCGGGTCTTGTCCCGATGCTGTGGGCCGGGTCTTGTCCCGGGGCTGTGGGCCGGGTCTTGTCCCGGGGCTGTGGGCCGGGTCTTGTCCCGGGGCTGTGGGCCGGGTCTTGTCCCGGGGCTGTGGGCCGGGTCCTGTCCCGGGGCTGTAGGCCGGGTCTTATCCCGGTGCTGTAGGCCAGATCCACAAGAAAAGACCTGTCCAGGCCGCCTCGCAGCACAAGCATGGTCCTCATCATAGAGACAGCCCGACTGATAAGACCTGTCCACAGGCCGCCCTGGAGCACGAGCATGGTCCTCATCATAGAGATCGCCAGACAGATATGGGCAGCCTGTGGGTAGGTTTTATCCTGGTGCTGTAGGCCAGATCCACAAGAAAAAGACCTGTCCACAGGCCGCCCTGGAGCACGAGCATGGTGCTCATCATAGAGACAGCCAGACCGATAAGAGCTGTCCACAGGCCGCCCCAAAGCACGAGCATGGTCCTCATCATAGAGACAGCCAGACTGATAAGACCTGTCCACAGGCCGCCCCGGAGCACGAGCATGGTGCTCATCATAGAGACAGCCAGACCGATAAGAGCTGTCCACAGGCCGCCCCAAAGCACGAGCATGGTCCTCATCATAGAGACAGCCAGACTGATAAGACCTGTCCACAGGCCGCCCCGGAGCACGAGCATGGTGCTCATCATAGAGACAGCCAGACCGATAAGAGCTGTCCACAGGCCGCCCCAAAGCACGAGCATGGTCCTCATCATAGAGACAGCCAGACTGATAAGACCTGTCCACAGGCCGCCCCAGAGCACTAGCATGGCCTCATCATAGAGACAGCCAGACTGATAAGACCTGTCCACAGGCCGCCCCGGAGCACGAGCATGGTCCTCATCATAGAGACAGCCAGACTGATAAGACCTGTCCACAGGCCGCCCCGGAGCATGAGCATGGTCCTCATCATAGAGACAGCCAGACCGATAAGACCTGTCCACAGGCCGCCCCGGAGCATGAGCATGGTCCTCATCATAGAGACAGCCAGACCGATAAGAGCTGTCCACAGGCCGCCCCGGAGCACGAGCATGGTCCTCATCATAGAGACAGCCAGACTGATAAGACCTGTCCACAGGCCGCCCCGGAGCACGAGCATGGTCCTCATCATAGAGACAGCCAGACCGATAAGACCTGTCCACAGGCCGCCCCGGAGCACGAGCATGGTCCTCATCATAGAGACAGCCAGACTGATAAGACCTGTCCACAGGCCGCCCCGGAGCACGAGCATGGTGCTCATCATAGAGACAGCCAGACCGATAAGAGCTGTCCACAGGCCGCCCCAAAGCACGAGCATGGTCCTCATCATAGAGACAGCCAGACTGATAAGACCTGTCCACAGGCCGCCCCGGAGCACTAGCATGGCCTCATCATAGAGACAGCCAGACTGATAAGACCTGTCCACAGGCCGCCCCGGAGCACGAGCATGGTCCTCATCATAGAGACAGCCAGACTGATAAGACCTGTCCACAGGCCGCCCCGGAGCATGAGCATGGTCCTCATCATAGAGACAGCCAGACCGATAAGACCTGTCCACAGGCCGCCCCGGAGCATGAGCATGGTTCTCATCATAGAGACAGCCAGACCGATAAGAGCTGTCCACAGGCCGCCCCGGAGCACGAGCATGGTCCTCATCATAGAGACAGCCAGACTGATAAGACCTGTCCACAGGCCGCCCCGGAGCACGAGCATGGTCCTCATCATAGAGACAGCCAGACCGATAAGACCTGTCCACAGGCCGCCCCGGAGCACGAGCATGGTCCTCATCATAGAGACAGCCAGACCGATAAGAGCTGTCCACAGGCCGCCCCGGAGCATGAGCATGGTCCTCATCATAGAGACAGCCAGACTGATAAGACCTGTCCACAGGCCGCCCCGGAGCATGAGAATTAAATTATCTCCAAACTGCAAATAAAGATTACACAAGAATCACAAGATGGGTTTCTTCACCTCGGGTATCATTTCAATCATCCTCCAGAAGATGATCGTCGATATACCGCCCAGTGCTGGTCGTTATTCACCCGATGAGACCGGCTCAGCAGGACTTCTTGTACAGAGAGCGATGGCTCCCCTGCTTGGTCTGTGATAGTTCATCAGATTAGAGAGGAGAACGAGCTGCCGAGAACGATGATTTTAATCCGGCTTCAACCATCCAATTACCTTCACAACTTTCATCGTGTGACTTTTCCTTTGCGTTGGCTGATGATTGGTGAATGAGGGATGGAACAAAGCTCCGTTCCAACGATCGTCTCATCGTCTCGCCTCAATGGACCTTTACTATGAACCATCGTCACAGGCCCCTGTGAATATTGGAGCATAGTTGGACCATCCTGCTGCCTGTGATATGTGTATGGGGACATGTGAAAGTTAACGAGGTAATATCTGGGGTCCAGATTAGACTTTGACAGAAAACGTAAATAAAAAAAAATCCAGGCCTTGTAGAAGGTTTTCTGCAGAGATGAGTCCATCTTGTACCACAATAATGAGAAGTAAGAGCTTGTGATCCGTGGAGTCCAGCCATAGACGTGAGGTTATGGGCGGCCTGGAGCGGGGCGACTGCTGAGGATGGCCCAGGCCTACAGGTGAATGCAGCTTATTTCCCATCATGCTTTGCCTTTGTTGCCTTCCAGTTTTAGGATCATGGATATGGCCCTAATATTTGGAACAAGACGGTTTCGGGTTCATCATCAACTGCACCCAAATGACAGCAGATCCTTACGCGTCGTGATTTCTGTCTATTATTATTTTCCATCATCAAGCACGGACCTTTCTTCATCAAATTAATACTGGATTTATACTCCTAGAGTCGTCCTTGGAGCCTTATTCTACCGATTTAAATGATTTTTAAGTTCACTTAAAAAGCATTATTCTCTTGGGCGTTCCATCCCGTGTAGGCGGCGCACTGTCCAGCGTTGGCAGCTCATTGTCCCGCGTAGGATGTGCACTGTACCGCGTTGGTAGCTCATTGTCCCGCGTAGGTGGCGCACCGTCCAGCGTTGGCGGCTCATTGTCCCTCGTAGGGTTAGGGTCGTAGGATGCACACTGTACCGCGTTGGTAGCTCATTGTCCCGCGTAGGTGGCGCACCGTCCAGCGTTGGCTTCTCATTGTCCCTCGTAGGGTTAGGGTCGTAGGATGTGCACTGTCCCGCATAGGATGCGCACTGTCCCGCGTAGGCGGCGCACTATCCAGCGTTGGCGGCTCATTGTCCCGCGTAGGATGTGCACTGTACCGCGTTGGTAGCTCATTGTCCCGCGTAGGTGGCGCACCGTCCAGCGTTGGCGGCTCATTGTCCCTCGTAGGTTAGGGTCGTAGGATGTGCACTGTCCCGCGTAGGATGTGCACTGTACCGCGTTGGTAGCTCATTGTCCCGCGTAGGTGGCGCACCGTCCAGCGTTGGCTTCTCATTGTCCCTCGTAGGGTTAGGGTCGTAGGATGTGCACTGTCCCGCATAGGATGTGCACTGTCCCGCGTAGGCGGCGCACTATCCAGCGTTGGCGGCTCATTGTCCCGCGTAGGATGCGCACTGTCCCAGGAAGGCGGTGCACCATCCAGCGTTGGCGGCTGAGGCCAATCTATTGCTTATCGTTTTATTGCTTATCGTTCTGAGTGCATTTTAAATGTGGTCATACCGGACTAAAAATGCTATTAGAGGGCCATGATCAGTAAACAAGTAGCCAATTGGCAGTCGTACAACGTGGCGTGAGAGCAATGCAACACTTCTAATTAAAGTAGATATTTTGTAGTGAAGGCTCCGCGGACGCCCTGCACAGAAACTCTCCTTACCGTGGCGTATTCTTCATTGGCAGAGGGTCTGGTCCTCACCGAGCGTCAACGTCATAAAAAAAAATAACTGATGGGACAAAGAGCTGCAACTGAGAGCAAAGCATCATGGGAGAGACTGCCGGCCCGGACCCCCAGGAGTTCTGACAGTCACCACCTGCAGATTATCATATATCAATAATAATAATAATGACAATGGAGGAGGAACCTGGAAAAATGCTGCAAATTCCTAAGCGGTCAGATTTCTCGCAGCCTGATGGTTCGGTGTCACGTCCTCCGTCCTGAGGTGCGGAGGGAAAACCTCTTCTCACGTTTCTGGATCTCACTGTAATTTATTGTATTGCAGGTATTACGCCGGTGTCCCACGCCGGGCGTTATCCTTGCATTACACCGGTGTCCCGGGCCTGGCGTTATCCTTACATTACACCGGTGTCCCGTACTGGGCGTTATCCTTACATTACACCGGTGTCCCGTACCGGGCGTTATCCTTACATTACACCGGTGTCCCGGGCCGGGCGTTATCCTTACATTACGCCGGTGTCCCGGGCCTGGCGTTATCCTTACATTACACCGTTGTCCCGGGCCGGGCGTTATCCTTACACTATGCCGGTGTCCCGCGCCAGGTGTTATCCTTACATTACACCGGTGTCCCGGGCCGGGCGTTATCCTTACATTACACCGTTGTCCCGGGCCGGGCGTTATCCTTACACTATGCCGGTGTCCCGCGCCGGGTGTTATCCTTACATTACGCCGGTGTCCCGGGCCTGGCGTTATCCTTACATTACACCGTTGTCCCGGGCCGGGCGTTATCCTTACACTATGCCGGTGTCCTGCGCCGGGTGTTATCCTTACATTACTCCCGTGTCCCGGGCCGGGCGTTATCCTTACATTACTCCGGTGTCCCGGGCCGGGCGTTATCCTTACATTACACCGGTGTCCTGGGCCGGGCGTTATCCTTACATTACACCGGTGTCCCATACCGGGCGTTATCCTTACATTACACCGGTGTCCCGTATCGGGCGTTATCCTTACATTACACCGGTGTCCCGCACCGGGCGTTATCCTTACATTACGCAGGTGTCCCGTGCCGGGCGTTATCCTTACATTACGCAGGTGTCCCGTGCCGGGCGTTATCCTTACATTACGCCGGTGTCCCGTAACGGGCGTTATCCTTAATTTCACCAGTGTCCCGCCACCGGGCGTCATCCTTACATTATGCCGGTGTCCCACGCCAGGTTTTATCCGTACATTACGCCGGTGTACCGCGCCGGGCGTTATCCTTACATTACGCAGGTGTCCCGTGCCAGGTTTTATCCTTACATTACACCGGTGTCCTGGGCCGGGCGTTATCCTTACATTACACCGGTGTCCCGTACCGGGCGTTATCCTTACATTACACCGGTGTCCCGTATCGGGCGTTATCCTTACATTACACCGGTGTCCCGCACCGGGCGTTATCCTTACATTACGCAGGTGTCCCGTGCCGGGCGTTATCCTTACATTACGCAGGTGTCCCGTGCCGGGCGTTATCCTTACATTACGCCGGTGTCCCGTAACGGGCGTTATCCTTAATTTCACCAGTGTCCCGCCACCGGGCGTCATCCTTACATTATGCCGGTGTCCCACGCCAGGTTTTATCCGTACATTACGCCGGTGTACCGCGCCGGGCGTTATCCTTACATTACGCAGGTGTCCCGTGCCAGGTTTTATCCTTACATTACGCCGGTGTCCCGCGCCGGGCGTTATCCTTACATTACGCAGGTGTCCCGTGCCGGGCGTTATCCTTACATTACACCGTTGTCCCATACCGGGCGTTATCCTTACATTACTCCGGTGTACTGGTCGTTATCCTTACATTACACCGATGTCCCGTACCGGGCGTTATCCTTACATTACACCAGTGTCCCGCAGCGGGCGTTATCCTGCCATTAATCCGGTGTACTGGTCGTTATCCTTACATTACGCCGGTGTCCCGCGCCGGGCGTTATCCTTACATTACACCGGTGTCCCATTCCGGGTGTTATCCTTACTTAACACCGTTGTCCCGTACCGGGCGTTATCCTTACGTAACACCGTTGTCCCGTACCGGGTGAGATCTGTATAATCCTACATTGGTGCAGAGCATTCTAGTATTACATTGGAGATCACACAGGTGTGGGGGGCTCATGCTTTTTACCTACAGGTTTATTTTGGCCCCTTGCTTTACTAGAATGGAGGGCCGCGCTCCATCGTTACCTTCCCGCGGCCATGTGTCGACACCAGGGTCTTTGCATGTCTTACTAATCTTACGTCCCGCTCTCTGGAGAATCAGGCGCTTCTGTTTTGATTTTGGTAGATAAGTTTGTGCCGTGGAGGTCAGAAAGACGAGTGGCCGTGACCAGAAGCCAAAAAGCTGAAGTGCACACAGGATGGAGTGAGGTGACAGGCCAGGGGTGGGGATGGGGCGCCGCCACCGCCACAGTGTAATAGTCAACCATGTATTTTCTATAACGATGTCAGTTATTAAACTCTATTATCAGGAAACCATCCCTTATTTGTAAGGAGTTAATGGTAGCAGTCGCCTGCCGGCTCCTTACAGCGGCATGCAGCGAGCGCCGGATTACAGCAGGGGGCCACTGATGGATCCTGGAAGTAGTCCGCAGTGGAAACATTGTCAGTGCGAACATCGTCCTGAAGAGCAGCCATTGCCCGGGAAATGAGAGGAAGCAGCTGTTCATACTCCTCGCTGCCATGGGGCACTGGTGTCATCTCTTGAGGGTCACGATTAAGGTCGAAGAGCAGAGGAGGATCATGAAGTCGGGAGCGGCCAATACTTCCATCACAAGCTAAAGCGCCACCTAAGTCAAATAATCAGGAAGCAAAATACCGAAACGTCATAACAAAGATGAAAGTAAAATATAAAAAAGTATCAAGGTATGGAGTGTAGTATAGGGGGAGTGTGGGAGGTGAGTGACCGGAAGTCAGCAGGGTTGGCTGGAAGGAGGGCAGTAGAGATTGGGGGTCCAGAAGAGAGCAAGGTTATCTAGAGGACAGTGGAGAGTGGGCCGTCTTGAGTGGACCAGCGGAGAGTGGGCCGTCTGGAGGAGACCAGCGGAGAGTGGGACGTCTGGAGGGGACCAACGGAGAGAGGGCCGTCTGGAGGGGACCAGCGGAGAGTGGGCCGTCTGGAGGGGACCAGCGGAGAGTGGGCCGTCTTGAGTGGACCAGCGGAGAGTGGGCCGTCTGGAGGAGACCAGCGGAGAGTGGGCCGTCTGGAGGGGACCAACGGAGAGAGGGCCGTCTGGAGGGGACCAGCGGAGAGAGGGCCGTCTGGAGGGGACCAGCGGAGAGTGGGCCGTCTGGAGGGGACCAGCGGAGAGTGGGCCGTCTGGAGGGGACCAGCGGAGAGTGGGCCGTCTGGAGGGGACCAGCGGAGAGTGGGCCGTCTGGAGGAGACCAGCGGAGAGTGGGCCGTCTGGAGAGCGGACCAGCGGAGAGTGGGCCGTCTGGAGAGCGGACCAGCGGAGAGTGGGCCGTCTGGAGGGGACCAGCGGAGAGTGGGCCGTCTGGAGGAGACCAACGGAGAGTGGGCCGTCTGGAGGAGACCAACGGAGAGTGGGCCGTCTGGAGGGGACCAGCGGAGAGTGGGCCGTCTGGAGGGGACCAGCGGAGAGTGGGCCGTCTGGAGGGGACCAATGGGCGTTCTGGTGGAGGACAGTGCAGAGTGGGCATTCTGAAGGAGGGCAGTAGAGAGTGGTCAGTGGGGTCCTGCAAGAAAGCAGGGTTGTCTGAGGAGGATGACAGTGGACAATGGGCGGTCTTGTGGATGACGGTGGATATTGGGGGTCTACAGGAGGGCACTGGAGAATGGGCAGTGGTGGTCTGGAAGAGAGCAGAGTTGTCTGGAGGAGGGCAGTGGAGAGTGGGCTGTCTGAGGAGGATGACAATGGACAATGGGCGGTCTTGTGGATGACAGTGGAGATTGGGGGTCTACAGGAGGGCACTGGAGAGTGGGCAGTGGTGGTCTGGAAGAGAGCAGGGCTGTCTGGAGGAGGGCAGTATGGAGGAGAGCAGGGGGTAGTTTGGGAGGCCATTTCGGCAGAGGGCACTGGTGGTGTGAGAGCAGAATGATGTAGGGTGCACAAGGCTCTCAGCTTCCTAACAATTGACATTAGGGTCCGGACTCATATCTAGAATAATAATATTCCATCCTGCATGTCGAGGACCTGGACAGCGTCCAACATCCTGAACTTTCACCCACAGCTGTGAATGCACCAGCAGCAGGAAACCGGCACTGTATACTATGGGGTAAGTGACATGAGTGGGCACAGATACCCTCCGACAAGCAGGCCCCTGCATTCCCTTCCACGTGTGAGAGTTTCTATTCTGGTCCTGCACCTGTAGTATAAAAGGCCTTGTAGTGTCCCAGTCTTATGGCTTCTATGTCCCCGATTCTTCCTGCAGCTCCACTGTTGGGATGATACATGATCTAAGGAGGCAAAGGAGAATTTAGTTTGTAATATAAAGGTCTCCAGAGAGTCAGACTGGTGTAGATCCCAAGTTTGGTCCACCAGGATATGACCTGGAACAAGGTGTACTAAATGTTTCCTCTGACCCGAAAACTGTAACATCACAAGCAACTGCTACAGATTCCTGGACCGCACGACACCGACTGCAGAGTCAGAAGCCGGGAGCTTGAACGCCATTGGCTGCTGTATAGAGAGAGCACTTTACAACATCCGATTCAACATGCCGTCCGGAGTCGAGGATCGGTGAGGACCTGCACCTAGAAGCAGCACATCCAGCCGCCGCACATCCAGCCGCCGCACATCCAGCCGCCGCACATCCAGCCGCCGCACATCCAGACGCCGCACATCCAGACGCCGCACATCCAGACGCCGCACATCCAGACGCAGCACATCCAGACGCAGCACATCCAGACGCAGCACATCCAGACGCAGCACATCCAGCCGCTGCACATCCAGACGCCGCACATCCAGACGCCGCACATCCAGACGCCGCACATCCAGCCGCAGCGTGGGAAATCATCCGGAACAGACTCCACTGTGAAGTATTTTCCATAAGAGACGAGATGTTCTCACTGGCAGGATTTAAGCAGATACACACGTGGTCAAAATTGTTGGTCCCCCTCGTTTAATGAAAGAAAAACCCACAATGGTCACAGAAATAACTTCAATCTGACAAAAGTAATAATAAATTAAAAATCTATGAAAATGAAGAGATGAAGGTCAGACATTGCTTTTCTGCTTCCACTGAATGTTTAAAAAAATTATCCTCATGAAATCGGCCCGGACAGAAATGATGGTTCTTCTTCTTAGCTTAATATTGTATTGAACCTTTTGAGGCGATCACTGCAATCAGACGATTCCTGTAACTGTCAATGAGACTTCTGCGCCTCTCGACAGGTATTTTGGAGACTCCTCATGAGCAAACTGCTCCAGTTGTCTCGTGGTTGAAGGTTGCCTTTTCCAGACGGCATGTTTCAGCTCTTTCCAAAGATGCTCAATAGGATTTAGGTCAGGGCTCATAGAAGCCACTTCAGAATAGTCCAGTGTTTTCCTCTTAGCCATTCTTGGGTGTTTTTAGCTGTGTGTTTTGGGTCATTATCCTGTTGCAAGACCCATGACCTGTGACTGAGACCAAACCATCTGACACTGGGCAGCACATTTCTCTCTAGAATCCTTTGATAGTCTTGAGATTTCATTGTACCCTGCACAGATTCAAGACACCCTGTGCCAGATGCAGCAAAGCAACCCCAGAACATAACAGAGCCTCCTCCATGTTTCACAGTAGGGACAGTGTTTTTTTTCTTGATAGGCTTCATTTTTCCGTCTGTGAACACAGAGCTGATGAGCCTTGCCAAAAACTTCCATTTTTGTCTCATCTGTCCCTAGGACATTCTCCCAGAAGCTTTGTGACTTGTCAACATGTAGTTTGGCAAATTCCAGTCTGGCTTTTTTATGATTCTTTTTCAACAGTGGTGTTCTCCTTGGTCGTCTCCCATGAAGTCCACTTTGGATCAAACAATGACGGATGGTGTGATCTGATGTTCCTTGAGCTTGAAGTTCACCTTTAATCTCTTTAGAAGTTATCCTGGGCTCTTTTGTTACCATTCGTATTATCCGTCTCTTTGATTTGTCAGTGGACACAACTTGATTTAGCATGTCCCTTTTGTCACATTATTTTCAGGGGTACCATCATTTCTGTCCAGTCCTATTTCATGAGTTTAATTTTTTTTTTAATTCTGTGGAAGCAGAGAAGCAATGTCTGTCTTTCATTTGTTCATTTTCATAGATTTTTAATTTATTATTACTTTTGTCAGATTCAAGTTATTTCTGTGACCATTGTGGGTTTTTCTCTTTCATTAAACGACGGGTACCAACAATTTTGACCACGTGTGTATATCCACTTCTTGCAGGAACTCTCACCTGTCCTGGGTAAGGATCTTGGAGGTCAGCGGGACACGTGCTGCCACTCACCCTCTGTGGGTCCTGTGGGGCTCCAACCAAGATCTCAGATACATCTTTTCCATCAAACTGTCGATTTGCAGGTAGCGTGCCCTGTGCCAGAGTCACCAACGTGGGGAATATGTCCAGAGTACTGTGGAGGAGCAGAAAGAAAGATCATAGAAAAGCATTGTCAGACCTAGCCCTGCTATTCATCTGATGTCCAGTGGTTGCCCGTTTCTGGGTGACTCTGGGGACTGGACAGTATAGAAGCTGGAGAAGTGATTGGATTTGTACAAATTACAAACTTAACACCACGGACAAAACTGAGACCAGGCGGCAGAATGATCTGAGCCATTGGCCCTACAACAACACGAGGATCATATAATATTATCGTGAAGTGACACCACACAACAAAATGCCGCACATCGGGGCTACGGACGGAGAGCCTGCGCCGCACATCGGGGCTCCGGACGGACAGCCCGCGCCGCACATCGGGGCTCCGGACGGACAGCCCGCGCCGCACATCGGGGCTCAGGACGGACAGCCCACACCGCACATCGGGGCTCGGGACTGACAGCCAGCGCCGCGCATCCGGGCTCCGGACTGACAGCCCGCGCCGCCCATCTGGGCTCCGGACTGACAGCCCACGTCGCACATCTGGGCTCCGGACTGACAGCCTGCGCCGCACATCTGGGCTCCGGACAGCCACCCCATACTGTGCATCGGGGCTCCAGTCGGACAGCCCGCGCCGTTCATCTGGGCTCTGGACGGACAGCCCGCGCCAGACAGCCAGTCCGCGCTGCCCATCTGGGCTCCAGTCGGACAGCCCGCGCCGCACATTGAGGCTCCAGTCGGACAGCCCACGCCATACATCTGGGCCCCGCACGAACAGCCCGCGCTGCACATCGGGGCTCCGGAAGGACAGCCCGCGCCGCACATTGGGGCTCCGGAGGGACAGCCCGCGCCGCACATTGGGGCTCCGGACGGACAGCCCGCGCCGCACATTGGGGCTCCGGACGGACAGCCCGCGCAGCAGGGCTCCAGACAGCCCGCGCCACACAAATGGGCTCCGGACGGCCACCCCGTACTGCACATCTGGGCTTATGACAGCCCGCGCTGCACATCGGTGCTCCGGAAGAACAGTCCGCACCGCATACAGCATCGCTGGAGCCAGTAAGTCAAATCACCTGTCACGAAAACACACTTGGTCAGACCTTGCAGCCCTCTGGCGCCCCCTTATTCTGCTGGTCAAACACGGTATTGACCGAGGATAAGTAACAGGGTGCAGCTGCTCTAATTTATGTCGACTATTGTGGCACGTGATGTGACAGGACGTATATATACCACCAGTTCCTTCCAGGAACGTATATATACCTCCGTCCAGCCACCCTCAAACCACAATATCACAAATACTGGTATACTGCCACCACCGATCGCTTAACAGGTGGATCGAATACCCGTTAGGTAACGTGAATTAGCGGGTGAGGAACGTGTTTGCTTGACATAGGACAAGAAGAACGAAGCTGGTAAATAATAATGATTTACTCCCGAAAGTGGGCAGTGTTTACAAAAGATATACAAGATATTATAAAGGAGACAATTTACATATATGCATAAAACAGTTATTAAAATAAAAGGGATAAGTAATAGCAAAACCTGCGCCACGAGGTGATGGTCTCAGATTCTGTGGGGGGGACGGCTCCCCGGAAATTAGATGTGATTCTTCCACGCAGCGAGGAGTGCATGCGTCTGACGTCTCTGGCAAGAATCTGCTGGTTTATGGCCGTTCTGGTTTTTAGTAAGGGGCCAAAACACCAGGAGACACCCATATCGCTTACCTCACATGGGGACTCGGTTTTGTGAACCCACCCAGCTGCATAAGACATAAAAATCCTTCAGATTTCATATCTTGGTATGGGGGTGTCCCACATCCAAGATGGAGACATCATGTTTGCCGTCACCAATATCCATGAAGATGGATATCAAATATGATATATCTCTATGACGCTGAGAACCCATTTCCCAGATTCCTGGTGGTCTTCCAGCCACGAAAACCACACCATCACAATTGGAAAAAGGTGAACATCTCAAAAATGTGGTTCCTGTGTTTGTGACAGTCATGGGCATTATTAAAATTGACATTAAAAGTTTGTACAGTTAGACAATTGGATTTTGGAGGGAAAATACAGGGTATACCAGTATGCTTGCTGACGTTTTATGACGGTAATAAAAATTCCTTGTTAGGGGGAAAGCAAAAGTGAGTTCTGTGTAGCCTCTTCCAAATGAGCAGGGGTGGAGATTTAAGACATCTCTCATTTTTAAAACTAGGACAAAAATACATTTTGCCTGACACCACCGACTCAGATTCCACGACTCCGACTCCACAGCCCCGGTCACTACTGAGCGTGTACATAAAGTGCAGCACTGGTCACTACTGTGCGTGTACATAAAGTGCAGCACTGGTCACTACTGAGCGTGTACATAAAGTGCAGCACTGGTCACTACTGAGCGTGTACATAAAGTGCAGCACTGGTCACTACTGAGCGTGTACATAAAGTGCAGCACTGGTCACTACTGAGCGTGTACATAAAGTGCAGCACTGGTCACTACTGAGCGTGTACATAAAGTGCAGCACTGGTCACTACTGAGCGTGTACATAAAGTGCAGCACTGGTCACTACTGAGCGTGTACATAAAATGCAGCACTGGTCACTACTGAGCGTGTACATAAAGTGCAGCACTGGTCACTACTGAACGTGTACATAAAGTGCAGCACTGGTCACTACTGAATGTGTACATAAAGTGCAGCACTGGTCACTACTGAGCATGCACATAAAGTGCAGCACTGGTCACTACTGAGCATGCACATAAAGTGCAGCACTGGTCACTACTGAGCATGCGCATAAAGTGCAGCACTGGTCACTACTGAGCATGCGCATAAAGTGCAGCACTGGTCACTACTGAGCATGCGCATAAAGTGCAGCACTGGTCACTACTGAGCATGCGCATAAAGTGCAGCACTGGTCACTACTGAGCATGTACATAAAGTGCAGCACTGGTCACTACTGAGCATTTACATAAAGTGCAGCACTGGTCACTACTGAGCATTTACATAAAGTGCAGCACTGGTCACTACTGAGCATTTACATAAAGTGCAGCACTGGTCACTACTGAGCATGCACATAAAGTGCAGCACTGGTCACTACTGAGCGTGTACATAAAGTGCAGCACTGGTCACTACTGAGCGTGTACATAATGTGCAGCACTGGTCACTACAGAGCATTTACATAAAGTGCAGCACTGGTCACTACTGAGCATTTACATAAAGTGCAGCACTGGTCACTACTGAGCATGCACATAAAGTGCAGCACTGGTCACTACTGAGCATGCACATAAAGTGCAGCACTGGTCACTACAGAGCATGCACATAAAGTGCAGCACTGGTCACTACTGAGCGTGTACATAAAGTGCAGCACTGGTCACTACTGAGCGTGTACATAAAGTGCAGCACTGGTCACTACTGAGCGTGTACATAAGGTGCAGCACTGGTCACTACTGAGCGTGTACATAAAGTGCAGCACTGGTCACTACTGAGCGTGTACATAAAGTGCAGCACTGGTCACTACTGAGCGTGTACATAAAGTGCAGCACTGGTCACTACTGAGCGTGTACATAAAGAGCAGCACTGGTCACTACTGAGCGTGTACATAAAGTGCAGCACTGGTCACTACTGAGCATGCAAATAAAGTGCAGCACTGGTCACTACTGAGCATGTACATAAAGTGCCAAACCAGGGGAGGAGTCCTGAGGAGATAAATGCAGTGGGAATATGCAAATTTGGGGTAAGTGAAGAGTCTCCGCGAGCTCAAAGAACACTGGATTTTGGCTGTTGGAGCTGAAAAGAGGACATCGGTAAACCAGGGGAGGAGTCCTGAGGAGATAATTTGCATATTCCCACTGCATTTTGGGGTAAGTGAAGAGTCTCCGCGAGCTCAAAGAACACTGGATTTTGGCTGTTGGAGCTGAAAAGAGGACATCGGTAAACCGCGCGCCTACAGGCGTGCGCATTTTGAAGCTTTTTTTTTAAGCTTTTTTCACTGTTTTCAGAACATTAACAATAAGAACATGGAAGAGTCCAGGAGCCATTTGGTGAGCTGCATATCCTGCTACATGTTCACAGACTTGCCAGTGGAAAAGCCAAACTTCACATGCCAGAAATGCAAGCTTGTGTCCCTGTTGGAGGAAAAGTTGCGAAATCTAGAAGAGAGGTTAACTACCTTGAAAATCATTAAGGAAGGTGAAGAGTTCTTAGACAGAGCAGAATTATCTCTTCATGATTCAGAAAGAGAAGAAATTCGAACTGCACCTGAGGAAACAGAGGAATGGAAGCCTGTGACCCAGAGAAGCAGGAGGATCGAGAGGCAGTCAGCACCCATACTGCTCAGGAACCAGTACCAGGCTCTCACACAGGAGAACCATGAAGAAATACAGCAAGATAAGACTTTGCCAGCAATGAATAACCTTGTAAGCCCTCAGAATCCTCCTGGATGGAGAAAGAAGAAGGTTGTGAAGAAAAAACGGAGAGTGGTGGTTATGGGGGATTCCCTGTTAAGAGGAACAGAGGCCGCTATCTGCAGACCAGACATAACCTCAAGAGAAATGTGCTGTCTTCCAGGAGCAAAAATTAAAGATGTGTCTGACAGGATATCAAGACTCTTCAGACCTACAGATCACTACCCATTCCTGCTAATACATGTGGGGACAAATGACACCGCAAGAAAGGACCTGGAAACCATCTGCAGTGACTTTGAAGACTTAGGCAAGAAAGTGAAAGAATTGGGAGCGCAGGTGGTCTTCTCATCCATCCTCCCAGTGGATGGCCATGGAACAATGAGGTGGAATAAGATTCTACAGGTGAACAACTGGCTACGTCGATGGTGCCGTCAACAAGGATTTGGATTTCTGGATCACGGAATGAATTACCTATACGATGGACTACTTGCTAGAGATGGGGTACACCTTACGAAGACTGGAAAACATGTATTTGGAAGTCGCCTTGCTACACTCATCAGAAGAGCTTTAAACTAGAACAATGTGGGAAGGGAAGCAAAAGGCCAGAAAAAGCCATACAGCTGACAAATACTATTGAGATCTCTGCTACTGGAAGTGGAAAGGAAGAACAAAGACAAAAAAATCTAAATAATAAAAATATGGGAGGAAGAGAAACCAATCACAAACTAAAATGTTTTTATACAAATGCACAAAGCATGGGCAACAAACAAGGAGAATTGGAACTACTAATGCAGGAAAAGGAATATGATGTCATTGGAATCACTGAAACTTGGTGGGACGATACACATGATTGGAATAAAAGGCTAAAAGGATACAACTTATTTGCAAGAAACAGACTTGATAAACGAGGAGGAGGTGTTGCATTGTATGTTAGAAAAGCGTATATCTGCACAGAGATTGAAGCTTCAGAGACTGGGAGTTCTGTGGAAACTGTTTGGGTAAGAATACAAGGAGAGAACAACGGAAAGGACACCATTGTAGGCATTTACTACAGGCCACCTGGGCAAGCTGAAGATATGGATGAACTCTTTATGTATCAAATGACCAAGTTCTCCAAAAAATATGACGTAGTGGTCATGGGAGATTTCAACTATCCAGACATTTGTTGGGAATCTCTCTCAAGTAAAACTAACAGGTCAAGCAAATTCTTATCCTCTCTTGCTGACAACTTTATCTTCCAAAAGGTAGGGGAGAAAACAAGGGGATCTGCTACTTTGGATCTAATTCTTATAAACAGGGAGGAAATGGTTGAGGAGGTAAAGGTGGCTGGGACCCTAGGAGGCAGCGATCATGCTATTATAGAATTTTGGATAACTAGAGGAGGAAGACATGTGAAGACTCAAACTTCAAGGTTAGATTTTAGAAAGGCAGATTTTAAGAGACTCAGAAAGAGAATAGGAGGGATCCAATGGCTGGATGTCCTTAAGGACAAAAATGTCCAGGAAGGATGGGAAATTTTTAAAAATGAGATTCTCAAAGCACAATCGTTAACAATCCCGAAAAGCAGGAAGAATGGGAAGCATTTAAGGAAACCAGGATGGATGAACACAGAACTTAAACACATGCTAAAAAGAAAGAAAGAAATGTTTATTAAATGGAAAGAGGGAGGCATATCTAAAGAAGATTATAATGCAGTCTGCAGATCCTGTAGGGCACGTATCAGGTTAGCTAAAGCTGACAATGAATTAAGGCTTGCAAGAGATGTCAAAAGCAATAAAAAAGGATTTTGGGGGTATGTCAAAAGTAAAAGAAAAGTCAAAGATGCTATAGGATTTTTACAGGATGAAAATGGAGAAATGGTAAGAGAGGATGTTGAGAAGGCCGAACTTTTTAAATTCCTATTTTGCATCTGTTTTCTCTCAGAAAGAAAATGTAACATCAACTGATCTTCACTGTCCTTTTAAAGGAATAGAGGAATCCAAGTTATCAGTAAACAGAAAGATTGTGAGGGAATATTTAGCTAACATAAATGAGTTCAAGTCTCCAGGTCCAGATGAATTACACCCCAGAGTACTGAAGGAGATTGTAGAAGAAATTTTAGAACCGCTCTCCATAATCTTTGAAAATTCTTGGAGAACAGGAGAAGTCCCAGAAGACTGGAGAAGAGCAAATGTTGTTCCTATCTTCAAAAAGGGGAAGAAGGTGGACCCAGGGAACTATAGGCCGGTGAGTCTGACTTCTATACCAGGAAAGATCTTTGAACAAATTATTAAACAACATGTATGTAAGTACATGGATAAGAATGAAGTGATTAACCAGAGTCAGCATGGGTTTGTAACTAACAAGTCATGTCAGACTAACTTAATTTCCTTCTATGACAGAATCACTGACTGGGTGGATCAGGGAAATGCTGTAGATATAGTATATCTTGACTTCAGCAAAGCATTTGACAAAGTATCTCACATCATCCTTATTGAAAAAATGACCAAGTATGCAATGGACCAGGCAACTGTTAGGTGGATTCATAACTGGCTTAGTGATCGGACTCAAAGGGTGGTTGTAAATGGCTTCACATCCAGCTGGATGAATGTCTCAAGTGGGGTACCACAGGGCTCCGTCCTGGGACCTGTATTGTTCAACATCTTTATCAATGATTTAGATGAAGGAATTGAGGGTAAACTGATTAAATTTGCTGATGACACAAAGCTAGGAGGGATAGCTAATACTAGAGAAGAGAGAGAGAGGATTCAAAAAGACCTAAATAAACTGGAGCAGTGGGCAGCAACCAACAGAATGGTTTTTAACAGGGAAAAATGCAAAGTACTACATCTGGGCAATAAAAATGAAAAAAGCATATACAGAATGGGAGGAATAGAGCTAAGCAACAGTACATGTGAAAAAGACTTAGGTATACTAATAGATCATAGACTGAACATGAGTCAACAGTGTGATGCAGCAGCAAAAAAGGCAAATACAATTCTGGGATGTATTAACAGAAGCATACAGTCTAGATCACGTGAAGTCATTATCGGTCTTTACTCCTCTTTGGTCAGACCTCATCTGGAATACTGTGTACAGTTTTGGGCACCACATTTTAAAAAAGACATAGACAAACTGGAACAAGTTCAGAGAAGAGCGACCAGAATGGTGACTGGTCTGCAAACCATGTCCTATGAGGAACGGTTGCAGGATTTGGGAATGTTTAGCTTGCAAAAAAGAAGACTGAGAGGAGACTTAATAGCTGTCTACAAATATGTCAAGGGCTGTCACATTGTAGAAGGATCATCTTTATTCTCATTTGCACAAGGAAAGACTAGAAGCAATGGGATGAAACTAAATGGGAGGAGACACAGATTAGATATTAGAAAAAACTTTTTGACAGTTAGGGTGATTAATGAGTGGAACAGGCTGCCACGAGAGGTGGTGAGTTCCCCTTCAATGGACGTCTTCAAACAGAGGCTGGACAGACATCTGTCTGAGATGATCTAGTGAATCCTGCTTTGAGCAGGGGGTTGGACCAGATGACCCAGGAGGTCCCTTCCAACTCTACCATTCTATGATTCTATGATTCTATGCAGCACTAGTCACTACTGAGCGTGTACATAAAGTGCAGCACTGGTCACTACTGAGCGTGTACATAAAGTGCAGCACTGGTCACTACTGAGCGTGTACATAAAGTGCAGCACTGGTCACTACTGAGCGTGTACATAAAGTGCAGCACTGGTCACTACTGAGCGTGTACATAAAGTGCAGCACTGGTCACTACTGAGCGTGTACATAAAGTGCAGCACTGGTCACTACTGAGCGTGTACATAAAGTGCAGCACTGGTCACTACTGAGCGTGTACATAAAGTGCAGCACTGGTCACTACTGAGCATGTACATAAAGTGCAGCACTGGTCACTACTGAGCATTTACATAAAGTACAGCACTGGTCACTACTGAGCATGTACATAAAGTGCAGCACTGGTCACTACTGAGCATTTACATAAAGTGCAGCACTGGTCACTACTGAGCGTGTACATAAAGTGCAGCACTGGTCACTACTGAGCGTGTACATAAAGTGCAGAACTGGTCACTACTGAGCGTGTACATAAAGTGCAGCACTGGTCACTATTGAGCGTGTACATAAAGTGCAGCACTGGTCACTACTGAGCGTGTACATAAAGTTCAGCACTGGTCACTACTGAGCGTGTACATAAAGTGCAGCACTGGTCACTACTGAGCGTGTACATAAAGTGCAGCACTGGTCACTACTGAGCGTGTACATAAAGTGCAGCACTGGTCACTACTGAGCGTGTACATAAAGTGCAGCACTGGTCACTACTGAGCGTGTACATAAAGTGCAGCACTGGTCACTACTGAGCGTGTACATAAAGTGCAGCACTGGTCACTACTGAGCGTGTACATAAAGTGCAGCACTGGTCACTACTGAGCATTTACATAAAGTACAGCACTGGTCACTACTGAGCGTGTACATAAAGTGCAGCACTGGTCACTACTGAGCATTTACATAAAGTGCAGCACTGGTCACTACTGAGCGTGTACATAAAGTGCAGCACTGGTCACTACTGAGCATTTACATAAAGTGCAGCACTGGTCACTACTGAGCGTGTACATAAAGTGCAGCACTGGTCACTACTGAGCGTGTACATAAAGTGCAGAACTGGTCACTACTGAGCGTGTACATAAAGTGCAGCACTGGTCACTATTGAGCGTGTACATAAAGTGCAGCACTGGTCACTACTGAGCGTGTACATAAAGTTCAGCACTGGTCACTACTGAGCGTGTACATAAAGTGCAGCACTGGTCACTACTGAGCGTGTACATAAAGTGCAGCACTGGTCACTACTGAGCGTGTACATAAAGTGCAGCACTGGTCACTACTGAGCGTGTACATAAAGTGCAGCACTGGTCACTACTGAGCGTGTACATAAAGTGCAGCACTTGTCACTACTGAGCGTGTACATAAAGTGCAGCACTGGTCACTACTGAGCGTGTACATAAAGTGCAGCACTGGTCACTACTGAGCGTGTACATAAAGTGCAGCACTGGTCACTACTGAGCGTGTACATAAAGTGCAGCACTGGTCACTACTGAGCGTGTACATAAAGTGCAGCACTGGTCACTACTGAGCGTGTACATAAAGTGCAGCACTGGTCACTACTGAGCGTGTACATAAAGTGCAGCACTGGTCACTACTGAGCGTGTACATAAAGTGCAGCACTGGTCACTACTGAGCGTGTACTTAAAGTGCAGCACTGGTCACTACTGAGCGTGTACATAAAGTGCAGCACTGGTCACTACTGAGCATTTACATAAAGTGCAGCACTGGTCACTACTGAGCGTGTACATAAAGTGCAGCACTGGTCACTACTGAGCGTGTACATAAAGTGCAGCACTGGTCACTACTGAGCGTGTACATAAAGTGCAGCACTGGTCACTACTGAGCGTGTACATAAAGTGCAGCACTGGTCACTACTGAGCGTGTACATAAAGTGCAGCACTGGTCACTACTGAGCGTGTACATAAAGTGCAGCACTGGTCACTACTGAGCGTGTACATAAAGTGCAGCACTGGTCACTACTGAGCATGTACATAAAGTGCAGCACTGGTCACTACTGAGCGTGTACATAAAGTGCAGCACTGGTCACTACTGAGCGTGTACATAAAGTGCAGCACTGGTCACTACTGAGCGTGTACATAAAGTGCAGCACTGGTCACTACTGAGCGTGTACATAAAGTGCAGCACTGGTCACTACTGAGCGTGTACATAAAGTGCAGCACTGGTCACTACTGAGCGTGTACATAAAGTGCAGCACTGGTCACTACTGAGCGTGTACATAAAGTGCAGCACTGGTCACTACTGAGCGTGTACATAAAGTGCAGCACTGGTCACTACTGAGCGTGTACATAAAGTGCAGCACAGATTCATCTCCACTAAACTTTGAGATCAGGAACAGAACAGACATTTCTAGGACATTTCATGACTTTCCAAATTGTTATGAAAACACTTACACCACATCCTGCATTGTACTACTGCACCCAATTTATTATATATGGTCGGGAGTTGGTCCATTTTATACCCCCTCCACCAAAATGAACACCGACTCCACAGCCCTGTGAAACGCTGAGCACATATACATGGGCAGGAGGGTGACAATATAATCCATACAATAAGTGATCAGAATGACCGTCCGTGGTCAGGAAGTATTGGGCTGTTCCACCCTCCGCGACCAGTAGAGGAGGCTCTGACATTTCTCCAGCCACATCTTATCAGTAGCATGCTCTCTGGGTTAATAATCCACAGGGAGTCATTAATGTGATAACATGGGTTAATATTGACTTGGCCTCTGCTGGTGCAAAGTTCATCCTCCAACTCATCAGAAATCTAGACCTGATGTACTGACAGATCACCTGGCGGAGGTCAGCAGCGGTGCCCTGAGGCCGTCCTGGGCCCAAGATCCAATACTCATCCTTCAAACCACATTAAATAGCCCAACTTGTGGTAAGGACACATCCACACTTACCTTCAGCACCTACATCCTGGTAATTCCTCTACATTCACCCTTGTGCACTCAGAGTACTAGGGCAGAATAAACCATCATTATATATAGAGGTGATGAATTACATATAGCAGGTCCTGGATCCCCAGTACTGTATACAATACATGGTCAGCGGTATACAGAGCTTCTACCCTGTGCTCCCAACTAATTCATGGCAGGAAACAAGTTACTGTCCAAACTTTACGCTAAACAGTCCACAGGGAAGCAACAAGGGCCACACATGGCAGCTTACCTTAATAATGCAGAACTTGTGCGGTTTGGGGGAATATGGCCAGGCCAATACACCAAGGCGGGCACCCGATGACCCCCTTCCCACGTTGTTTGCTTTGCTGAGCTTCCTCCTAGACGGAGACAAGATGGACATATGTGGTCAGTGCGACCTGACGCTGAACAAGAAACCGCACTAAGCATACTGAGTGTGTACATGGCGAATACTAGGGCGCTCCTCTCCGTATAGCATCACAGTAAGGCCACGGCCCCACTATCAGTATTTGGTCAGTATTCGGTCAGTATTTTTTCTCAGGAGTGGGAGCCAAAACCAGGTGAGGAACAATCAGAGAAAAGGTAGAATAGAAACAAGTCACCAATTCTGTATTTATCACCCACTCCTGAGAAAAATACTGACCGAATACTGAGAGTGGGACCGTGGCCTAATGGCAGATAATGGAGCGATGCCAAATTTAGGAAAAGGCAGTGAGAAGAAGACTCCCCATTTGCTTCTTCTAGAGAACAGATGCTACGCCATGTATAAATGAGCACAAACAATACAGCGGCCTCCGTCAGCGCTAACTCGTGTGCAACCGGGAGTATATGGAACGTAAGCAGCATTACTGCTATATAGGGTATACTATGGAAGCGCTCACAACTCAGAAGAGCCCACCAGCCCCGACAAGGCGACAGCTGTATGGCAGGACCCTAACCCTAACTCAGAAGAGCCCACCAGCCCCGACAAGGTGACCGCTGTATGGCAGGACCCTAACCCTAACTCAGAAGAGCCCACCAGCCCCGACAAGGCGACAGCTGTATGGCAGGACCCTAACCCTAACTCAGAAGAGCCCACCAGCCCCGACAAGGCGACAGCTGTATGGCAGGACCCTAACCCTAACTCAGAAGAGCCCACCAGCCCCGACAAGGCGACCATAAACCTAATATTTACATGACATGCCACTCCTGGGGTAAAATCCTACAAGTGTTAAGGACACGTAGTATCCAGCCCTCAGTCAGATATGGGGGGCCATCACCCCCTCAACAGTATACTGCAAAAAAAACAGACCAGCAGCTCCGAACAGAAGAAAGGAAGTGTGAATAGGTGCAAGCGGCTCTGACTCCCAATACAGCAGCACTCTGTATGCGCTAACATGTCTGCGAACAGCAGAGGACATTTACACTGCATTACCGCTATCCAGACTGGATTTATAAAAGGAAGGTTCTTTATGCACAAATCGGCCAATGGTCGACAGCTCCCTTTAACTAGTGCTTGAGTCTTCCGGCCCTTTACATTTGTAGACTTTTACCCTAGGAGAGGAATGCTTTATTATTAGGTTGAGTCCTATCAGAGAGGTCGGCTTGTCGAGGAAAAGTAGTCACTGTGCTGTTTGTTATCATGGTGTGCACCGCACTGAACAAGGACCAAAGAAAGCTGAGGAGAGAGTAGTCTCAGGAGACTAGAAAGAACACAGACAATCATGTTAAAGGTGAAGGCTACAAGACGTCTCCCGTTACTACAGGTCTATGGGACTGTAGTCGTCCTCCCTGGATATGGCCGCAAGAGGAAAACTGATGACAAATTGAAGAGATGTATAATACGAATGGGAACCACAGAGTCCAGAACAACTCCCAAAGAGATTAAAGGACAAACTTCTAGGTCCATCATTGTCAGGTGCTGCCGACTGCCATCTGATGTCTTGGCCAAAGTGGACTTCATGGAAGACAACCACGGATAAAACCAATGCCAAAAGCAAATCTTTAAAAAGCCAGACTGGAATAGCAGACATTGCAGCTAAGGGAAAAGCAACTGTATATAAATCATCTGTTACAGTGAGTGTGCGAGCGGGGAGTGTGAGTGAGCTGCGAGTGGAGTGAGAGAGAGCTGTGAGCGGGGAGTGTGAGTGAACTGCGAGCGGGGAGTGTGAGTGAACTGCGAGCGGGGAGTGTGAGTGAACTGCGAGCGGGGAGTGTGAGTGAACTGCGAGCGGGGAGTGAGAGTGAACTGCGAGCGGGGAGTGAGAGTGAACTGCGAGCGGGGAGTGAGAGTGAACTGCGAGCGGGGAGTGAGAGAGAGCTGCGAGCGGGGAGTGAGAGAGAGCTGCGAGCGGGGAGTGTGAGTGAGCTGCGAGCGGGGAGTGTGAGTGAGCTGCGAGCGGGGAGTGTGAGTGAGCTGCGAGCGGGGAGTGTGAACGAGCTGCGAGCGGGGAGTGTGAACGAGCTGCGATCATGGAGTGTGAACGAGCAGCGATCATGGAGTGTGAACGAGCTGCGATCATGGAGTGTGAACGAGCTGCGATCATGGAGTGTGAACGAGCTGCGATCATGGAGTGTGAACGAGCTGCGATCGGGGAGTGTGAACGAGCTGCGAGCGGGGAGTGTGAACGAGCTGCGAGCGGGGAGTGTGAACGAGCTGCGAGCGGGGAGTGTGAACGAGCTGCGAGCGGGGAGTGTGAGTGAGCTGCGAGCGGGGAGTGTGAGTGAGCTGCGAGCGGGGAGTGTGAGTGAGCTGCGAGCGGGGAGTGTGAATGAGCTGCGAGCGGGGAGTGTGAAAGAGCTGCGAGCGGGGAGTGTGAAAGAGCTGCGAGCGGGGAGTGTGAAAGAGCTGCGAGCGGGGAGTGTGAAAGAGCTGCGAGCGGGGAGTGTGAGTGAGCAGCAAGTGTGAGCGAGCGGGGAGTGTGAATGAGCTGCGAGCGGGGAGTGTGAGTGAGCAGCAAGTGTGAGCGAGCGGGGAGTGTGAATGAGCTGCGAGTGGGGAGTGTGAGTGAGCAGCAAGTGTGAGCGAGCGGGGAGTGTGAATGAGCTGCGAGCGGGGAGTGTGAATGAGCTGCGAGCGGGGAGTGTGAGTGAGCTGCGAGCGGGGAGTGTGAGTGAGCTGCGAGCGGGGAGTGTGAGTGAGCTGCGAGCGGGGAGTGTGAGTGAGCTGCGAGCGGGGAGTGTGAGTGAGCTGCGAGCGGGGAGTGTGAATGAGCTGCGAGCGGGGAGTGTGAAAGAGCTGCGAGCGGGGAGTGTGAAAGAGCTGCGAGCGGGGAGTGTGAAAGAGCTGCGAGCGGGGAGTGTGAAAGAGCTGCGAGCGGGGAGTGTGAGTGAGCAGCAAGTGTGAGCGAGCGGGGAGTGTGAATGAGCTGCGAGCGGGGAGTGTGAGTGAGCAGCAAGTGTGAGCGAGCGGGGAGTGTGAATGAGCTGCGAGCGGGGAGTGTGAGTGAGCAGCAAGTGTGAGCGAGCGGGGAGTGTGAATGAGCTGCGAGCGGGGAGTGTGAGTGAGCAGCAAGTGTGAGCGAGCGGGGAGTGTGAATGAGCTGCGAGCGGGGAGTGTGAGTGAGCAGCAAGTGTGAGCGAGCGGGGAGTGTGAATGAGCTGCGAGCGGGGAGTGTGAATGAGCTGCGAGCGGGGAGTGTGAATGAGCTGCGAGCGGGGAGTGTGAATGAGCTGCGAGCGGGGAGTGTGAGTGAGCTGCGAGCGGAGAGTGTGAGTGAGCTGCGAGCGGAGAGTGTGAGTGAGCTGCGAGCGGAGAGTGTGAGTGAGCTGCGAGCGGGGAGTGTGAGTGAGCTGCGAGCGGGGAGTGTGAATGAGCTGCGAGCGGGGAGTGTGACTGAGCTGCGAGCGGGGAGTGTGATGAGATGCGAGCGGGGAGTGTGATGAGATGCGAGCGGGGAGTGTGATGAGATGCGAGCGGGGAGTGTGATGAGCTGCGAGTGGAGTGTGAGTGAGCTGCGAGTGGAGTGTGAGTGAGTTGCGAGTGGAGTGTGAGTGAGCGGGGAGTGTGAGTGAGCTGCGAGCGGGGAGTGTGAATGAGCTGCGAGCGGGGAGTGTGAGTGAGCTGCGAGCGGGGAGTGTGAGTGAGCTGCGAGCGGGGAGTGTGAGTGAGCTGCGAGCGGGGAGTGTGATGAGCTGTGAGTGGAGTGTGAGTGAGCTGCGAGTGGAGTGTGAGTGAGTTGCGAGTGGAGTGTGAGTGAGCGGGGAGTGTGAGTGAGCTGCGAGCGGGGAGTGTGAATGAGCTGCGAGCGGGGAGTGTGAGTGAGCTGCGAGCGGGGAGTGTGAGTGAGCTGCGAGCGGGGAGTGTGAGTGAGCTGCGAGCGGGGAGTGTGAATGAGCTGCGATCATGGAGTGTGAACGAGCTGCGATCATGGAGTGTGAACGAGCTGAGATCATGGAGTGTGAACGAGCTGCGATCATGGAGTGTGAACGAGCTGCGATCATGGAGTGTGAACGAGCTGCGAGCGGGGAGTGTGAACGAGCTGCGAGCGGGGAGTGTGAACGAGCTGCGAGCGGGGAGTGTGAACGAGCTGCGAGCGGGGAGTGTGAGTAAGCTGCGAGCGGGGAGTGTGAGTGAGCTGCGAGCGGGGAGTGTGAGTGAGCTGCGAGCGGGGAGTGTGAGTGAGCTGCGAGCGGGGAGTGTGAGTGAGCTGCGAGCGGGGAGTGTGAATGAGCTGCGAGCGGGGAGTGTGAATGAGCTGCGAGCGGGGAGTGTGAATGAGCTGCGAGCGGGGAGTGTGAATGAGCTGCGAGCGGGGAGTGTGAGTGAGCAGCAAATGTGAGCGAGCGGGGAGTGTGAATGAGCTGCGAGCGGGGAGTGTGAATGAGCTGCGAGCGGGGAGTGTGAATGAGCTGCGAGCGGGGAGTGTGAAAGAGCTGCGAGCGGGGAGTGTGAACGAGCTGCGAGCGGGGAGTGTGAACGAGCTGCGAGCGGGGAGTGTGAACGAGCTGCGAGCGGGGAGTGTGAGCGAGCTGCGAGTGTGAGCGAGCTGCGAGCGGGGAGTGTGACTGAGCTGCGAGCGGGGAGTGTGACTGAGCTGCGAGCGGGGAGTGTGAATGAGCTGCGAGCGGGGAGTGTGAATGAGCTGCGAGCGGGGAGTGTGAATGAGCTGCGAGCGGGGAGTGTGAATGAGCTGCGAGCGGGGAGTGTGAATGAGCTGCGAGCGGGGAGTGTGAATGAGCTGCGAGCGGGGAGTGTGAATGAGCTGCGAGCGGGGAGTGTGAATGAGCTGCGAGCGGGGAGTGTGAATGAGCTGCGAGCGGGGAGTGTGAATGAGCTGCGAGCGGGGAGTGTGAATGAGCTGCGAGCGGGGAGTGTGAGTGAGCAGCAAGTGTGAGCGAGCGGGGAGTGTGAATGAGCTGCGAGCGGGGAGTGTGAATGAGCTGCGAGCGGGGAGTGTGAATGAGCTGCGAGCGGGGAGTGTGAATGAGCTGCGAGCGGGGAGTGTGAATGAGCTGCGAGCGGGGAGTGTGAATGAGCTGCGAGCGGGGAGTGTGAATGAGCTGCGAGCGGGGAGTATGAACGAGCTGCGAGCGGGGAGTGTGAACGAGCTGCGAGCGGGGAGTGTGAACGAGCTGCGAGTGTGAGCGAGCTGCGAGCGGGGAGTGTGACTGAGCTGCGAGCGGGGAGTGTGAATGAGCTGCGAGCGGGGAGTGTGAATGAGCTGCGAGCGGGGAGTGTGAATGAGCTGCGAGCGGGGAGTGTGAATGAGCTGCGAGCGGGGAGTGTGAATGAGCTGCGAGCGGGGAGTGTGAATGAGCTGCGAGCGGGGAGTGTGAATGAGCTGCGAGCGGGGAGCGTGAATGAGCTGCGAGCGGGGAATGTGAGTGAGCTGTGAGCGGGGAGTGTGAGTGAGCGGGGAGTGTGAGTAACCTGTGGAATGTGAGTGATCTGCAAGCGAGGAGTATGAGTGAGCTGTGAGCGGGGAGTGTGAATGAGCTGCGAGCGGGGAGTGTGAGTGAGCTGCGAGCGGGGAGTGTGAATGAGCTGCGAGCGGAGAGTGTGAGTGAGCTGCGAGCGGAGAGTGTGAGTGAGCTGCGAGCGGAGAGTGTGAGTGAGCTGCGAGCGGAGAGTGTGAGTGAGCTGCGAGCGGAGAGTGTGAGTGAGCTGCGAGCGGAGAGTGTGAGTGAGCTGCGAGCGGGGAGTGTGAATGAGCTGCGAGCGGGGAGTGTGACTGAGCTGCGAGCGGGGAGTGTGAATGAGCTGCGAGCGGGGAGTGTGAGTGAGCTGCGAGCGGGGAGTGTGACTGAGCTGCGAGCGGGGAGTGTGACTGAGCTGCGAGCGGGGAGTGTGACTGAGCTGCGAGCGGGGAGTGTGACTGAGCTGCGAGCGGGGAGTGTGACTGAGCTGCGAGCGGGGAGTGTGATGAGCTGCGAGTGGAGTGTGAGTGAGCTGCGAGTGGAGTGTGAGTGAGTTGCGAGTGGAGTGTGAGTGAGCGGGGAGTGTGAGTGAGCTGCGAGCGGGGAGTGTGAATGAGCTGCGAGCGGGGAGTGTGAGTGAGCTGCGAGCGGGGAGTGTGAAAGAGCTGCGAGCGGGGAGTGTGAAAGAGCTGCGAGCGGGGAGTGTGAAAGAGCTGCGAGCGGGGAGTGTGAAAGAGCTGCGAGCGGGGATTGTGAAAGAGCTGCGAGCGGGGAGTGTGAGTGAGCTGCGAGCGGGGAGTGTGAGTGAGCTGCGAGCGGGGAGTGTGAGTGAGCTGCGAGCGGGCAGTGTGAGTGAGCTGCGAGCGGGCAGTGTGAGTGAGCTGCGAGAGGGCAGTGTGAGTGAGCTGCGAGAGGGCAGGGTGAGTGAGCTGCGAGCGGGCAGTGTGAGTGAGCTGCGAGCGGGGAGTGTGAGTGAGCTGCGAGCGGGGAGTGTGAGTGAGCTGCGAGCGGGGAGTGTGAGTGAGCTGCGAGCGGGGAGTGTGGGTGAGCTGCGAGCGGGGAGTGTGAGTGAGCTGCGAGCGGGGAGTGTGAGTGAGCTGCAAGCGGAGTGTGAGTGAGCTGCGAGCGGGGAGTGTGACTGAGCTGCGAGCGGGGAGTGTGACTGAGCTGCGAGCGGGGAGTGTGAAAGAGCTGCGAGCAGGGAGTGTGAAAGAGCTGCGAGCGGGGAGTGTGAAAGAGCTGCGAGCGGGGAGTGTGAAAGAGCTGCGAGCGGGGAGTGTGAGTGAGCTGCGAGCGGGGAGTGTGAGTGAGCTGCGAGCGGGGAGTGTGAGTGAGCTGCGAGCGGGGAGTGTGAGTGAGCTGCGAGCGGGCAGTGTGAGTGAGCTGCGAGCGGGCAGTGTGAGTGAGCTGCGAGAGGGCAATGTGAGTGAGCTGCGAGAGGGCAGTGTGAGTGAGCTGCGAGCGGGCAGTGTGAGTGAGCTGCGAGCGGGGAGTGTGAGTGAGCTGCGAGCGGGGAGTGTGAGTGAGCTGCGAGCGGGGAGTGTGAGTGAGCTGCGAGCGGGGAGTGTGAGTGAGCTGCGAGCGGGGAGTGTGGGTGAGCTGCGAGCGGGGAGTGTGAGTGAGCTGCGAGCGGGGAGTGTGAGTGAGCTGCGAGCGGGGAGTGTGAGTGAGCTGCGAGAGGGCAGTGTGAGTGAGCTGCGAGCGGAGTGTGAGTGAGCTGCGAGCAGAGTGTGTGTGAGCTGCGAGCAGAGTGTGTGTGAGCTGCGGAGTGTGAGTGGGCGGGGAGTGCGAATTAGCTGCAAGTGGGGAGTGCGAGTTAGCAGCAAGGGGGGGTGTGAGTGAGTGGGGAGTGTGAGTGAGCTACAAGCAGGGAGTGTGAGTGAGCTGCGAGCGGAGAGTGTGAGTGAGCTGCGAGCGGAGAGTGTGAGTGAGCTGCGAGCAGAGTGTGTGTGAGCTGCGGAGTGTGAGTGGGCGGGGAGTGCGAATTAGCTGCAAGTGGGGAGTGCGAGTGAGTGGGGAGTGTGAGTGAGCTACAAGCAGGGAGTGTGAGTGAGCTGCGAGCAGAGTGTGTGTGAGCTGCGGAGTGTGAGTGGGCGGGGAGTGCGAATTAGCTGCAAGTGGGGAGTGCGAGTTAGCAGCAAGGGGGGGTGTGAGTGAGTGGGGAGTGTGAGTGAGCTACAAGCAGGGAGTGTGAGTGAGCTGCGAGCGGGGAGTGTGAGTGAGCTGCGAGCGGGGAGTGTGAGTGAGCTGCGAGCGGGGAGTGTGAGTGAGCTGCGAGCGGGGAGTGTGAGTGAGCTGCGAGCGGGGAGTGTGAGTGAGCTGCGAGCGGGGAGTGTGAGTGAGCTGCGAGAGGGCAGTGTGAGTGAGCTGCGAGCGGGGAGTGTGAGTGAGCTGCGAGAGGAGTGTGAGTGAGCTGCGAGCAGAGTGTGTGTGAGCTGCGGAGTGTGAGTGGGCGGGGAGTGCGAATTAGCTGCAAGTGGGGAGTGCGAGTTAGCAGCAAGGGGGGGTGTGAGTGAGTGGGGAGTGTGAGTGAGCTACAAGCAGGGAGTGTGAGTGAGCTGCGAGCGGGGAGTGTGAGTGAGCTGCGAGCGGGGAGTGTGAGTGAGCTGCGAGAGGGCAGTGTGACTGAGCTGCGAGCGGAGTGTGACTGAGCTGCGAGCGGGGAGTGTGACTGAGCTGCGAACGGGGAGTGTGAAAGAGCTGCGAGCGGGGAGTGTGAAAGAGCTGCGAGCGGGGAGTGTGAAAGAGCTGCGAGCGGGGAGTGTGAAAGAGCTGCGAGCGGGGAGTGTGAGTGAGCTGCGAGCGGGGAGTGTGAGTGAGCTGCGAGCGGGGAGTGTGAGTGAGCTGCGAGCGGGCAGTGTGAGTGAGCTGCGAGAGGGCAGTGTGAGTGAGCTGCGAGAGGGCAGTGTGAGTGAGCTGCGAGAGGGCAGTGTGAGTGAGCTGCGAGCGGGCAGTGTGAGTGAGCTGCGAGCGGGGAGTGTGAGTGAGCTGCGAGCGGGGAGTGTGAGTGAGCTGCGAGCGGGGAGTGTGAGTGAGCTGCGAGCGGGGAGTGTGAGTGAGCTGCGAGCGGGGAGTGTGGGTGAGCTGCGAGCGGGGAGTGTGAGTGAGCTGCGAGCGGAGAGTGTGAGTGAGCTGCGAGCGGGGAGTGTGAGTGAGCTGCGAGAGGGCAGTGTGAGTGAGCTGCGAGAGGGCAGTGTGAGTGAGCTGCGAGCGGAGTGTGAGTGAGCTGCGAGCAGAGTGTGTGTGAGCTGCGGAGTGTGAGTGGGCGGGGAGTGCGAATTAGCTGCAAGTGGGGAGTGCGAGTTAGCAGCAAGGGGGGGTGTGAGTGAGTGGGGAGTGTGAGTGAGCTACAAGCAGGGAGTGTGAGTGAGCTGCGAGCGGAGAGTGTGAGTGAGCTGCGAGCGGAGAGTGTGAGTGAGCTGCGAGCAGAGTGTGTGTGAGCTGCGGAGTGTGAGTGGGCGGGGAGTGCGAATTAGCTGCAAGTGGGGAGTGCGAGTGAGTGGGGAGTGTGAGTGAGCTACAAGCAGGGAGTGTGAGTGAGCTGCGAGCAGAGTGTGTGTGAGCTGCGGAGTGTGAGTGGGCGGGGAGTGCGAATTAGCTGCAAGTGGGGAGTGCGAGTTAGCAGCAAGGGGGGGTGTGAGTGAGTGGGGAGTGTGAGTGAGCTACAAGCAGGGAGTGTGAGTGAGCTGCGAGCGGGGAGTGTGACTGAGCTGCGAGCGGGGAGTATGAGTGAGCTGCGAGCGGGGAGTGTGAGTGAGCTGCGAGCGGGGAGTGTGAGTGAGCTGCGAGCGGGGAGTGTGAGTGAGCTGCGAGCGGGGAGTGTGAGTGAGCTGCGAGCGGGGAGTGTGAGTGAGCTGCGAGAGGGCAGTGTGAGTGAGCTGCGAGCGGGGAGTGTGAGTGAGCTGCGAGAGGAGTGTGAGTGAGCTGCGAGCAGAGTGTGTGTGAGCTGCGGAGTGTGAGTGGGCGGGGAGTGCGAATTAGCTGCAAGTGGGGAGTGCGAGTTAGCAGCAAGGGGGGGTGTGAGTGAGTGGGGAGTGTGAGTGAGCTACAAGCAGGGAGTGTGAGTGAGCTGCGAGCGGGGAGTGTGAGTGAGCTGCGAGCGGAGAGTGTGAGTGAGCTGCGAGCGGAGAGTGTGAGTGAGCTGCGAGCGGAGAGTGTGAGTGAGCTGCGAGCGGAGAGTGTGAGTGAGCTGCGAGCGGAGAGTGTGAATGAGCTGCGAGCGGAGAGTGTGAGTGAGCTGCGAGCGGGGAGTGTGAGTGAGCTGCGAGCGGGGAGTGTGAGTGAGCTGCGAGCGGGGAGTGTGAATGAGCTGCGAGCGGGGAGTGTGAGTGAGCTGCGAGCGGGGAGTGTGAGTGAGCTGCGAGCGGGGAGTGTGAATGAGCTGCGAGCGGGGAGTGTGAATGAGCTGCGAGCGGGGAGTGTGAGTGAGCTGCGAGCGGGGAGTGTGAGTGAGCTGCGAGCGAGGAGTGTGAGTGAGCTGCGAGCGGGGAGTGTGAGTGAGCTGCGAGCGGGGAGTGTGAGTGAGCTGCAAGCAGAGTGTGTGTGAGCTGCGGAGTGTGAGTGGGCGGGGAGTGCGAATTAGCTGCAAGTGGGGAGTGCGAATTAGCAGCAAGCGGGGAGTGTGAGTGAGTGGGGAGTGTGAGTGAGCTACAAGCAGGGAGTGTGAGTGAGCTGCGAGTGGAGTGTGAGTGAGCTGCGAGTGGAGTGTGAGTGAGCTGCGAGTGGAGTGTGAGTGAGCTGTGAGTGGAGTGTGAGTGAGCTGCGAGTGGAGTGTGAGTGAGCTGCGAGCGGAGTGTGAGTGAGCTGCGAGCGGAGTGTGAGTGAGCTGCGAGCGGAGTGTGAGTGAGCTGCGAGCGGGGTGTGAGTGAGCTGTGAGCGGGGTGTGTGAGTGGAGTGTGAGTGAGCTGCGAGCGGGGAGTGTGAGTGAGCTGCGAGCGGGGAGTGTGAGTGAGCTGCGAGCGGGGAGTGTGAGTGAGCTGCGAGCGGGGAGTGTGAGTGAGCTGCGAGCGGGGAGTGTGAGTGAGCTGCGAGCGGGGAGTGTGAGTGAGCTGCGAGCGGGGAGTGTGAGTGAGCTGCGAGCGGGGAGTGTGAGTGAGCTGCGAGCAGGGAGTGTGAGTGAGCTGCGAGCGGGGAGTGTGAGTGAGCTGCGAGCGGGGAGTGTGAGTGAGCAGCAAGTGTGAGCGAGCGGGGAGTGTGAATGAGCTGCGAGCGGGGAGTGTGAATGAGCTGCGAGCGGGGAGTGTGAATGAGCTGCGAGCGGGGAGTGTGAATGAGCTGCGAGCGGGGAGTGTGAATGAGCTGCGAGCGGGGAGTGTGAATGAGCTGCGAGCGGGGAGTGTGAATGAGCTGCGAGCGGGGAGTGTGAATGAGCTGCGAGCGGGGAGTGTGAATGAGCTGCGAGCGGGGAGTGTGAATGAGCTGCGAGCGGGGAGTGTGACTGAGCTGCGAGCGGGGAGTGTGAGTGAGCTGCGAGCGGGGAGTGTGAGTGAGCTGCGAGCGGGGAGTGTGAGTGAGCTGCGAGCAGAGTGTGTGTGAGCTGCGGAGTGTGAGTGGGCGGGGAGTGCGAATTAGCTGCAAGTGGGGAGTGCGAATTAGCAGCAAGCGGGGAGTGTGAGTGAGTGGGGAGTGTGAGTGAGCTACAAGCAGGGAGTGTGAGTGAGTTGCGAGTGGAGTGTGAGTGAGCTGCGAGCGGAGTGTGAGTGAGCTGTGAGCGGGGTGTGTGAGTGGAGTGTGAGTGAGCTGCGAGCGGGGAGTGTAAGTGAGTTGTGAATGAGGAGTGTGAGTGAGCGGGGAGTATGAGTGAACTGCGAGTGTTAGTGAGCAGGGAGTGTGAGTGGAGTGTGAGAGCTGCGAGCAGGAAGTGTGAGCGAGCTACAAGCAGGGAATGTGAGTGAGCTGCGAGTGGAGTGTGAGTGAGCTGTGAGCGGGGAGTGTGAGTGAGCTGTGAGCGGGGAGTGTGAGTGAGCTGCGAGCGGGGAGTGTGAGTGAGCTGCGAGCGGGAAGTGTGAGTGAGCTGCGAGCGGGAAGTGTGAGTGAGCTGCGAGTGGTTTGTTTCTAAGTGTGATTTGGCTTCAGTGAGTGGCGGTTTACTTTCCTGTTTTGTGTTGTCTCCATTAGTGATGTCGGCTCCATCACTGACAATGACGTCCCATGTATCCTTCAGCGGCTGTGTGAGCTGCGGACCGCCGTGCGACATGTGGCTGCGGACCGCCGTGCGACATGTGGCTGCGGACCGCCGTGCGACATGTGGCTGAACTGTGCTGACAGATTCCCTTTAACAGGGGTGTGTAGACTTTCTACAGTCACTGTGTACACACACAAATATGATCATGCACTTGGGCCGCAGGAATAAAATGTAAATTTATGTAATGAATGGTAAAACAGTCACTGAAAAAGACTTTGCTCACTAAAGTACAATATAGCCACACACCAGTGCCAGGCAGCTGCTGCCAAGGCAAATAAAATCATGGGATGCATTATAAGATGCCAAGACGCTGATGACGACAATAAAGTTTTCCTCTATACAAGTCACTACTGCAGCCAAACTTGTATACTGTGGACTGCACTAAGCCCTATGTATGAGGCCAGAGCTGCGCTAGAGCGGGTGTACTTATATACTGTGTACTGTCCTGAGTCCTTTGTATAAGGATAGAGCTGTGCTGGAGAGGGTGTACTTATATAATGTGTACTGTACAGACCACTGTGTATAAGGACAGAGCGGAGCTAGAGCGGGTGTACTTATATACTGTGTACTGTCCTGAGTCCTTTGTATAAGGATAGAGCTGTGCTGGAGAGGGTGTACTTATATAATGTGTACTGTACAGACCACTATGTATAAGGACAGAGCGGAGCTCGAGCGGGTGTACTTATACACTAGGTACTTGTTATGATTGTATAAGCACACTCACATGGGTAATGCACAAACCCAAGAGCTCCCTGTTCACACTAGGAAAGTCCCTAATCTACCCTTCACCTAACCTGATTTGTCCCTGCATGACCAGAGGTTGGCACCCTAAGAATACGCAATGGCACCCCCACTCAACGTCAGGTGTTGAATACCTCCCAATCATTCCTAGGCAGCTACTCCTTGCTAGCTAGCACAGCAGAATGGGAATGGACAACATTCCACCACTGCATAGTGCCAGCCACAGCAACGTCCTGCTTTGCCTGGCAACCAGAGAAATCAGTGAGAGACACGGCGTCCTGCGTACTCACATATTCTACAACACCAGAACGCGATGCTCCATAAGATTGGGACAGTCTCCGTGCATGCGTAGTAGCTCCGACTCCAGGGTTAGGACAATGGCAGCGCCTGAGACCGGAGTAACGTAGCACTGGACCTGCTCCATTCCCAGGTGGGAGTACAGAACCACCATTCCTAACAATACCCCCCTCCCGTGGAGAGACCTCCGGACTCTCTCCCACCCACTTTGTCCGAAAAGCTCTTATGGAACTCAGCAATGAGACGATGGGCATGTATATTACCTCTCGAGACCCAGGACCTCTCCTCAGGACCATACTTCTTCCAATGAATCAAATACTGAATGGAGTTCCGAAGTCTACGAGAGTCCACAATACTTTCTATCTCAAATTCCTCAGTATTATCTACCATAATGGAAGGAGGAGGATACTGGGTCACAAGCGGAGTAACCACCTTCTTTAATAATGTCTGGTGAAAAACATTCAGAACCCGCATAGAGGAAGGCAGGCCTACCCGAAAAGCCACCTTATTGACAACCTCAATAATGGGAAATGGTCCTATAAACCTGGGTACAAGCTTAGGAGATGGTACCTTAATCTTGAGATTCTTAATAGACACCCAAACTCTGTCCCCCACTCTGAGTTTGCAACCTTGCTGACGACGCTCATCAGCCTGCCTCTTCATGCTCTTCCTGTCACGCACAGTGTGGGAAAGACTAAGTGCAACACAAAGGGATGAGGGGAAGGAAGCCCAGACACTAGGGAAAGGGGGAGTGGAGACCCCTAGGCAGATCTAATAATACCCTGTGTGAAAATATTCAAGGTAATCCCATGTCAATCACAGTGCACTGTTTGGCAGGGTTACAGAGATCTCCATGTACAGTGCAATCCGACACTTTTGAATACATGTGCAGCAAGCAGAAGGGAGGGGGCGGAGGAGCAGGGGGGTGACAAATCCCACAGCAGCTGCACAGGATTTGTCCCTTCCTTCCCCCATGCCATGTGCTCCTTTGTGTGAACTACTTAATTCAACAGCGATTTATGGGAAGACGTATGTCCGAGTGATACACAAAATAGATTTTTGGAAACCTAAAAGAATGGAGATCTCACCATTCCTTTCTTCACCGCCCAGCAAGCAAGGATAGGGAGATATGCAGCACAGCCTTTCTGAAGCCCCTAGGGCCACTGTGTTTGGTCTCCACGAGTAGCAGGGGCCCGGCTAGATCCGATGACACCAGAACCAGCTCCCTAGGATCGTCCAGTAAGGAAGTATAGCCCATCTTAGTTTTTGGGAATCTGTAGCTGGGAGAGAACCGGGGTGAAGGCTTGGGCTAGAGCAGGGGGCAGTAGGGGGAGTGACTCAGAGAGTTTAAAGATCTCTGTAGCTAGAGCCAATTGTCTTTTCCTGGGGAAGTTGGGACGTCAAGTTGTGTGGGAAAAGTCCTGCAACAACCAGAGGGCCTGCACGCCTCCCATGTGGCAGCCCTTCCCCAGAAAGCCAGGCCTTTCCATCTAAACCGGTAACTGACTTGTAACAACTGCTTTATATCTTTTGCACCCATGGTTTTGTTTGCAACTCTGACCACTGTGTATGTATAACCCTTATGTATATAGTGCATTGTTTAGTGTGCCCTTAAGGAGATTAAATATATAAATTTAACCTTGGGCTGTTCTTTTATCTTGATCCACGAACCTTACGTCTGTTATTCGGTCCAACGAACATGCTACCAGGCTGGTTTCTAGCCCGATATAGTCCGTTATATCAAATAGAAACTGGTGGCAGCTCTCCCAGGCCGACCAGGCTCAGCTTCACTGGAGCTAGTGAACGAAGCACCTCAGCCTGTCAGGGTTGTGGGCGAGTGTGGTGCCACATCAGTGACTGAGTGGGCCTCCTCTCCTCACTCCCTGGTGTCTTCCTGTACCCGTGTGGACAGGGGGTGTCTGTGCAGAACTGTACTAATCTGACCTTACGCGTCCTTGAGGGGGTGTAGAACGTCACGTAGGTGCAAAGGGTAGATCAGTACCATGTGCTCCGTCTGACATAATTGCGACGTCAGGCGGGAGGCGGGGTGTGGATCTATCACAATTGGTGGCAACAGCGAGATTCTGTGGGGTCTCCCTGTTGCCGTTTCTTCCCACCCTGCCTACCCTATCATCCTTATATTGGTTCCATACCAATTGCCGAGCAGGAAGCCTAAGCCCTGTATATTCCTAGAGCTAGGCCCTGGATAGGAAGGGAGAATGAGCACTGGTTATTCCTCACTATAACTAAAGACAACAAGGGAGACAAACAAGGGGGGATAACTTAGCTTGAGCAAACTCCAGAGAGATAACACCAAACATCCTCCAAGACACAAGAGAGGAAATAAGCCGACTGCTATAGCTCCAAGGGAAAATGTGAATATCACCGGCGACTCCCTGTAGCAGACTGAGAGTTTATAAACACCCAGGCCAAGGTGTGTCAATCAGAGCAGGAGGGAGGTTGCCACTGGGTCCAAAAGTCAGAAGGATTAAGAAGGCTTCTGCGATGCCAAACGCAGAAACCTTCTGGAGCCAGATGCAGAGCGACTGTCTGTTACATCTGACACACGCGTGACACTCCCCTGCTTTCTTGAGATGGATATGGATTCCCCCCAACCCCTCCGGAGGCAATGGAGTGAATGGGTAACTGAGCTAAAGGAGCCAAATGGTATTGTTTAGAAAATCGGTCCACAATAACCCACGCCGTAGTCATACCCTTGGAGTCAGGGAGATCCGTAATGAAGTTCATGGGTATGTGGGACCAACGAGGTACAGGAATGGGCAAAGGGAGAAGTTTACCTGCCGGGGTGACATGAGGTACCTTGTTCCTGGCACAGATCTCACATGCCTTAACATAAGCATCAACATCCTTACACAAGGACGTCCACCACTACTTTCTGCTCAAGTCCCCTTAATGCCCGGGTGGAAAGCTGTGACCGAGTCACGACATTCTTTGAGTAAGCGCAAACGTAACTGCACCGGAACGAATAATTTATCATGATGTTTGCTGGACGGAGTCATCCCCTGAGCCTTAACCACCTCCCAAGCTAAATTGACAGAAGAGACAACAATGCCCTTTGGAAGAATGAAATTAGGTTCCGTAATTTCAGACTCACTAGAACAAAGATTCTGAGAGAGAGCATCAGCCCGAACATTCTTGGTCCCAGGGAGGTAGGAGATCAAAAAATTGAATCTGGTTATAAACAAGACCCATCAGGCTTGTCTTGAGTTCAGTCTCTTAGCATTCTCTAAAAAAAAAAAAAAAGATTCTTATGGTCAATGAGCACCGTGAATGGGTGCTTAGCTCCCTCAAGGAGAAGCCTCAACTCTTCCAGAGCTAACTTTATGGCAAGAAGTTCACGATTGCTGATGTCATAATTGAGCTCTGGAGGAGAGGAGAATTTCCGAAAAAAAAAAAAGCACAAGCCTCAACTGCCTTAGAGTGGTGGAACCCTGGGAGAGCACCGCTCTCACCCCTACCTCAGAGGCATCCAGTTGCACCACAAAAGGCTTATTGACATCAGGCTGGACCAAAACTGGAGCGGAGGAAAAGGCCTTCTTAAGTGTATTAAAGGCCTTAATGGCCTCCAGTCCCCAATTAGACACATCTGCCCCCTTATCGGTGAGGGGTCTCACCACCTTGGAAAAACCCTTAATAAACCTCCGGTAATAATTGGCAAACCCCAAAAAATGCTGCAATCACTTGAGGTTAACCGGTTGTGCCCATTCCAACACCGCCCTTCTCAGGGTCCATCCGAAACACCATGGAGGACAGAATGAGTCCCAGGAACCCTAACTCCTGCACCTCGAAAACACATTTTTCTTTTTTGGCATAAAGAAAATGATCCTCCAATATTTTCAGGACGGTGCGCACATGGTCCCTCTGCGCAGTCAGGTCTCTGGAGAAGATGAGGATATCATCGATGTAAACAATGACATGAATACCCAAAAGATCACAGGAAATATCTTTTACAAGCGTCTGAAACACAGCTGTAGCATTACAGACCCCAAAGCGCTGATGTGAACAAGATTGTAAGCCCCCAGAGATCTAGCTTAGTAAACCAACTTGCCCCTACCAGTTGGTTAAAGAGGTCAGGGATGATTGGGAGACGGTACTGATTACGTACAGTTATGCGCTTGAGCTCACGATAGTCAATACATGGTCTCAAACTGCCATCCTTTTCGGCCACAAAAAAGAACCCTGCTCTAACCCTAACCCTAAACAGGGATTTAGAAGGGCGGATAAACCCATTTTTCAAATTTTCCAGAATATATTTCCTCTTGGGTTCTGACAGGTTAAAAATTCTTCCCTTAGGTACCTTTGCCCCCTCAATGAGCTGGATGGAACAGTCATAAGTTCTATGTGAAGGTCATTTCTGGGAGGCCTCTTCGTACAACACCTGTGGGACTCTGCCACATACCAAGAGACCTGGGAGGTGGAACCTACTACCTTAGGGGGCTTGATAATACAAAGAGATTGGCAATTGGAGGACCACTTAACAATATCCCCTCTTTGCCAGTCAATAATAGGGTTATGGGTGCGAAGCCAAGGGAGACCTAACACCACAGCAGTAGAAAGATCCTGTAAAATAAAAAAGCATGCCTCTTCCTAATGAAGACAACCTGTGGTGATAGATACTGGTTCGGTGGTGCGATACCCAATACACTTGGCAAGGGGAGAATTATCAAGAGGCGATAATGTTATAGAAGCATCCAACTCCTTGGCCACTGCAGCATTTAAAAAACTTATCTCAGCCCCGCAATCAACAAAAACATAACCCCCCACACTCTTACCGCTAAATGTGATAACAATGGTGTCAGGAAAACTTGCCGGCCGGTGGGTGCCGCTCTCTGGCACCCCTTTACCTCTCAGGTCAGTCAAGGTACTGCACCTAGAGTCAGTAGTGCCAGGAAGCTGCCACCAGCGGGGGAAGACACTGTGGGGTGTGTGTTGTCCCTTACAAGTCACTAATCCGTGACGCCACGATACGGGCACAGCTCTCTGGCGCCCCGTTGCCTCTCAGGTCAGTCAAGGTACTGCACCTAGAGCGAGTGGTTGCCGGAGAGGCCGTCCTGTAGCCCACTGGGTATTTGAGGCCCTCTGCAGTGAGGGCGGTATATATATATTCCCCTGGCTGCGCCAGTAATATATATCCACACCTCCGACCGGCACTGCCAGCCTTCCTCAAATCCCATAGATGGTATGCTGCCACCAGTTCTCGTTTGATACAAGTCCGTTAAAAGACTGATATCGGGTCAGGAACCAACCCGGTAGCGTTTATGGCTTTGGGGAGGAGAGCGATTACAGAACAAAAGAAACAGAACTATTAAATTTTATATTTAATCCAAAAGGGAGGCAGTGTTTAGGAAAAATATATACAAGGATGTTACAAAGGGGACATTAAAATACATATGCAGATACATAAAATAAACAGGAGGAAAGAGAAGATAAATTACTTACACTATACGATCGCGGAGACGATTCGATATAGGTGGAGGAGGGGCTATCCAGATTATGCTGTTATTGAACAGGACCCGTTGCTTATAATTCTTATTCCCCCCAGCAATGAGTGCTTCTGTCTTCCCCCTGATTACTTTATACCTAAGGAGAGACCTGGCCACACGCCCCTTGCGGTGACATCATGTGGGCCGGTCTTCAGCCTGTAGATTTTTATTAGAAATGCTGACTTTTGCGATAACTTATCACTCGTTAATCGCAGAAGCTCGCAAACTACGCCATATTTTCCCTCATGATTTTATCTTTATTTTGACATCACGCATCACATCACTGCAGTCTGCTATTCCGGGTTGGTTACGGCCAGGGAAAGTGACCTACATAATCCGGGGCTGATTTGGTCACTACACATATGGGTCCCGTTACTGTCGGACCTATAGAACTCATATTATTTCATAACTAATATCGGAGTCAGTTCGTCTACAAACTTTCCTTTGTGGCTTGGGATCTAGTCTTCTCAAGTACACGTAAATTAGTGCAACCCTGCGGTTGTAATTACCCCCTGCTCTCTCAGAGACAAGAGGCTTGGTTCCCTAACGAAGTTTTAACACTTCTTCCCTGGCCGTGTGTGAATAACTATTTATCAGTCGTGCGTTAATTGGGGCTTTGTGCTGGCAGAAGGAGTGGGTGAGGGAGGGGTTGAACAGGTGTGTCACGCAGATGGAAGGACATTTTCCTGATATTAATATTTTCCTTACATCTCCCCCTCTTTGAGGTGGAGTAAGGGGTGATTTGCAGATCGCCCCTTTAAGACAACCTCCTCGGTCTCTCCTTGACGGGACAGCCCGTCGGCGTTGCCATGTTCACTACCCTTCTTGTGCTGAATGGTAAAATTGTACTGCTGTAGAGCCAGACTCCACCGCAGTAGTTTACCATTGTCACCGGACACCCGGTGCAGCCAGCTGAGGGGGTTGTGGTCAGTCACTATGGTGAAGTTGCGCCCGTATAGATAGGGCTGCAGCTTCCGCAGGGCCCACACTATAGCGAGGCACTCCTTCTCCACAGTGGCGTAAGCCACTTCCCGGGGTAAGAGCTTGCGGCTGAGAAACATCACCGGATGCTCTTCCCTCTGCCCATTTACCTGAGCACAGCGCCCAGGCCAAACGCACTGGCGTCCGTTTGGACTACAAACCGCCGGGTGAAGTCCGGGGCCTGCAGTACTGGGGAACTGGCCAGGGCAGCTTTCAGCGCCATGAAGGACCGCTCACAGTCAGCTGTCTAGTCGACTGTCTGCGGCAGCTTCTTTTTCGTGAGGTCGGTCAGAGGCTTAGCAAGGGCACTATAGTTGGGAACAAACTTCCTATAGTACCCTGCCGTACCCAAGAAGGACATCACCTGCTTCTTAGTTTTGGGGGAGGGCCAGGAGGTGATGGCATCAACCTTCCCGGGCTCTGGCTTCAGAGTTCCGCCACCCACTCTGTGTCCGAGGTACTGCACCTCCGTCATGCCTACCTGACACTTTGCAGGCTTTATAGTCAACCCAGCGCCATGGACCCGCCTGAGCACCTGCTCCAGGTGCGCCAGGTTTTCCTCCCAGGTGGGACTGAAGACAGCAATGTCATCCAGGTACGCAACCGCGAACCCCTCCAGTCCCTCGAGCAGCTGGTTAACTAATCGTTGGAAAGTGGCAGATGCATTCCTCATGCCAAAGGGCATGACGAGGGATTCATACAGCCCGAACGGTGTAATGAAGGCGGACCTCTCCTGGGCCTCCTGAGTCAGAGGAATCTGCCAGTATCCTCGACTCAGGTCCATGATGGTCAAGTACCTTGCCCCGGCTAAGCGATCCAGCAGCTCATCGATGCGTGGCATCGGGTACGCATCAGGAGCTGTGATTGCATTTAGCCTCCTGTAGTCCACGCAGAACCGGGTGGTCCGGTCCTTTTTTGGGACCAGGACTACAGGTGAGGCCCAGGCACTTTTTGACCGCTGGATCACCCCTAGGTCCAACATCTCATCTATCTCCGCCTTCATGTCTTTCTGCACCTCTAGAGGGACCCGGTAAGCGGATTGACGGACTGGGGGTGACTCCCTGTGTCCACCTGGTGGACAACGAGCTGCGTCCTCCCGGGGACACCCGTGAAGAGGGTCAAGTAAGGCCGGAACACCTCTCGCAGCTGGGACTTCTGGTCTGTGGATAGCTGTGGGTTGAATTCCGCGTCCTCAATAGACCCTCCGTCCCGGGCGGCGGCCAGTAAGTCCACCAGGACTTCTGTCTCGCCTTCTTCGGGGATGCTACATACAGGGAGGGCGCAGGCTTCCCTGTCATGATGAGCTTTCATCATGTTGACGTGGAAGACCTTCTGCCTCTTCCTGGCATGGTCAATGGTGACCACGTAGTTCACGTCATTGAGGCGCTGGCATATGGGGTATGGGCCTTCCCAAGCCGCCTGAAGCTTGTTCTGGGTCATTGGGACAAGGACCCACACCTTCTGACCCACTTCGTACGCCCGCTCCCGGGCGTTCCGGTCGTACCACAGCTTCTGGTTGGCCTGGGCCTGCACCACATTCTCATGCACCAGCTGCGTCATTGCCCGCATTTTGTCACGGAGCCGCATGACATATTCTATGACGGAGACTTCGGGGGTGTTCAGTAGAGATGAGCGTTGTTCTACTCGAACTGTTCGCCAATCTCAAATTCGAGCTGTTTTGGGCGGTGTTCGAGCCGGTCGGCGAACACGAACAATTTGAGAAAAATTCGGCTGTTCGAGGTTATGTTCGATAACTGTTCGTGCACCAAAATCATAACTGGATTTTTTCTCAGTAATGATGAAAATTAATGTTAATACGCAGTTTGAGTGTACAGCGGGGCGGGGGGAGGGGCAGGGGATGGATCTCTGCAGGAACAATGAAGATCTCCATTTTTTTTTCTCTTTCCCGCATTTGCAGTGGGGAGGTGCAATCTGTCAGCCTATCAGCAGCGCACACACGGAGCGAAGTGCTTTTTTTCACACAAGCAAGGGCATGTGTCATTGGCAGTGTATGTCACATGTCCTTGCCCTATAAGACCAAGCCATTTTCCCCGTCGCCACCATTTTCTCACTGCTGCAGCTGCGTGTTAGACGGCACCGCTGTTGCTGTGTGCGCTATACCTTGTTAATTTCAAGCCAATTTTCGCACAAATATACAGATAGCTTGGGAGTAGGGAATAGTTGTGATTGCAGTCCTTTTAAGGACTAGGTTACAGCATTTCCTACGACTTTTATCAGGCAGGTCTGTGCTCTTAAATAGATAGATTGTGGGAGTAAAGACTAATTGTAATTGGAGTCCTTTTCAGGACTAGGTTACATGAGTTCCTATCAGTTTTTGCCAGGCAGGTCTGTGCCAGTGCTGTGCAAGTTTTTTTCACAGCATTTGGCTGAATCTAGCAAAGCTAATCCTTTTTGGCCTATTGCAGAGTGTGTTAGTCAGTGGAGTAGCCTATCTGTGTTGCAAGATATACCACCTGTGTATAGAATACCAATTTTTTTACTGCACCTAGTGAAGTAAAATCTTTTGGGCATAGCATCATTCTATTAGTCCATCTATACTGACCTCCATCAGGTTGCAAACTGAATATAATTTTTTTCTTCATTTAGCTCTGAAAAAATATTTGGGCTTCTAGCAGTGTGTGGGACTTGTTCTATTAGTCCTTCTATACTGACCTCCAGCAGGTTGCAAATTAAAAATAATTTTTTCTGCATCTAGCTCTGAAAAAATATTTGGGCTTCTAGCAGTGTGTGGGACTTGGTCTATTAGTCCATCTATACTGACCTCCATCAGGTTGCAAATTAAAAATAATTTTTTTCTGCATCTAACCCAGCCAATAGTTTTGGCCTAATACCACAGTTTGGCCACTCAGCTCTGCTCGGTTACCATCCATTGTTTTTTTGTGCAAACAACTCCAGAGTTGTGAATTAGTTAACCACCAAAATGAGTGGAAAAAGGCCTGCTGCTGGTGGAAAGGGGAATAGGCGTGTTGGGAAGGGGAAAAAAGGTTGTGTCCGTGGGGTAGGTGCAGAAGAAAGACCATCTTCCAGCCAAACTAAAATGTCTACTTCTTTTAGCGGACAATGTGATAAGATCCCTTTCTTACGGCCACGCCAATCGCTACAAATTCCAGATGAGGCACAAAAACAGCAGGTGCTTCAACGGATATCAAGTGCTCCTTTAAGTGGGCTCTCCTCCACATCAACTTCAACATCACAAATACTCCAGTCCTCAAAGGTGTCACCCCAATCGCACTTGCTTCCTCACAGCTCCCAAATCTCCAGCTGCCCGTCTGAGTATGAGGTAGAACAGATGGTTGAGTCTGCAGAGCTGTTTACTCATACTATAGCCTGGGAATCAGAGGTCGACTCCAGCGCTTCTGTGAATCCAGACGAGGAAATGATCTGCACTGATGCCCAGAATCTTTATGAGTCGGATCCAGGACCAGACGCAGAAGGTTCTGACCATAATGTAGACCCTCATTCCCAAACTGTAACTCCTGTTGGTGGAGACAATGAGGAAGACGATGATAAGACTCAAATACCTGATTGGAGCGACAACTTTAGTTTTTTGTCAGGGCAGGAACAGGTTGGCTCTGAGGACGACGGGTGTGATAACGCACAGGGTGATGATGATGAGGTCGGAGATCCCACTTACTGTCAACCCACAGTCAGCCAAGAGATGAGGTCAGCAGAGGAGGTGGAGGAAGATGCTAGTGACGACGAGGTCAGGTTGCGCCTTCCTGGACAGAGACGTAGTACTGGAAGCACGTCAACAACTGCATCCTCAAACACAACTCTGCCTCTCACCACAAGTCGTGGTGGCTCTTCAGGTCGCATGGGTGCTAAGCCTTGCATAGCCTGGGCATTTTTTCAGATCGATAAAGATGACCCAACTCGTGTTATCTGTAACATTTGTCAGCAAAAGCTAAGTAGAGGCCAAAAAATACATAGTTTGAGTACTTCATGCATGAACCGGCACATGGACATGAAGCATAAGTTGCAGTGGGAAGCTCAGTGTGCTACAATGCGGCCTAGCCTGCCGGGCCAACCACCGTCTGCCATATCTTGTGCATCCGCGGCCTCTTCATCCTCTGTGACTGGGGGGACAGCAGTCACACCTGTTTTGGGGCACAGACCTGCCACCTCTTTACCCGCAACAGCCAGCGTGATTGGCAGGTCATCATTTTCTTTGGAGGTGGTAACACCAGCTGGTGTTGAGCGCTGTCCGACATCGATAGCACCACCTTTGGATCAAGGCAACCTAACATGTCCGCCTGCATCTTCCTCACAGACCGGCAGTTTGCCGGGGACACCCTTATCAACCCCGTCTAAGCACAATAGCCAGCCCTCGGTCCCTCAGATGTGGACAAGTAAAAGACCATTTCCTCCTAGCCATGAGAAAGCTAAGAGGTTGAATTTCACCATCTGCAAGTTCTTGGCTACAGAAATGCTGCCTTTCCGCCTGGTGGACACAGAGGATTTTCGAGACCTTATGTCCGTCGCAGTGCCCCAGTACCCCAGTACCAGATGCCCAGTCGGCACTACTTCTCAAAGAAAGGTGTGCCTGCGCTCCACCAGCATGTCGCACACAACATCACCGCTTCTTTGAGAAACTCTGTGTGTGACAGGGTGCATTTCACCACAGACACTTGGACGAGTAGGCATGGACAGGGGCGTTACATGTCGCTGACTGGGCACTGGGTAACTATGGTGACAGCAGGACAAGGGGCTGCTGTCCAAGTCTTGCCGTCCCCACGAGTTGTGCGTCAATCCTCTTTATGTCAAAGTTCCTCCACTGCTTCTGCCTCCTCAACCTCCTCTCGGTCTTCCACCTGCACCCAAAGCCTGTCTGGTCATGCCACAAGCTTTCTAACTGCGCAGAAGGGATCCTGCACACCTCCTTAATATGCTGGCAGTAGGGCTCAACGTCATCAGGCGGTTTTTACATTGAAATGTCTGGGAAATGTGAGTCACACAGCTGAGGAGTTGTGGTCAGCTCTGGAGAACCAATTTCATGAATGGTTGTCTCCACTGGACCTGAAACCAGGGAAGGCCGTGTGCGACAATGCTGCAAACCTGGGTGCGGCCCTTCGCCGGGGCAATGTCACACACGTGCCTTGTATGGCTCACGTGTTGAACCTGGTTGTCCAGCAATTTTTAGCCCACTATCCCAGACTAGATGGCCTTCTGCAGAGGGCACGGTCGCTGTGTGCTCACTTCCGCAGTTCGCATCCCGCAGCTCAGCGATTTACATCTCTACAGAAGTCGTTGGGCCTGCCACTTCACCGGCTAAAATGCGATGTGCCTACCCGGTGGAATTCAACTCTGCACATGTTGCAGCGACTGTGGCAGCACCGACAAGCCCTGGTGCAATACGTTCTGACGTATAGCCTGGGCCAACGAGATTCAGAGGTGGGGCAAATCACGCTGGAGGAGTGGTCTCAGATCAGGGACCTATGCACCCTTCTGCACAGTTTTGAAATGGCGACGAAGATGTTTAGTGCTGACGATGCCATTATCAGCATGACTATTCCGGTGATTTACATGCTGGAGCACATGTTAAACAGAATTCGGAGTCAGGTGGTGGCACAAGAGGAGGTGGAGGAAGTAGAGGAGGAGGAGTTGTATGCGGAAGGGCTAACATCTGCAAGGTCCAGACGGTCGGCAGCACCAGGGCGGCAGGCATGTGAGGGTGGGGGAGATGATTTTACCAGGGCGCATGGTAGCAGCCAAACTAGTGAGGAAGGTGCAGGAGCCCAGGAAGAAGTGGAGGACGAACTGATGGAAGACTCATCAGATGAGGGAGACCTTGATCACATTTCTGTTGTGCGAGGTTGGGGGGAGAGGACAGAGGAAGGAAGCATGATTGTTACCTCGCCACCAACACAACAGGGACTTGGTGCTCCTGGATGCGCAACACACATGAGTGCCTTCTTGCTGCACTACCTGCAACATGACCCTCGAATTGTGAGAATTAGAAATAATCCTGACTACTGGGTTGCCACACTGTTAGATCCCCGGTACAAAAGTAAATTTGCAGAAATTATTCCTGCCATAGAAAGGGATGCACGCATGCAGGAGTATCAGCAGAGACTGTTGCAGAATCTTACATGTGCTTTTCCACAAAATACCAGTGGTGCACGTAGTGAATCTCACAGTTCCAACTTGCCAACCGTGGTCTGTATGGAGTTGTTCAATAAAGGGCCCAAAATTAAGATAACATAGATGGGAGAGGTCTCTATGAATAGGAATTCCTAAGTATTTGATACCCTGTGAGGGCCAGGCAAAGGGAAAGTTGGACTGGATGGAATCCTATATGGATTTAGGGAGGGAGACATCGAGGGCCTCAGACTTCGCTGCATTGATTTTAAAATTTTACCATGTAACAAAGTGATCTATTTCAGCCATAACAGCAGGGATGGATATATGTGATTGAGTGATATATACTAGGACATCATCGGCAAATAGAGAGCACTTGTACTCGGTGCCTCCCACCTCAATCCACCTAATATTGGGGTTATGGCGAATTGATGAGAGCAGGTGCTCCGTCACTAGGATGTATAAGAGAGGGGACAGAGGACATCACTGCCTTGTCCCATTGGTGATTGTGAAAGGTGATGAAAATGTTCTGACGCACCCCCTGGGCCTTGGGACACCCGGAGCCGGACCCTTTTTGGTGGATGCTGGTGGTTGTAGTCTCCGTGGCGGCGATCCGGTTCCGTGGCTCAGGGCGGTCAAACCAGTGGCGGAACTATTTATGTGGTTTTGATGTTTAAATGTCCGACTACGCCACCCGTGGATTGCGGTCAGAGTGAACCGCCGCTACAGGGCAGACCGCTAAGGCTGGTGTTGTGGGTGCAGCAGAGCGTAGCATAACTCCCCACGGGAGGAGTATAGCCTCAGGGCAGTGTATGCGGAGGATGGGGGTGATGGTGCAGGGCAGCAGCAGTAACGACACGGAGTCAGTGATGCAGTTCAGGGCCTTTACTCACAGTTCTTATTATCCAGACCACGTCTGCAGGTAACGGCTGCCCACGTCGTACTGTGCTCACCAGGTGAGGGGCTCAGACAACTCCCAGATAACTTTGGAGCGCTTCACAGGACCCCCTTTGTGTGTCCTTTGTCTGGCCTTTCTTACCAACACTTCTGTCCGGCTGCCTCGGGCCTCCTCTTGGTAAACTTGGCGCCAGTTTCCCTGACCCTATGTGGTGCCTTCCTAGCGGGTGGAGCAAGGGGCTGCGCCACATAAAATGTCAGAGCCTCCGGTTTCTAGCTGAGGGTCGTTTCCTGCCTCCACTAGTTCGGGGACCGGTCTCCCCCTTTGGCCTGACCCCTCCACGCAGGTGGATTCGGGCGTGCGGTGGCGACTCGCCCGTCCGCACCCCTGGGATCCCTTCATTCCTCGTTCCTGGAGCCTTCTCCGCTCCTCTTCCTTCCTTCTCCCTCTTGCAGGCCTGGGCCTCTGTTACTAGGCCCGCCTCCGGAGCAGAGCTCATGCAGAGCCCCTGCTCCCTGCCACTTCTGCTCAGACTTCTCTGCACTGAACTAAGATGGTGCCCACCTTTTATACTCCCTTCTCAATGCACCCAGGAACTGCTTCCTCCCTGCTCCTGCACTGCAGGGTTCCCCTTCCTCAGTGTTCCCTCCCCCCACTCCAGCCAGGGACAGGGACTGTCGTGCCCATCTCAGGGGCATATTGGTCGCCCTGCCCCACGGCAATGTGGTGTAATGCATGCAGGTGTCGGGTCCTGATCCACACTCCATCCTTATCTGAGAGTGAGATATCACACCTCTGGGTGAGGTGCAATACGTCTGTAGCAACCGAGCCCTCGGTGCTACAGTTCCATTTATCTTCAGCCTAGGTGACGTATTGTGATACAGGGCCGTGATTTTGGCTATAAAAGGGTCCCCTAGACCCCTACCCCAAGCTTTTTAAGAGAATCATATATGGCGTGCCAGGAGACTCTATGGAATGCTTTCTCAGCATCCAACGAGAGTATCTACTTACAAATTTTTAACTGCATCTAGCCCAGGAAATACTTTGTGCCTAGTAGCAGTGTCTGCTAGTCAGCGGATTATCCCGGCTGTTAAGCAAGCTACACCACCTGTAGTTTGGACACTTAATTTTTTCAAAGGAAATGCTTCGGGACCACGGGATACTTAGTGAAGAGCATCAGGAGGCACCCCAAGGCATAGGGGCTGGGACTGGCACTAGGATGCCTTGCGGTGGACAGCCGAGCTCGATCCTTATAAAAGCTTTTTAACTGCAGCAGCTTTAGTGGACGCTACTGGAGCTGGAATTACGCGGCTGCTGGCATGAGACTTGCCCTCCAATAGATCCTTGTAAATGGATTTAAAGTGTATTCATTCAAATTAGAGGGACAATTTAAATTAAAAAGCTTAGAGCTGCCTCCACCACAGGGGGGCTCTCTCGACCCACCAGCGGACAGGCACCAGTATTGGGAGAGGGGGGCTGGCCGTCAGGGTTCACCGCGGCTCTGGCACAAACCCGGCGACACGGAGGTGGCACGGGCAGGAGCGGACTGGCCGTCTCGGCTTCTCACTTTTTGGATTTTAGAAGGGCATGACATGCCTATATCTGTGTCTCCCCCTCCTTTTACTCCTCCACCTCTTTTCTTTTCGCATGACTATATGTACTTGTCACTTTTCCATGTGTTAGTTGTGTCTTCTGAGCAGTTTGTCAGCTTTTGGACACCTTTGAAGGTGTTTTCTATGTGTTTCTATGTGTTTTTGTTTGCCTGCCATTGGTTTTAACGGTGTTCGAAGGTGTTCGACGAACAGTTCGACGAACAGTTCGGCGAACACACGGGTGTTCGACGAACCGAACCGAACTCGAACACTACGGGGGTGGCTCAACACTAGTGTTCAGTTCCCCTTCCCAGGATTCTCTCACCAGACCAAGGGGTCCCCGGACTCGTCTGCCATACAGGAGCTCGAAGGGGGAGAACCCCGTTGAGGCCTGTGGTACCTCTCTGTAAGCAAAGAGCAGGTGTGGGAGGTACCGCTCCCAGTCGCGCCCATGTGACTCGACCAGCATCTTAAGCATCTGCTTAAGGGTACCATTGAATCGTTTACACAAACCATTGGTCTGTGGGTGATATGAACTTGATACCAGGTGCTGCACCTGCATTTTCTTACAGAGAGCTTCCATTAGGCGAGACATGAACTGAGTCCCCTGGTCGGTGAGCATCTCTCTAGGAAATCCTACCCGTGAAAAAATGGCCAGCAGGGCATCCGCCACCTTATCGGCTCGAATGGAGGACAGAGCTACTGCCTCCGGGTACCGAGTAGCATAGTCTACCACAGTAAGGATGAACTGCTTTCCAGAGCTGCTGGGGATGGCCAGCAAGCCAATGATGTCCACAGCAATCCTCTGGAACAGCTCCTCTATCACGGGCAAAGGGATCAGGGGAGCCTTGGGGGCACGCCCCGACTTCCCCACTCTTTGGCACGTGATACAGGAGCGGCAGTAGTTGGCAATGTCTGTCCCCATTTGGGACCAATAGAAGTGGTGAGACAGCCAGGCCTTTGTTTTGCGGCCCCCCAAGTGTCCGGCCAAAGGAATCTCATGGGCAACCCGCAACAACTCCTCCCTAAACTGATAGGGCACGACCAGCTGTCTCTCCCTCATCCACTCCTGTTGGGGGTTACAGGGGACCGTTTCTCGGTACAACCTCCCCTTATCCCAGAATACCCTCTCCTTATCGGTTTCGGAAATGGGCTTCTCTGCGAGGTCCCTTAATGCCTCTAGGCTGACATCTGTGCACAGAGCCGCCTGGAACTCCTGGCTGGAGGTAGCCAGAAGCGACGTTAGGGCCCCAACCTCACTGGAACCATCTGGGACCGGCTCTGGGTCCACAGCCGGTTCTGTTGTCCCACCATGGGATGAGGGCCCGGAAGGCAGCGCATCCGGGTGACAGCGGCTATGTAGGCCGTCTTCCCGGAGGACAACAAACCCTTACCATCAGCCTGACAGGCTGGTGGCACGGCCTCCCCACCGTCCCCCAATATGTCAGGAGCTGTGCCAGTCATGGGGCAGCTGTCACCGGCCAGGTCACAGTCCGTCGTGACACTGGGCGGCGGCACGGGACCACTGGCTTCAAGGTTCCCGGGCTTGCTCCCATCGCCCTCAGCACTCATGCTAGCTCCGTCTTGGGGGTCCTCAGCAACATCACCCCGCGGGGCGACGTGGCTGAGCACTCCGTTACCACAATGCATATCATCATTATACATCATATTAGCGTTCATATCACTGGCATTATCATCACAGACGTATCACAGGCATTAAATGACATATCAGATCCGGGAGGGTTGTCAGGAACATATTGGGCAATCAACCGTCCCAGATCAGTCCCCAATAAAACATTGGTCGGGAGGTTCTCTGACACCCCCACCTCCCGCAATCCCCTCCCCGCATCCCAGTCTAGGAAAACCCGGGCCATGGGCAAAGGACGGTGAATACCCCCAATCCCGGTGACAGTCAGAGTTTTCCCAGGGATCAGATCTTCAGGGGACACCAGCTCAGGGCGGATGAGGGTCCGTTCGGCTCCGGTATCCTTGAGCCCCATAGTGACTTTGCCACCCACAGTGACTGTTTGCAAATTGTCACAGGCCCCCCCAACCACCCCACCCACAAAAAGAACCGCTGCAGCAGACCCCTGGGCCCGGCTGAGGACCGGCTGGCTGGAACACTGGGGGCGGTTGTCGGCTTACCCCCTTTCCAGCTGGCAGTGGCTGACTTCCGCACCTCTGGTGTATGGTTGGCCTCATAGGTATCCGCGATCGGGGCTGTTTTGGTGGCTTCCCTCGGCTCCCGGTCAAGCACAAACTGTCTCACCTCCACTGGGCAAAGATGAAGAAACTGGTCCTTCACCATCAGATCCGTCAGGTCCTCGAAGGTGGTGACTGACAGTCCTCAGATCCACTGCTCAAAGTTGGTTCAGAGACAGTCTACCACATCGCTGTAGGTGTCATGTGGTCCACGTTGGAGGGCTCTGAACTTTTTCCCGTACACCTCCGGAGTCAGCTGATACTTTTTTATCAGGGCCTGCTTGACGGCCTCATAGTCTCCATCTTGTTTTCGAGGGAGGGAAGCAAACACCTCCAAAGCTTTTCCTCGGAGTCCTGGGGTTAAATATTTTGCCCACTGGCTTGGGGGCAACTGATATTGCCTGCAGGCCTTTTCAAAGCCTCGCAGAAATGTGTCCAAGTCCCCATCCTTTTCCATCACAGGGAAGTGCTCAGGACGAGGTTTAAAGCAGCTGGCACTGTTGGACTCACAGGCCTGCGTAGAGGGCGACTCCTGCTGAATCCGGGCTAGCTCCAGCTAGTGTTGTCGGTCAGCTTGTCGCTCAGCAGCCTCTCGGTCAGCTTGGGCTTGTCGCTCAGCAGCCTCTCGCTCCTGGAACTTCAGGATCAGCTGCGGTCGTCCGTCACGATCGTCTGCGGCGAGCTGCTCCAAGGCCATCCGCAGGTGGGGGTCCACACTACCCTGGTTGCGGGTATGGCTGGCAATCACAGGTGGGACCCCTGCAGCAGCGCCATCCAGGCCTTGGCTGGCCGCCCCATCGTCAGGGCTCAGCTGTCGGACAGGCTCTGCGTCACTTTGCAATAGTTCAGCAATCATTTGGGCCTTGTTTTTGCCCGTGGGGTCAATCTGTCTCAGCTCACAGAGGGCAGTGAGAGTGGACTTCGTCTGCTGGTGATACCAGGGCTCTCCACGTGTAGCCATTATTGCCAAATAAAAGATAGGATAGAAAAACAAGAAAAGGGAGGGGATGCAACTGCTACACGTATATTAATGTCCCAGATAAAAAAATATTAAAACACCGAGTCTGATTTCTTAAAACTCTGCACAGAATTCTCGCAAGAACCGTGCAAGTTTTCAGTGACAGGAATGATTGCTCAATCCAGCCACTGATGTTCTGTAATATCCCACCGCTTGCCACCAATTTGTCAGGAAAACTTGCCGGCCGGTGGGTGCCGCTCTCTGGCGCCCCCTTACCTCTCAGGTCAGTCAAGGTACTGCACCTAGAGTAAGTAGTGCCAGGAAGCTGCCACCAGCGGGGGAAGACACTGTGGGGTGTGTGTTGTCCCTTACACGTCACTAATCCGTGACGCCACGATACGGGCACAGCTCTCTGGCGCCCCCTTGCCTCTCAGGTCAGTCAAGGTACTGCACCTAGAGCGAGTGGTCGCTGGAGAGGCCGTCCTGTAGCCCACTGGGTATTTGAGGCCCTCTGCAGTGAGGGCGGTATATATATATTCCCCTGGTTGCGCCAGTAATATATATCCACACCTCCGACCGTCACTGCCAGCCTTTCTCAAATCCCCCAGATGGTATGCTGCCACCAAGTCCGTTAAAAGACTGATATCGGGTCAAGAACCAACCCGGTAGCGTTTATGGCTTCGGGGAGGAGAGCGATTACAGAACAAAAGAAACAGAACTATTAAATTTTATATTTAATCCAAAAGGGAGGCAGTGTTTAGGAAAAATATATACAAGGATGTTACAAAGGGGACATTAAAATACATATGCAGTTACATAAAATAAACAGGAGGAAAGAGAAGATAAATTACTTACACTATACGATCGCGGAGACGATTCGATATAGGTGGAGGAGGGGCTCTCCAGATTATGCTGTTATTGAACAGGACCCGTTGCTTATAATTCTTATTCCCCCCAGCAATGAGTGCTTCTGTCTTCCCCCTAGATTACTTTATACCTAAGGAGAGACCTGGCCACACGCCCCTTGCGGTGACATCATGTGGGCCGGTCTTCAGCCTGTAGATTTTTATTAGAAATGCTGACTTTTGCGATAACTCATCGCTCGTTAATCGCAGAAGCTCGCAAACTACGCCATATTTTCCCTCATGATTTTATCTTTATTTTGACATCACGCATCAAATCGCTGCAGTCTGCTATTCCGGGGTTCTTGCACTACGGCCCCCCGATGTTGGTTACGGCCTTGGAAAGTGACCTACATAATCCGGGGCTGATTTGGTCACTACACATATGGGTCCCGTTACTGTCGGACCTATAGAACTCATATTATTTCATAACTAATATCGGAGTCAGTTCGTCTACAAACTTTTCTTTGAGGCTTGGGATCTAGTCTTCACAAGTACACGTAAATTAGTGCAAGCCTGCGGTTGTAATTACCGACTGCTCTCTCAGAGACAAGAGGCTTGGTTCCCTAACGAAGTTTTAACACTTCTTCCCTGGCCGTGTGTGAATAACTATTTATCAGTCGTGCGTTAATTGGGGCTTTGTGCTGGCAGAAGGAGTGGGTAAGGGAGGGGGTGAACATGTGTGTCACGCAGATGGAAGGACATTTTCCTGATATTAATATTTTCCTTACAAATGGGTAAAAGTAATTTCTATGCTAGGGTTACCTAAGCACCTAACTGGGTACCCCTGGAACCAGTTAGGTGGGGTCGGTTCCCGCCGGCTTCAGGCGTGGACAGTCACGAACCAGATGGCGCCAGGAACCACATAAAAAACCCTGTCGCCGACGCCATCTTTGCTGCCTTGACTCCTGAGAGGTACCAAATTCACAAAGCTGTATGGGTTCTCCCACAGCCTCAGGAACAGCAGAAGGTATGGATGAACTCCGCCTGAGGGACAATCTTTCCCGACATCTCTCCCGTCTTCTACAATCAAGTCACACAGCTAAAGCCATAGCGGCCTCCAACGACCAGTGATGAGAGTCGTGCACTAGTATATCTTTAATGTGTTCCTTAAGCCCAGGAAAGTACTACGAAGAGCAGTATCGTTCCACCCAGTCTCTATGGCCCACCTACGAAACTGGGAGCAGTAGTCCTCCGCAATAAGGTCCTGCTGATAAAATGCCTTAAGATGGGATTCAGCCACCCAGTCCGGTTCATCATAATCTTCCCTATAGCCTTAAAAACTCATCCACTGGCAAGAGTATGGATGAACCCGAGGGTAATGAAAATGCACAAGACTGGGGATCCCCTCTAAGAAGGGAAATAACAAGATCCACCCGAGTACCTTCATTCCCAGACAAAACAGGGCGAAGGTGGAAATAAAATTTTCACCCCTCCTTAAAATTATTAAACAGTTTCTGATCTTCCCCCAAAAAATAAATCAGGAAGGAGCACCTTAGGTTCTATGGGAATGACCCCTGCTGCAGGACTGGGATTAGAACTTGCCTGTCAGGGGGACCTCCCGAGCCAGGATCTGGCTGTGCTGGTTCACGGTGCCCGCCAAATCCTGGAAAATTCCCAGACGGCCCAGCTCCCAGTAAATGGAAGGGGGACATTGGCAGAGCCCTTCCCAGGCCCACTGTTGCCGGACAGCTGGCCTCTGGTGACGTGGTCGGCGCGACGTGGTCGGTGCCTAGTCAAAAACCCCAGTAAGTGTAATCAGAAGAAAAAAATGAGAAAACCCCTGAAAAGATAGCAAGGCTAATGCTAGCACCACTCACCACTGCACATAGGAACTGCAATAAACAGCAAAGCACTGAGCAGGGAGCAGGATTATATAGCCCGCCTAATGATCAGGTGTTGAATACCTCCCAATCATCCCCAGACAGCCATTCCCTGCTAGCTTGCACAGCAGAATGAACATAATTCCACCACTGCTTAGTGCCAGATAAAGCAGCGTCCTGCTTTGCCAGGCAACTGGGGAAATCAGTAAGAGACACGGCGTCCTGCGTCCTCACACATCCTACAACACTAGAACGTTATGCTCCATAAGATTGGGACAGTCTCCGTCCACATGTAGGGTCAGGACAATTACGACGCCTGCGCCCGTTGTAGCATGGCACCGGGCATGCTCCATTCCCAGGTGGGAGCACAGAATCACGATTCCTAACATGTTTGTAAATATGTAGCGTGTATGTAGTATTTATGTATTGTGTGCATGTATGTATTTATGTAGTGTGTATGTAGTATATGTAGTATTTATGTATTGTGTGCATGTATGTATACATGTAGTGTGTATATAGTATATGTAATATTTATGCAGTGTGTGAGTATGTATGTATGTATCTATGTTGTATGCAGTGTGTGTGTAATACATGCAGTATTGATGTAGTGTGTGTATGTATACAGTGTGTATGCATGTATTTTGTATGTAACATATATAGAGTGTATGTAGTATACCTAGTATTTATGTACTGTATGTATGTATGTATGCAGTGTGTATGTATATTTATGTATGTATGTGGTATGTATGTATGTAGTATTTATGCAGTGTATGTATGTATGTATTATGTATGTATACAGTGTGTGTTGTAATGCAGCAGCTTGCAGCATTACTGTAATGGTCCAGGGTGTGTTCTGGCTGACCATGTACCTCTCCCTCAGGTGACTGATCACATGACTGTGACATCATCGCAGGTCCTGTGTGCACTAAAGGATATATAAATCCTGGTGGTTTGGAAACAGTGTGAAAAAGGCGTGAGGCCTGTTCCCTGTGTGTGGGACACCGTTAGCCTGGAGAGGCTTAGTGAGGCCTAGAGAGGCCTGGTGAAGCCTGAAAGGCAGAGGCTGGATCCCTGTGTGTGTGGTGGATCCCAGTAGCTTTGGAAGGCAAGAGTCCTGAAAGGCAGAGGCTGGATCCTTGTGTGTAAGAGATGCCAGTAGCCTTGGAAGGTACGAGGGCTGGAGACCCCCATCTGGGAAGCCGTAAAGCCACAGCTGTGGCAGAACAAAGCTGACTGAAGCAGCTACGATCAGGCAAAGGTAAAAACGCTGCGTTATATGGACATTGATATAGTTACCTTGCTGAAGGCTGTAACTGGAGCCAAGTGGGCCTGTCTGCCACTTGAAAGGCTCTTGGATGTTATGTGTGTAAACATGCCGGTGACCCACTGAGATGGACCATGGTATAAGCAGTTATGAAGTGTAATAAACTGCTGGATTGTGAAATACCGGAAAGACGTTGCATGTGTGCTTGAATTCACCCGGTGAAGCGAGTGTCCCCCAGCGTGATGAATAGCGCTGCCTTACAGTGTGTATACATATATATACAGTACAGACCAAAAGTTTGGACACACCTTCTGATTTGGGATGGGTGAGGATACAGTAGGTGTATATACACACATATATATATATATATATATATATATATATATATATATATGTATTTATGTAGTGTGCATGTATATTTATGTATGTATGTATGTGGTATGTATGTAGTGTGCATCTAACCCTTTGACGTGCTCAGCTCCCTGGAATTAATGGTGCTTTAAAGATAAATAATAATTACAATTACCTTGCATCGTCTGCCATTTTCCCAGAAAAGGTCCCACACTTCCTGACAGATGGCATTTCTGAGCCCAAGGTCCATTATCGCCTGCAGCAAAAGCATCATATGAAGTCAGATGCACCAGTGTCGTGCCAAAGTGTCAGCGAGAGCGTACCGGTAAACCAGATGAGGGTGTTGCCGTCACTGCAGGCCCTAATATTGCCCACTAGCTGGTCCATCTCCCGCAGACTCTCCTCGTATGGTCCACGTCCAGGCCTCACATGGGCAGGTGATAGCGGCACATGCATATGTGCCAGAGCCACATAGAGGAAGAATGGGCGCCCCATACGCCTGCAGAGGAGACAAGCAGAGGTGACAGTGAGCGGCCGTACTGCCATAGTGGGACACTGGGGCGGCAGCACAACCCAGGGCAGGAGGAGCGGAGGCAGAAAGAGATGGATGCGCTGAATGACACCATGGCTTGTACTCCGGACTATGAGCATCTATTGACTGTCACTCACTGCGGAGGTATGTAATGCCCCCCAGCTCTATCCTATAGCCACTCAGTGACAGACCGCCCTGCTGACATGTTCCAGTGGCAGGACAGGGATTAGCAATGATGGGGGAGGAATCGTCCAGCTCACAATGGAGAGGCAGAGTCCCTTTCACCCCTCTGTGCCGGCAATGACTCCCTGAGACTGAATGGAAGATGGTAGATCTGGGGTATGGCGATTTCACAGACTGGCAGCCATTCCTAACCTGGCATTCATGATGAAAGTCACCGCCTGGTGGGAGTATCGTGAGGACAAGCTGCTTAGCTTGAGTGGCTGCTCCAGGATGGCAGCGTTCTCCATCAGGGGTAGGGCCAGCTTGGTGGAGCATCCTCCATCCGGCCTGGAGACAGAAAGTACAGGGTGATACCACACTGAGCTACACACATCAGGGGTCTTTGGATGACCCTGTGATTACCGGTGCGGGGAACTGGCACGCTGGGGGCAGGGTTCACATGCAGGGAGGTCGTATCCTGGCGAGTCGGTGCAGCCCATGTCATTGCTATAAGGAATGCCATAATAGTAATCAAATCCTGAAACGAGAAGCACAGAGGAATCAGGGACTCGCCCGCTCTCCAGTCTTCCGGTAGCCGGCCACTCACCACGACTATTGGGGTGAAAACTTCCATGGTGCCCCAGATGCCATTTACCTGCAAGAGAGAAATGAGAACAGACAGATGGAGTGATGGTGATTCTAATGTCACACCCGGCCCGACGAGGCGACGTACCTATAAGGCCAGTCATGTAGCCAGATGGTTTTAAAGCCTCAGCCAGAGTGGTCTCATTGATAGGCAGGCCCCCCACTGATGTGGCTGCAAAGTTGTGTGTGACCCCATTACGGATTCCTAATCTTCCAGTGAGAAGCGACGCTCGGGACGGGGAACATGTGGAAGCTGCCGAGTGGAAATCAGTAAGCCTACAAGACACAAGGAAGAACCAGGCGGAAGCCGTCACTTCCAGGTCTGGACCCAGTGACCAGCAGTAAAGAAGTGTGAAGAGAACATGTGGTCACCCCCGAACATGAAGCAGAGTGTGCGCTCAGCATCAGCAGACAGGCAGCCAAGAGTAGACCATAGAGGAGCAACTTACTCCACTCCAGTCTCCAGAACCATCACCGATTCAGTCCCCGGACCTAGCTCCCTCCAGCCCCATCACCGCTCCAGTCCCGGACCTAGCTCCCATCAGCCCCAACACCGATCCATCCCCAGAACCATCACTGCTCCAGTCCCAAAACCATCACCGATCCAGTACCTGGACCTAGCTCCGTCCAGCCACATCACCACTCCAGTGCCCAGACCTAGCTCCCATCAGCCCCATCACCGCTTCAGTCCCTGGACTTCGCTCCCTCCAGCCCCATCACCGCTCCATCCCCAGAACCATCACGTCTCCAGTCCCCAGAACCATCACTGCTCCAATCCCCAGAACAATCACTGCTCCAGTCCCCAGAACCATCACTGCTCCAGTTCCCGGACCCTTTACTGCTCCAGTCCCAGGACACCGCTCCCCTCCAGCCCCATCACAGCTCCAGTCACCAGTACCAGCTCCACTCCAACTCCATCATTGCTCCAGTCCCCAGACCCGGCTACCCTACAGCCCCATCACAGCTCCAGTCCCCAGACCCAGCTCCCCTCCAGCCCTATAACCGCTCCAGTCCCCAAAACCATCACCTTCCAGTCCCATCACCACTCCAGTCCCCAGACCCAGCTCCCCTCTAGCCCCATCACTGCTCCAGACCCCAGAACCATCACCCTCCAACCGCATCACAGCTCAAGTCCCTGTACCCATCTCCTCTCCAGTCCCCAGAACCATCATCCTCCAGTCCCATCACCGCTCCAGTCCCCAGATCCAGCTCCCCTCCAGTCCCATCACCGCTCCAGTTCCCAGAACCATCACCCTCCACTCTCACCGCTGCTCCAGTCCCCAGACCCAGCTCTCCTCCAGCCCCATCACACCTCCAGTTCCCGGACCCAGCTCCCCTCCAGGCCCATCACAGCTCCAGTCCCCAGAACCATCACACCTCCAGTCTCATCGCCGCTCCAGTTCCTGGACCCAGCTCCCCTCCAGCCCAATGACCGCTCCAATCCCCAGAACCATTACATCTCTAGTTCCCAGACCCAGCTTCCCTCCAACCCCATCACCAATCCAAACCACAGACACAGCTCAACTCCAGCTCCATTACTGCTCCATTCCCCTGAACCAGCTCACCTCTAGAATCATCACCGCTCCAGTCCCCAGACCCAGCTCCACTCCAGGCCCATCACAGCTCCAGTCCCCAGACCCAGCTCCCCTCCAGCCCCATCACTGCTCCAGACCCCAGAACAAGCTCCACTCCAGCCCCATCACAGCTCAAGTCCCTGGACCCATCTCCTCCCCAGTCCCATCACCGCTCTAGTCCCCAAAACCATCACTCTCCAGAACCATCACCGCTCCAGTCCCCAGACCCAGCTCCCATTCTGCCCCATCACCGCTCCAGTCCCCAGACCCAGCTCCCCTCCAGGCCCATTACAGCTCCAGTCCCCAGAACCAACACACCTCCAGTTCCCGCACCCAGCTCCCATTCTGCCCCATCAGAGCTCCAGTTCCCAGAACCATCACATCTTCAGTTCCCAGACCCAGCTTCCCTCCAGCCCCATCACCAACACAGACCACAGACACAGCTCAACTCCAGCTCCATCACTGCTCCATTCCCCTGACCCAGCTCACCTCTAGAATCATCACCGCTTCAGTCCCAGGATCGAGCTCCACTCCAGGCCTATTACAGCTCCAGACCACTGACCCAGCTCCCTACAGACCCATCACCGCTGCAGTCCCCAGACCCAGCTCCATCACAGCTCCAGTCCCCAGACCCAGCTCCCATTCTGCCCCATCACAGCTCCAGTTCCCGGTCCCAGCTTCTCTGTAGCCCCATCACCAATCCAGACCACAGACACAGCTCAACTCCAGCTCCATCACCGCTCCATTGCTCTGACCCAGCTCACCTCTAGAATCATCACCACTCCAGTCCCCAGACCCAGCTCCCTCCAGTCCCATCACAGCTCCAGTTCCCAGACCCAGTTCCCCTCCAAGCCCTATCACCGCTCAATTCCCTGACCCAGCTCCCCTCTAGAATCATCACTGCTTCAGTTCAAAGACCCAGCTCCCCTCCAGTCCCATCACAGCTCCAGTCCCCGGACCCATCTTGCCTCCAGCCCCATCATTACTCCAGTCCCCAGACCCAGCTCCCCTCCAGTCCATCACAGCTCCAGTCCCCGGACCCAGCTCCCCTCCTGCCCCATCACAGCTCAAGTCACTGGACCCATCTCCTCTCCAGTCCCATCACCGCTCCAGTCCCCAGACCCAGCTCCCATTCTGCCCCATCACTGCTCCAGTCCCCAGACCAAGCTCCCCTCCAGGCCCATCACAGCTCCAGTCCTCAGAACCATCACACCTCCAGTCCCATCACCGCTCCAGTCCCCAGACCCAGCTCCCATTCAGCCCCATAACACCTCCAGTTCCCGGACCCAGCTCCCATTCTGCCCCATCACCGCTCCAGTCCCCAGACCCAGCTCACCTCTAGAATCATCAGTCCCAGGACCCGCTCCCCTTCAGGCCTATTACAGCTCTAGACCCCTGACCCAGCTCCCTACAGACCCATCACTGCTCCACACCCAGCTCCCTTCCAGCCCCATCATCGCTTCAGACAACTGACCCAGCTCACCTCTAGACCCATCATCGATCCAGACCCAGCTCCCCTCCAGCCCCATCACAGCTCCAGTCCCCAGAACCATCACACCTCCATTTCCCAGACCCAGCTCCCCTCCAGCCCCAGTCCCAAAAACCATCACACCTCCAGATCCCGGATCCAGCTCCCACTCTGCCCCATCACCGCTCCAGTCCCCAGACCCGGCTTCCCTCCAGCCCCATTACAGCTCCAGTCCCCAGAACCATCACACCTTCAGTTCCCGGACCCAGCTCCCCTCCATCCTCAGTCCCCAGAACCATCACACCTCCAGTTCCCGGACCCAGCTCCCATTCTGCCTCGTCACAGCTCCAGTTCCCGGTCCCAGCTTCTCTCTAGCCCCATCACCAATCCAGAACACAGATACATCTCAACTCCAGCTCCATCACAGCTCCATTGCCCTGACCCAGCTCACCTCTAGAATCATCACCGCTCCAGTCCCCAGACCCAGCTCCCCTCCAGTCCCATCACAGCTCCAGATCCCGTACCCAGCTCCCCTCCAGCCCCTTCACCGCTCCAGTCCCCAGACCCAGTTCCCCTCCAGGCCCATCACAGCTCCAGTCCCCACAACCAGCTCCCCTCCAGCCCCAGTCCCCAGAACCATCACACCTCCCGTTCCCAGACCCAGCTCCCATTCTGCCCCATCATGGCTTCAGTTCCCGGTCCCAGCTTCTCTCTAGCCCCATCACCAATCCAGACCACAGACACAGCTGAATTCCAGCTCCATCACGGCTCCATTCCCCTGACCCAGCTCACCTCTAGAATCATCACCGCTTCAGTTCCAGACCCAGCTCCCCTCCAGTCCCATCACAGCTCCAGCTCCAGTCCCCGGACCCAGCCCGCCTCCAGCCCCATCACTGTTTCAGTCCCCAGACCCAGCTCCCCTCCAGTCCATCACAGCTCCAGTTCCCGAACCCAGCTCCCCTCCAGCCCCATCACAGCTCAAGTCCCTGGACCCATCTCGTCCCCAGAATCATCACCCTCTAGTCCCACCACCGCTCCAGTCCCCAGACCCAGCTCCCATTCTGCCCCATCACAGCTCCAGTCCCCAGAACCATCAAACCTCCAGTTCCCAGACCCAGCTCCCATTCTGTCCCATCATCGCTCCAGTCCCCAGACCCAGCTCCCCTCCAAGCCCATCACAGCTCCAGGGCCGAGAACCATCACAACTCCAGTTCCTGGACCCAGCTCCCCTCCAGCACCATCACAGCTCCAGTCCCCAGAACCATCACACCTCCAGTTCCTGGACCCAGCTCCCATTCTGCCCCATCAAAGCTACAGACCCCTGACCCAGCTCCCTACAGAACGATCACCGCTCCACACCCAGCTCCCCTCCAGCAGCATCACCGCTTCAGACCCCTAACCCAGCTCCCCTCTATACCAACCACTGACCTAGATCCCAGATCTCACTCCGCTCAAGCCCCATCACCCCTCCAGACTCTGGACCCCACTCCACTCCCATCACCGCTCCAGACCCTGTTCACCTCCAGAACCCAGGCCCTGCACAGTATAACAACATTCTCATCACTGGAGAACAATATACTCATTTAAATTTACCTCAACCCCTCGAGGGCCAGCTTGTCCAGGTTGGGAGTGTGTGATTGCCCTGCAGCCATATTTGCCCCCAGGTCCCCCCACCCCATGTCATCTGCTAGGATAATTATAAAGTTGGGCTTCTTGTCGCTGCTCTGTTGATGGCAGGAACTATATCCCGAGAACCAGATAAAACCAATACAAACTGAAGCCATGATAAAATCAGGGAGCAAAGTTGTTGTGGCCATGGTGGACAGACGTTAGTGGTGTTGTTTTGGGGATCATGGATGGGAAGATCATCAGAACTTGATCCTCGTTGGGTCAATGCCTGGAAAACACAATAAACTGGTTGAGTGGGAGAAAACCTGCTTACAAAGTGACCATGAACATGTGAACATGCTGAAAGGAGCCAGATAGATATTGGTAAGTGTGAAGACCCGGGGTCTTCCGTGGGCATAACGCTACTCAGACAACACAGGGTGATGGTAAAATAGTGTGGCAATACTTTGCTGAACCACAAAGTGGACAATAAACACGCAGAACAGTCCCAGCAAATACCCAAGATGGTACAACATTACACAGTCTCACCCTTCCTTCTCCGCCCGCCTGGGATAGAACAGCTGCGACTTTGAAGACTTCCAGGGCTGACTACCTCAACCAGTGGCCCCCCGCTTCTGGCGGGCCCCCACAGGGAGAAGGTAGCGGCAAGCTTAGGAAGCTAGCAGTCCATCGAGGAACAAGGCCAGGAGACCCGAGGGTCCCAACCTGGCCTCTCCGAGAGTTTCCATGGGGCCAGATGACTGGCTTCTCCGAATGTCTCTGTGGGTTGCAGGCGACCGGTGGGTCCCTCCTGGCAACCCCACACAACATATCCATGGGGCCAGGAGACTTCTTCGTCCTCTCCTGGTCTCCCCAAAATGTATCCATGGTCTCTCTGATGGTCAAATAGAGCAGATCCGTATCTTTCCAGTCAGGGCCGTACCCTTAGGTTAGAATTATATAGAATTGAAATCTGTGTCTCTTTGGGTAATGCCATGCAATCCATCTACTGTCCTGAAGGATGTCTCTTATTCTCCTTGTAAAGTCTTCCTGATGCTCCTTGATTCTGCTTCCCAAGTCTGACTGCTACAAAAACACATGTCCCTTCTGCTTCTCTGGGCTCAGCCCACTGAATGGCAGAACTGCTCTCACCCCCCCCCAAAGCTAAGTGTGCATTAGTGGAGGTATCTTTCTCAGGTCGACCATATCACCTGGGTCTTCATGTGAGACTCCCTGTGGTGGAAGCTCCGCCGGATCTTCTTTCAACACTTACTGTACACAATGGGCTTAAACGATTTTTGAACAATGGTTAGAGGCTCCTGAGGTACTAATGAGATTAGTGGAATGCTGGACACTTTACAAATTAAATTAGTGTACATAAACTGACCAGAAAGCAGAACATTAATAAAACACAGCCAGCAATCTCTAATAAAACACAATAAGGTATTTCTCTTGGATTAACAAATCTAGTCGTCTGGCTAATTAACCCCTTAATAACATCTGACGTACTAATACGCGTCTGTGCCCTGGGACTTAAGAGCCAGACCCGTATTAGTACGTCATCGCGATCGCGCGCGCACACAGGCTGTGCGGGCGCGATCGCCGCCGGGTGTCAGCTGATTGTCACAGCTGACACCCGGTACTATGTGCAGGGAGCGGTCACGCACCGCTCCCAGCACATTAACCCCCGCGATGCTGCGATCGAAGTCGATCGAAGTCGATCGCGGCATTGCGGGGGCAAGGGGAGGTGATCGGCAATACTCACCTCCTCTTCCGGCTTCCAGCGCAGTCTGCAAAGGCTTCCCGGGTGTTGCCATGACGACCCGATGTCGTCATGACAACATCCGGGTCACCAGAGAGCAGGAAGATTGCTTGGACATGCGCAGTGCATCTCCAAGCAATCTTCACACTGTGCACTTCTGACAGCCTTCATGGCATAGGGATGGTGCTCCATTCCTGTGCCATGCAGGCGATCAGAAAAAAAAAAGTGAAAGTCCCAGAGTGGGACAAAGTAATAAAGTGTATAAACTGTGTGAAAGTGGAAAAAAAAAAAAAAAAAAATGTGCAAAAATATTATAAAAAAATAAAAAAAATAATACACCAAAAATAAAAATATAATGTACCCATCAATAAATATTATTATAAAAAAAATAAAAAAAAAACAATAAAAGTACACATATTTGGTATCGCCGCGTCTGGAACAACCTGACCTATAAAACTGTCCCACTAGTTAACCCCTTCAGTGAACACGGTAAAAAAAAAAAAAAAAAAAAAAAACAAGCAAAAAACAATGCTTTATCACCATACCGCCAAACAAAAAGTGGAATAACACGCGATCAAAAAGACGCATATAAATAAAAATGATACCGCTGAAAACGTCATCTCGTCCCGCAAAAAACAAGCCGCCATATAGCTCCATCAGCCGAAAAATAAAAAAGTTATAGCTCTCAGAATAAAGCGATACTAAAAAATATTTTTTTCTATAAAATAGCTTTTATTGTGTATAAGCGCCAAAACATAGAAAAATGATACAAATGTGGTACCGCTGTAAACGTACTGACCCGAAGAGTAAAGCTGCCTCATCAATTTTACCACACGCGGAACAGAATAAAAAAAAAAAAAAAAAAACAATTCCTGAATTGTTGGTTTTTGTTTATTCTGCCTCCCAAAAATCGGAATAGAAAGCGATCAAAAAATGTCACGTGCCTGAAAATGGCACCAATAACAACGTCAAGTCATCCCGCAAAAAACGAGCCGTCACATGACTGTCTGACAAAATCTGGAAAAATTATAGCTCTCAAAATATGGCGATGCAAAAACTAGATTTTACAAAAAATGCGTCTTTTAGTGTGTGACAGCTGTCAGTCATAAAAACCCCATATGATTCTGGCATTGCTGTAATCACACCGACCCGAAGAATAAAGTCGTCTAATCACTTATACCGCACAAGGAACGGCGTCAAAAATAAACTCTTGAGTTAGGATTGGGCTAGGGTTAGGGCTGGGTTTGGGGCTAGGGTTGTGCTGGGGCTAGGGTTGTGCTGGGGCTAGGGTTGTGCTGGGGCTAGGGTTGTGCTGGGGCTAGGGTTGTGCTGGGGCTAGGGTTGTGCTGGGGCTAGGGTTGTGCTGGGGCTAGGGTTGTGCTGGGGCTAGGGTTGTGCTGGGGCTAGGGTTGTGCTGGGGCTAGGGTTGTGCTGGGGCTACGGTTGTGCTAGGGCTAGGGTTGTGCTATGGTTAGGGTTGTGCTAGGGTTAGGGCTGGGGTTGGGATTTTTTTCAAAAGTAAGAAAAAAAGATGACGATATGGCGACTAGTGTTGAGAGCAAGTGCTCGCTACTTGAGTTTGCATCGGGTGCTCTGGTATGCATTTAGTATCGTGGGTATTTGAGTGACATGCTCGAGTCTCTGCCCCATATGCTTCGCGGCCAAAAAACTTTACGGGGATTGCCTGCCATGCACGAGCGATCCCCGCATGTTTTTTTTTGGGTGTCTAATAACCGTGAAACATGCGGAGCAGGGACTCGAGCATGTCACTCGAGCACACGCTGTACATGGTGCATACCTGAGTACCCGATGCAAACTCAAGTAGCGAGCACTTGCGCTCAAGAATAATGAAAACTTATTCAATATGATGACCTAACGTAAACAAATAATGTGCCGTACCTCTGGGTTCAAAATGTTCACTATACACCTTAATAAAATCTTTGAGGGGTATAGTTTCCAAAATGGGGACACTTGTGGTGGAGCTCCACTGTTTAGGCACATTACGGGCTCTCCAAACGCGACATGGTGTCCGCTAACAAATTGAATGGAAAATCGGCTCAAATTGTTAGCGGACGCCATGTTGCGTTTGGAGAGCCCCTGTGTGTCCAAACATTGGAGCTCCCCCACAACTGACCCCATTTTGGAAACTAGACCCCCCAAGGCACCTATCTAGATGCATAGTGAGCACTTGGAACCCCCAGGTGCTTCACAAATTGATTCGTAAAAATGAAAAAGTGAAAATAAAACACTTTTTCATTTTTATGAATCAATTTGTGAAGCACCTGGGGTTCCAAGTGCTCACTATGAATCTAGATAGGTGCCTTGGGGGGTCTAGTTTCCAAAATGGGGTCACTTGTGGGGGAGCTCCAATGTTTGGGCACACAGGGACTCTCTAAATGCAACATGGTATCCGCTAACAAATTGAATGGAAAATCGGCTCAAATTGTTAGCGGACACCACATTGCGTTTGGAGAGCCCCTCTGTGCCCAAACTTTGGAGCTCCCCCACAAGTGACCCCATTTTGGAAACTAGACCCCCCAAGGCACCTTTCTAGATGCATAGTGAGCACTTGGAACCCCCAGGTGCTTTACAAATTGATTCGTAATAATGAAAAAGTGAAAAAAAAAACACTATTTCATTTTTATGAATCAATTTGTGAAGCACCTGGGGTTCCAAGTGCTCACTATGAATCTAGATAGGTGCCTTGGGGGGTCTAGTTTCCAAAATGGGGTCACTTGTGGGGGAGCTCCAATGTTTGGGCACACAGGGACTCTCCAAATGCAACATGATATCCGCTAACAAATTGTCGGCTCAAATTGTTAGCGGATATCATGTTGCATTTGGAGAGTCCCTGTGTGCCCAAACATTGGAGCTCCTCCACAAGTGACCCCATTTTGGAAACTAGACCCCCCAAGGCACCTATCTAGATGCATAGTGAGCACTTGGAACCCCTAGGTGCTTCACAAATTAATTCGTAAAAATGAAAAAGTGTTTTTTTTTTCACTTTTTCATTATTACGAATCAATTTGTGAAGCACCTGGGGGTTCCAAGTGCTCACTATGCATCTAGAAAGGTGCCTTGGGGGGTCTAGTTTCCAAAATGGGGTCACTTGTGGGGGAGCTCCAAAGTTTGGGCACAGAGGGGCTCTCCAAACGCAATGTGGCGTCCGCTAACAATTTGAGCCGATTTTCCATTCAATTTGTTAGCGGATACCATGTTGCATTTAGAGAGTCCCTGTGTGCCCAAACATTGGAGCTCCCCCACAAGTGACCCCATTTTGGAAACTAGACCCCCCAAGGCACCTATCTAGATGCATAGTGAGCACTTGGAACCCCTAGGTGCTTCACAAATTGATTCGTAAAAATGAAAAAGTGTTTTTTTTTTCACTTTTTCATTATTACAAATCAATTTGTGAAGCACCTGGGGGTTCCAAGTGCTCACTATGCATCTAGATAGGTGCCTTGGGGGGTCTAGTTTCCAAAATGGGGTCACTTGTGGGGGAGCTCCAATGTTTGGGCACACAGCAGCTCTCCAAACGCAACATGGTGTCGCTAACAATTTGAGCCAATTTTGCGTTAAATTTGTTAGCGGACACCATGTTGCATTTAGAGAGCCGCTGTGTGCCCAAATATTGGAGCTCCCCCACAAGTGACCCCATTTTGGAAACTAGACCACCCAAGGCACCTATCTAGATGCATAGTGAGCACTTGGAACCCTCAGGTGCTTCACAAATTGATTCATACAAATGAAAAAGTGTTTTTTTTTTCACTTTTTCATTGTTACGAATCAATTTGTGAAGCACCTGGGGGTTCCAAGTGCTCACTATGCATCTAGATAGGTGCCTTGGGGGGTCTAGTTTCCAAAATGGGGTCACTTGTGGGGGAGCTCCAATGTTTGGGCACACAGGGACTCTCTAAATGCAACATGGTGTCCTCTAACAAATTTAACGGAAAATCGGCTCAAATTGTTAGCGACACCATGTTGCGTTTGGAGAGCCGCTGTGTGCCCAAACATTGGAGCTCCCCCACAAGTGACCCCATTTTGGAAACTAGACCCCCCAAGGCACCTATCTAGATGCATTGTGAGCACTTGGAACCCTCAGGTGCTTCACAAATTGATTCATAAAAATGAAAAAGTGTTTTTTTTTTTCACTTTTTCATTGTTACGAATCAATTTGTGAAGCACCTGGGGGTTCCAAGTGCTCACTATGCATCTAGAAAGGTGCCTTGGGGGGTCTAGTTTCCAAAATGGGGTCACTTGTGGGGGAGCTCCAAAGTTTGGGCACACATGGGCTCTCCAAACACAACATGGCGTCCGCTAATTATTCAAGCAAATTTTACAATCAAAAAGTCAAATAGCGCTCCTTCCCTTCCGAGCCCTGCCGTGCGCCCAAACAGTATTTTTTCCCCAAATATTGGGTATCTGCGTGCCCAGGGGAAATTGCACAACAAATTTTGGGGTCCATTTTTTCTTGTTACCCCTGTGAAACTAAAAAAAATTGGGTCTAAATTAACATTTTTGTGAAAAAAGTTAAATGTTCATTTTTTTCTTCCACATTCAAAAAATTCCTGTGAAGCACCTGAAGGGTTAATAAACTTCTTGAATGTGGTTTTGAGCACCTTGAGGGGTGCAGTTTTTAGAATGGTGTCACTTTTGGGTATTTTCTGTCATAAAGACCTCTCAAAGTGACTTCAAATGTGATGTGGTCCCTAAAAAAATGGTTTTGTAAATTTTGTTGGAAAAATGAGAAATCGCTGGTCAACTTTTAACCCTTATAGCTCCCTAACAAAAAAAAATTTTGGTTCCAAAATTGTGCTGATGTAAAGTAGACATGTGGGAAATGTTATTTATTAACTCTTTTGTGTGACATATCGCTCTGATTTCAGGGCTTAAAAATTCAAATTTTGAAAATTGCAAAATTTTCAAAATTTTCGCCAAATTTCCGTTTTTTTCACAAATAAACGCAAGTGATATCGAAGAAATTTTTCCACAATCATGAAGTACAATATGTCACGAAAAAACAATCTCAGAATCAGGGGGATCCGTTGAAGCGTTCGAGAGTAATTACCTCATAAAGTGACAGTGGTCAGAATTGTAAAAATTGGCCCGGTCATTAACGTGCAAACCACCCGCGGGGCTTAAGGGGTTAAGATTTTAAGTTGTATCATCACAGTAAGGTAGAGGCTTGGGATGCGAGGTATAATCTATGGATCTCAGCTGACCTCTCTGGTCATGTCTGGTCCTTCCATGTTGCAGCATTAAGGTCAAGATATCAATCACTGATCTTGGCATTTCTCTGCTACAAAGGTTAGATACAGCCATATTAGTCGTCAACTGTGAATTATCTTCCCATTTTATGACAGAACAAAAGTATAATTCATAATTATCAGGAGCCTGCACTGCCTTCAAGATAATAGCACACAAAGCACTGCGTCTCCCACCTGCAAGAGCACTACGCATCACCACCACTTGCAAAAGCACAGCATCCCCCCACCAACTACAAGAGCACTGTGTCCCACCCACCATCTGCAAGAGCACTGAATCCCCCGACCAACTTCAAGAGCACTGCATCCCCCCACCAACTGTAAAATAACTGAATTCCCCCACTAACTGCAAGAGCACTGCATCCCCCACCAACTGCAAGAGCACTGAAGCCCCCAGCAACTGGGAAAACACTGAATGCCCCCACCATCTGCAAGAGCACCTCAATCCCCACCAAATGCAAGAGCACCTCATCCCCACCAAATGCAAGAGCACCTCATCCCCTCACCAACTGCAAGAGCACTGCATCCCCCACCAACTGCAAAAGAACTGAATCCCCCCACCTACAACAAGAGCACTGAATCCCACTACCAACTGCAAGAGCACTAAATCTCCTCACCAACTGCAAAAGAACTGCATCTTCCCACCAACTGCAAAAGCACTGCATCCGCCCACCAACTACAAGAGCACTGTGTCCCACCCACGATATGCAAGAGCACTGAATCCCCCCACCAACTTCAAGAGCACTGCATCCCCCCACCAACTGCAAAATAACTGAATTCCCCCACTAACTGCAAGAGCACTGCATCCCCCACCAACTGCAAGAGCACTGAAGCCCCCACCAACTGCAAAAACACAGTATGCCCCCACCATCTGCAAGAGCACTGCATCCCCTCACCAACCGAAAAAGCACTGAATCCCCCCACCAAATGCAAGAGCGCCTCAATCTCCACCAACTGCAAGAGCACCTCATCCCCCCACCAACTGCAAGAGCACTGCATCCCCCCACCAACGGCAAAAGAACTGAATCCCCCCACCAACAGCAAGAGCACTGAATCCCACTACCAACTGCAAGAGCACTAAATCTACTCACCAACTGCAAAAGAACTGCATCCTCCCACCAACTGCAAAAGCACTGCATCCGCCCACCAACTGGAAAAGCACTGCATAAGCCCACCAACTGCAAAAGCACTGCATAAGCCCACCAACTGCAAAAGCACTGAATCCCCCCCCACCAAGTGCAAAAGCACTGCATCCGCCCACCAACTGCAAAAGCACTGCATACCCCCACCAACTGCAAGAGCACTGAATCCCCCCCCACCAACTGCAAGAGCACGGCACCCCCCCCACACACACCAACTGCAAGAGCACTGAATCCCCCCCACCAACAGCAAGAGCACGGAATCCCCCCAAAAACTGCAAGAGCACGGCACCCCCCCCCCCACACACACCAACTGCAAGAGCACTGAATCCCCCCCACCAACAGCAAGAGCACGGAATCCCCCCAACAACTGCAAGAGCACGCCCCCCCCACCAACTGCAAGAGGATGCCATCCACCCTCACCAACTGCAAGAGAACTGCATCCCCCACCAACCGCAAGAGCACTGAATCCCCTCACCAACAGCAAGAGCACGGAATCCCCCCAAGAACTGCAAGAGCACGGCTTCCCCTCCACCAACTGCAAGAGCATGCCATCCACCCTCACCAACTGCAAGAGAACTGCATCCCCCACCAACTGCAAGGGCACTGAATCCCCCCAGAAACTGCAAGAGCACTGAATCCCCCACCAATTGCAAGAGAAATGAATCTCCCCACCAACTGCAAGAGAAATGCATCCCTCCACCAACTGTAAAAGCACTTCATCCCCCCACCAACTGCAAGAGAATGGAATTCCTCCACCAACTGCAAGAGCACTGAATCCCCCCACCAACTGCAAGAGAACTGCATCCCCCAACAAGTGCAGGAGCACTGCATCCCCCAACAAGTGCAGGAGCACTGCATCCCCCACCAACTGCAAGAGCACCGAATCCCTCCACCAAGTGCAAGAACACTGAATCCCCCACACCAACTGCAAGTTAACTGAATCCCCCCACCAACTGCAAGAGAACTGCATCCCCCCACCAACTGCAAGAGCACTGAATCCCCCCATCAACAGCAAGAGCCCTGAACCCCCACCAACTGCAAGAGCACTAAATCCTCCCACCAACTGCAAGAGCACTGAATTCCCCCACCAACTGCAAGAGCCCTGAATTCTCCCGCCAACTGCAAGAGAAATGAATCCCCCCACCAACTTCAAGAGAATGCAAAAGCACTTCATCCCCTCACCAACTGCAAGAGCACTGCATCCCCCACCAACTGCAAAAGCACGGAATTCCTCCACCAACTGCAAGAGCACTGGATCCCCCCACCAACTGCAAGAGCACTGCATCCTCCAACAAGTGCAGGAGCACTGTATCCGCCACCAACTGCAAGAGCACTGAATCACCCACCAACTGCAAGAGCACTGAATTCCCCAACAACCGCAAGAGCACTGAATTCCCCAACAACCGCAAGAGCACTGAATCCCCCACCAACCGCAAGAGCACTGAATACCCCACACCAACTGCAAGAGCACTGAATCCCCCACCAACCGCAAGAGCACTGAATACCCCACACCAAATGCAAGAGCACTGCATCCCCCACCAACTGCAAGAGCACTGCATCCCCCAACAAGTGCAGGAGCACTGAATGCCCCAACAAGTGCAAAAGCACTCAATCCCCCCACCAACTGCAAGAGCACTGAATCTCCCCAACTGCAAGAGCACTAAACCCACCCACCAACTACAAGAGCACTGAATCCCCCACCAACTGTAAGAGCACTGAATCCCCCCATCAACTGCAAGAACACTGAATTCCCCCACCAACTGCAAGAGTACTGAATTCCCCCCATCAACTGCAAGAGCACTGAATCCCCCAACATCATGCAAAGGCACTGCGTCTCCCCCATCAACTGCAACAGCACTGAATCTCCTCACCAACTGCAAGAGCACTGAATCCGCCCAAAAACTGCAAGAGCACTGCATCCCCCCACCAAATGCAAGAGCACTGAATCTCCCCACATCCTGCAAGAAAACTGGATCCCACCACCAACTGCAAGAGAACTGAATTCCTCCCCCCCACCAACTGCAAGGGAACTGCATTCCCCCACCAACTGCAAGAGCACTGAATCCCCCCACCAATTGAAAGAACACTGTATCCCCCAACTGCAAAAGGACTGAATCCTCCCACCAACTGCAAGAGCACTGAATCCCCCGACCAACTGCAAGAGAACTGAATCACTCCACCAACTGCAAGAGCAATGAATCCCCCCAACTGCAAGAGCAATGAATCCCCACACATCCTGAAAAAGCACTGAATCCTCTCACCAACTGCAAGAACACTGAATAGCCCACCAACTGCAAAAGCACTGAATGCCAACACCAACTGCAAGAGCACTGAATCCCCCCACCAACTGCAAAAGCACTGAATGCCAACACGAACTGCAAGAGCACTGCATCTCCCACCAACTGCAAAAGAACTGAATCCCCCCACCAACTGCAAGAGCACTGAATCCCCCACACCAACTGCAAGAGCACTGAATCCCCCCACCAATTGAAAGAACACTGAATCCCCCCACCAACTGCAAAAGGACTGAATCCTCCCACCAACTGCAAGAGCACTGAATCCCCCCACCAACTGCAAGAGAACTGAATCACTCCACCAACTGCAAGAGCAATGAATCCCCCCACCAACTGCAAGAGCAATGAATCTCCACACATCCTGCAAAAGCACTGAATCCTCTCACCAACTGCAAGAACACTGAATAGCCCACCAACTGCAAAAGCACTGAATGCCAACACCAACTGCAAGAGCACAGCATCCCGCACCAACTGCAAAAGAACTGAATCCCCCCAACAACTGCAAGAGCACTGAATCCTCCCATCAACTGCAAGAGCACTGCATCCCCCAACAAGTGCAGGAGCACTGAATCCCCCCACCAACTGCAAGAGCAATGAATTCCCCCACCAACTGCAAGAGCAATGAATCTCCACACATCCTGCAAAAGCACTGAATCCTCTCACCAACTGCAAGAACACTGAATAGCCCACCAACTGCAAAAGCACTGAATGCCAACACCAACTGCAAGAGCACAGCATCCCGCACCAACTGCAAAAGAACTGAATCCCCCCACCAACTGCAAGAGCACTGAATCCCCCCACCAACTGCAAGAGCACTGAATCCCCCCACCAACTGCAAGAGCACTGAATCCCCCCACCAACTGCAAGAGCACTGCATCCCCCAACAAGTGCAGGAGCACTGCATCCCCCAACAAGTGCAGGACCACTGAATGCCCCAAGAACTGCAAAAGCACTCAATCCCCCCACCAACTGCAAGAGCACTGTATCTCCCCAACTGCAAGAGCACTGAGTCCTCTCACCAACTGCAAGAGCACTGAATCCTCCCACCAACTGCAAGAGCACGGAATCTCCCACCAACTGCAAAAGCATTGAATCAACCCACCAACTGCAAGATCACTGAATCTCCCCAACTGCAAGAGCACTGAATCGCCCCACCAACAAGAGCACTGAATCCTCTCACCAACTGTAAGAGCACTGAATCCTCCCACCAACTGCAAGAGCACTGAATCCCCCCACCAACTGAGAGAGCACTGAATCCTCTCACCAACTGAGAGAGCACTGAATCCCCCCATCAACGGCAAGAACACTGAATCCCCCCATCAACTGCAAGAGCACTGAATCTCCCCACCAACTGCAAGAGCACTGAATCCCCAAAAAAACTGCAAGAGCACTGCATCCCCCCACCAAATGCAAGAGCACTGAATCTCCCCACATCCTGCAAGAACACTGCATCCCACCACAAACTGCAAGAACACTTAATCTCCCCAACTACTGCAAGAGAACTGAATCCCCCCACCAACTGCAAGAGCACTGCATTCCCCCACCAACTGCAAGAGCACTGCATCCCCCACCAACTGCAAGAGGACAGCATCCCCCACCAACTGCAAGAGGACAGCATCCCCCCACCATCTACAAGAGCACTGAATCCCCCCACCAACTGCAAAAGGACTGAATCCTCCCACCAACTGCAAAAGGACTGAATCCTCCGACCAACTGCAAAAGGACTGAATCCTCCGACCAACGGCAAAAGCACTGAATCCCCCCACCAAATGCAAGAGCACTGAATCCCCCCAACTGCAAGAGCACTGCATCCCCCCACCAAATGCAAGAGCACTGAATCTCCCCAACTGCCAGAGCACTATATCTCCCACCAACTGCAAGAGCACTGAAACCCCCCAACTGAGAGAGCACTGAATCCCCCAAAAAACTGAAAGAACACTGAATCTCCCACCAACTGCAAGAGCACTGAATTCTCCCACCAACTGCAAAATAACTGCATGCCCCCAACTGCAAAAGCACTGAATCCCCTCACCAACTACAAGAGCACTGTATCCCCACACCAACTGCAAGAGTATTGAATCCCCCACCAACTGCAAGAACGCTGAATCCCCCACACCAACTGCAAGATCACTGAATCCCCCACCAACTGCAAGATCACTGAATCCCCACACCAACTGCAAGAGCACTGAATCCCTCCACCAACTGCAAGAGCACTGAATCCCCCCACCAACTGCAAAAGCACTGAATCCCTCCACCAACTGCAAGATCACTGAATCCCCCCACCAACTGCAAGAGCACTGAATCCCTCCACCAAAGGCAAGAGCAGTGCTTCCCCAACCAACTGCAAAAGCACTGCATCCCCCCACCAACTGCAAGAGCACTGCATCCACCCACCAACTGCAAGAGCACTGCATCCCCCCACAAACTGCAAGAGCACTGCATCCCCCACCAACTACAAAATATACAACTACATATGATGGATGTGGGAGGTGATGTGTCTCCTTTATATGATGGATGTGGGGGTGATGTGTCTCCTTTATATGATGGATGTGGGGGGTGATGTGTCTCCTTTATATGATGGATGTGGAGGTGATGTGTCTCCTTTATATGATGGATGTGGGAGGTGATGTCTCTCCTTTATATGATGGATGTGGAGGTGATGTGTCTCCTTTATATGATGGATGTGTGGGGTGATGTGTCTCCTTTATATGATGGATGTGGGGGGGTGATGTGTCTCCTTTATATGATGGATGTGGGGGTGATGTGTCTCCTTTATATGATGGATGTGGGGGTGATGTGTCTCCTTTATATGATGGATGTGGGGGTGATGTGTCTCCTTTATATGATGGATGTGGAGGTGATGTGTCTCCTTTATATGATGGATGTGGAGGTGATGTGTCTCCTTTATATGATGGATGTGGGAGGTGATGTGTCTCCTTTATATGATGGATGTGGGGGTGATGTGTCTCCTTTATATGATGGATGTGGAGGTGATGTGTCTCCTTTATATGATGGATGTGGGGGGTGATGTGTCTCCTTTATATGATGGATGTGGGGGGTGATGTGTCTCCTTTATATGATGGATGTGGGGGGTGATGTGTCTCCTTTATATGATGGATGTGGGGGGTGATGTGTCTCCTTTATATGATGGATGTGGGAGGTGATGTGTCTCCTTTATATGATGGATGTGGAGGTGATGTGTCTCCTTTATATGATGGATGTGGAGGTGATGTGTCTCCTTTATATGATGGATGTGGGGGGTGATGTGTCTCCTTTATATGATGGATGTGGGAGGTGATGTGTCTCCTTTATATGATGGATGTGGAGGTGATGTGTCTCCTTTATATGATGGATGTGGGGGTGATGTGTCTCCTTTATATGATGGATGTGGGGGGTGATGGTTCCCCCTTTATATGATGGATGTGGAGGGTGATGTGTCTCCTTTATATGATGGATGAGGGAGGTGATGTGTCTCCTTTATATGATGGATGTGGGGGTGATGTGTCTCCTTTATATGATGGATGTGGGGGGTGATGTGTCTCCTTTATATGATGGATGTGGAGGGTGATGTGTCTCCTTTATATGATGGATGTGGGAGGTGATGTGTCTCCTTTATATGATGGATGTGGAGGTGATGTGTCTCCTTTATATGATGGATGTGGAGGTGATGTGTCTCCTTTATACGATGGATGTGGAGGTGATGTGTCTCCTTTATATGATGGATGTGGGGGGTGATGTGTCTCCTTTATATGATGGATGTGGAGGTGATGTATCTCCTTTATATGATGGATGTGGAGGTGATGTGTCTCCTTTATATGATGGATGTGGAGGTGATGTGTCTCCTTTATATGATGGATGTGGAGGTGATGCGTCTCCTTTATATGATGGATGTGGAGGTGATGTGTCTCCTTTATATGATGGATGTGGAGGTGATGTGACTCCTTTATATGATGGATGTGGGGGGTGATGTGTCTCCTTTATATGATGGATGTGGAGGGTGATGTGTCTCCTTTATATGATGGATGTGGAGGAGATGTGTCTCCTTTATATGATGGATGTGGGAGGTGATGTGTCTCCTTTATATGATGGATGTGGAGGTGATGTGTCTCCTTTATATGATGGATGTGGAGGTGATGTGTCTCCTTTATATGATGGATGTAGGAGGTGATGTGTCTCCTTTATATGATGGATGTGGAGGTGATGTGTCTCCTTTATATGATGGATGTGGGAGGTGATGTGTCTCCTTTATATGATGGATGTGGGGGGGGATGTGTCTCCCTTATATGATGGATGTGGAGGGTGATGTGTCTCCTTTATATGATGGATGTGGAGGTGATGTGTCTCCTTTATATGATGGATGTGGAGGTGATGTGTCTCCTTTATATGATGGATGTGGAGGTGATGTGTCTCCTTTATATGATGGATGTGGGAGGTGATGTGTCTCCTTTATATGATGGATGTGGGGGTGATGTGTCTCCTTTATATGATGGATGTGGAGGTGATGTGTCTCCTTTATATGATGGATGTGGGGGTGATGTGTCTCCTTTATATGATGGATGTGGAGGTGATGTGTCTCCTTTATATGATGGATGTGGGGGTGATGTGTCTCCTTTATATGATGGATGTGGAGGGTAATGTGTCTCCTTTATATGATGGATGTGGGGGTGATGTGTCTCCTTTATATGATGGATGTGGGAGGTGATGTGTCTCCTTTATATGATGGATGTGGGAGGTGATGTGTCTCCTTTATATGATGGATGTGGAGGGTGATGTGTCTCCTTTATATGATGGATGTGGGGGTGATGTGTCTCCTTTATATGATGGATGTGGAGGTGATGTGTCTCCTTTATATGATGGATGTGGGGGGTGATATGTCTCCTTTATATGATGGATGTGGGGGGTGATGTCTCTCCTTTATATGATGGATGTGGAGGTGATGTGTCTCCTTTATATGATGGATGTGGGAGGTGATGTGTCTCCTTTATATGATGGATGTGGAGGGTGATGTGTCTCCTTTATATGATGGATGTGGAGGTGATGTGTCTCCTTTATATGATGGATGTAGAGGAGATGTGTCTCCTTGATATGATGGATGTGGGGGTGATGTGTCTCCTTTATATGACGGATGTGGGGGGTGATGTGTCTCCTTTATATGATGGATGTGGGAGGTGATGTATCTCCTTTATATGATGGATGTGGGGGGTGCTGTGTCTCCTTTATTTGATGGATGTGGGGGGTGATGTGTCTCCTTTATATGATGGATGTGGGGGGTGATGTGTCTCCTTTATATGATGGATGTGGGAGGTGATGTGTCTCCTTTATATGATGGATGTGGAGGTGATGTGACTCCTTTATATGATGGATGTGGGGGGTGATGTGTCTCCTTTATATGGTGGATGTGGGAGGTGATGTGTCTCCTTTATATGATGGATGTGGGGGGTGATGTGTCTCCTTTATATGATGGATGTGGGGGGTGAGGTGTCTCCTTTATATGATGGATGTGGAGGTGATGTGACTCCTTTATATGATGGATGTGGAGGGTGATGTGTCTCCTTTATATGATGGATGTGGAGGGTGATGTGTCTCCTTTATATGATGGATGTGGGAGGTGATGTGTCTCCTTTATATGATGGATGTGGGGGGTGATGTGTCTCCTTTATATGATGGATGTGGGAGGTGATGTGTCTCCTTTATATGATGGATGTGGAGGGTGATGTGTCTCCTTTATATGATGGATGTGGAGGTGATGTGTCTCCTTTATATGATGGATGTAGAGATGATGTGTCTCCTTGATATGATGGATGTGGGGGTGATGTGTCTCCTTTATATGATGGATGTGGGGGGTGATGTGTCTCCTTTATATGATGGATGTGGGAGGTGATGTATCTCCTTTATATGATGGATGTGGGGGGTGCTGTGTCTCCTTTATATGATGGATGTGGGGGGTGATGTGTCTCGTTTATATGATGGATGTGGGGGGTGATGTGTCTCCTTTATATGATGGATGTGGGAGGTGATGTGTCTCCTTTATATGATGGATGTGGAGGTGATGTCACTCCTTTATATGATGGATGTGGGGGGTGATGTGTCTCCTTTATATGATGGATGTGGGAGGTGATGTGTCTCCTTTATATGATGGATGTGGGGGGTGATGTGTCTCCTTTATATGATGGATGTGGGGGGTGAGGTGTCTCCTTTATATGATGGATGTGGAGGTGATGTGACTCCTTTATATGATGGATGTGGAGGGTGATGTGTCTCCTTTATATGATGCATGTGGAGGGTGATGTGTCTCCTTTATATGATGGATGTGGGAGGTGATGTGTCTCCTTTATATGATGGATGTGGGGGGTGATGTGTCTCCTTTATATGATGGATGTGGGAGGTGATGTGTCTCCTTTATATGATGGATGTGGAGGGTGATGTGTCTCCTTTATATGATGGATGTAGGAGGTGATGTGTCTCCTTTATATGATGGATGTGGAGGTGATGTGTCTCCTTTATATGATGGATGTGTAGGTGATGTGTCTCCTTTATATGATGGATGTGGAGGGTGATGTGTCTCCTTTATATGATGGATGAGGGAGTGATGTGTCTCCTTTATATGATGGATGTGGAGGTGATGTGTCTCCTTTATATGATGGATGTGGAGGTGATGTGTCTCCTTTATATGATGGATGTGGAGGTGATGTGTCTCCTTTATATGATGGATGTGGAGGGTGATGTGTCTCCTTTATATGATGGATGAGGGAGTGATGTGTCTCCTTTATATGATGGATGTGGAGGTGATGTGTCTCCTTTATATGATGGATGTGGAGGTGATGTGTCTCCTTTATATGATGGATGTGGAGGTGATGTGTCTCCTTTATATGATGGATGTGGGAGGTGATGTGTCTCCTTTATATGATGGATGTGGGGGGGGGTGTGTCTCCTTTATATGATGGATGTGGAGGTGATGTGTCTCCTTTATATGATGGATGTGGAGGTGATGTGTCTCCTTTATATGATGGATGTGGGAGGTGATGTGTCTCCTTTATATGATGGATGTGGAAGGTGATGTGTCTCCTTTATATGATGGATGTGGGAGGTGATGTGTCTTCTTTATATGATGGATGTGGGGGGGGATGTGTCTCCTTTATATGATGGATGTGGAGGTGATGTGTCTCCTTTATATGATAGATGTGGGAGGTGATGTGTCTCCTTTATATGATGGATGTGGGGGGGGGGATGTGTCTCCTTTATATGATGGATGTGGAGGTGATGTGTCTCCTTTATATGATGGATGTGGGGGGTGATGTGTCTCCTTTATATGATGGATGTGGAGGTGATGTGTCTCCTTTATATGATGGATGTGGGGATGATGTTTCCCCCGTTATATGATGGATGTGGGAGGTGATGTGTCTCCTTTATATGATGGATGTGGGAGGTGATGTGTCTCCTTTATATGATGGATGTGGGGGAGGGATGTGTCTCCTTTATAAGATGGATGTGGAGGTGATGTGTCTCCTTTATATGATGGATGTGGGGGGTGATGTGTCTCCTTTATATGATGGATGTGGGGGGTGATGTGTCTCCTTTATATGATGGATGTGGAGGTGATGTGTCTCCTTTATATGATGGATGTGGAGGTGATGTGTCTCCTTTATATGATGGATGTGGGGGGTGATGTGTCTCCTTTATATGATGGATGTGGGAGGTGATGTGTCTCCTTTATATGATGGATGTGGGGGAGATGTGTCTCCTTTATATGATGGATGTGGGAGGTGATGTGTCTCCTTTATATGATGGATGTGGGGGTGATGTTTCTCCTTTATATGATGGATGTGAGGGGTGATGTGTCTCCTTTATATGATGGATGTGGAGGTGATGTGTCTCCTTTATATGATGGATGTGGGAGGTGATGTGTCTCCTTTATATGATGGATGTGGGGGGTGATGTGTCTCCTTTATATGATGGATGTGGGGGGTGATGTGTCTCCTTTATATGATGGATGTGGGGGTGATGTGTCTCCTTTATATGATGGATGTGGAGGTGATGTGTCTCCTTTATATGATGGATGTGGAGGTGATGTGTCTCCTTTATATGATGGATGTGGAGGTGATGTCTCTCCTTTATATGATGGATGTGGAGGGTGATGTGTCTCCTTTATATGATGGATGTGGAGGTGATGTGTCTCCTTTATATGATGGATGTGGGAGGTGATGAATCTCCTTTATATGATGGATGTGGGGTGTGCTGTGTCTCAATTATATGATGGATGTGGGGGGTGATGTGTCTCCTTTATATGATGGATGTGGGAGGTGATGTCTCTCCTTTATATGATGGATGTGGAGGGTGATGTGTCTCCTTTATATGATGGATGTGGGAGGTGATGTGTCTCCTTTATATGATGGATGTGGGAGGTGATGAATCTCCTTTATATGATGGATGTGGGGTGTGCGGTGTCTCAATTATATGATGGATGTGGGAGGTGATGTGTCTCCTTTATTTGATGGATGTGGGAGGTGATGTGTCTCCTTTATATGATGGATGTGGGAGGTGATGTGTCTCCTTTATATGATGGATGTGGGAGGTGATGTGTCTCCTTTATATGATGGATGTGGAGGTGATGTGTCTCCTTTATATGATGGATGTGGAGGGGATGTGTCTCCTTTATATGATGAATGTGGGAGGTGATGTGTCTCCTTTATATGATGGATGTGGGGATGATGTTTCCCCCGTTATATGATGGATGTGGGGGGTGATATGTCTCCTTTATATGATGGATGTGGGGATGATGTTTCCCCCGTTATATGATGGATGTGGAGGGTGATGTGTCTCCTTTATATGATGCATGTGGAGGTGATGTGTCTCCTTTATATGATGGATGTGGGAGGTGATGTATCTCCTTTATATGATGGATGTGGGGGGTGCTGTGTCTCCTTTATATGATGGATGTGGGGGGTGATGTGTCTCCTTTATATGATGGATGTGGGGGTGATGTGTCTCCTTTATATGATGGATGTGGGAGGTGATGTGTCTCCTTTATATGATGGATGTGGGGATGATGTTTCCCCCGTTATATGATGGATGTGGAGGGTGATGTGTCTCCTTTATATGATGGATGTGGAGGTGATGTGTCTCCTTTATATGATGGATGTGGGGGGTGTTGTGTCTCCTTTATATGATGGATGTGGGGGGTGATGTGTCTCCTTTATATGATGGATGTGGGGGTGATGTGTCTCCTTTATATGATGGATGTGGAGGTGATGTGTCTCCTTTATATGATGGATGTGGAGGTGATGTGTCTCCTTTATATGATGGATGTGGAGGTGATGTCTCTCCTTTATATGATGGATGTGGAGGGTGATGTGTCTCCTTTATATGATGGATGTGGAGGTGATGTGTCTCCTTTATATGATGGATGTGGGAGGTGATGAATCTCCTTTATATGATGGATGTGGGGTGTGCTGTGTCTCAATTATATGATGGATGTGGGGGGTGATGTGTCTCCTTTATATGATGGATGTGGGAGGTGATGTCTCTCCTTTATATGATGGATGTGGAGGGTGATGTGTCTCCTTTATATGATGGATGTGGGAGGTGATGTGTCTCCTTTATATGATGGATGTGGGAGGTGATGAATCTCCTTTATATGATGGATGTGGGGTGTGCTGTGTCTCAATTATATGATGGATGTGGGAGGTGATGTGTCTCCTTTATATGATGGATGTGGGAGGTGATGTGTCTCCTTTATATGATGGATGTGGGAGGTGATGTGTCTCCTTTATATGATGGATGTGGGAGGTGATGTGTCTCCTTTATATGATGGATGTGGAGGTGATGTGTCTCCTTTATATGATGGATGTGGAGGGGATGTGTCTCCTTTATATGATGAATGTGGGAGGTGATGTGTCTCCTTTATATGATGGATGTGGGGATGATGTTTCCCCCGTTATATGATGGATGTGGGGGGTGATATGTCTCCTTTATATGATGGATGTGGGGATGATGTTTCCCCCGTTATATGATGGATGTGGAGGGTGATGTGTCTCCTTTATATGATGCATGTGGAGGTGATGTGTCTCCTTTATATGATGGATGTGGGAGGTGATGTATCTCCTTTATATGATGGATGTGGGGGGTGCTGTGTCTCCTTTATATGATGGATGTGGGGGGTGATGTGTCTCCTTTATATGATGGATGTGGGGGTGATGTGTCTCCTTTATATGATGGATGTGGGAGGTGATGTGTCTCCTTTATATGATGGATGTGGGGATGATGTTTCCCCCGTTATATGATGGATGTGGAGGGTGATGTGTCTCCTTTATATGATGGATGTGGAGGTGATGTGTCTCCTTTATATGATGGATGTGGGAGGTGATGTATCTCCTTTATATGATGGATGTGGGGGTGATGTGTCTCCTTTATATGATGGATGTGGGGGGGGATGTGTCTCCTTTATATGATGGATGTGGAGGTGATGTGTCTCCTTTATATGATGGATGTGGGAGGTGATGTGTCTCCTTTATATGATGGATGTGGGGGGGGGGGTGTGTCTCCTTTATATGATGGATGTGGAGGTGATGTGTCTCCTTTATATGATGGATGTGGGGGGTGATGTGTCTCCTTTATATGATGGATGTGGAGGTGATGTGTTTCCTTTATATGATGGATGTGGGGATGATGTTTCCCCCGTTATATGATGGATGTGGGAGGTGATGTGTCTCCTTTATATGATGGATGTGGGAGGTGATGTGTCTCCTTTATATGATGGATATGGGGGAGGGATGTGTCTCCTTTATATGATGGATGTGGAGGTGATGTGTCTCCTTTATATGATGGATGTGGGGGGTGATGTGTGTCCTTTATATGATGGATGTGGGGGGTGATGTGTCTCCTTTATATGATGGATGTGGAGGTGATGTGTCTCCTTTATATGATGGATGTGGAGGTGATGTGTCTCCTTTATATGATGGATGTGGGGGGTGATGTGTCTCCTTTATATGATGGATGTGGGAGGTGATGTGTCTCCTTTATATGATGGATATGGGGGAGATGTGTCTCCTTTATATGATGGATGTGGGAGGTGATGTGTCTCCTTTATATGATGGATGTGGGGGTGATGTTTCTCCTTTATATGATGGATGTGAGGGGTAATGTGTCTCCTTTATATGATGGATGTGGGAGGTGATGTGTCTCCTTTATATGATGGATGTGGGGGGTGATGTGTCTCCTTTATATGATGGATGTGGGGGGTGATGTGTCTCCTTTATATGATGGATGTGGGGGTGATGTGTCTCCTTTATATGATGGATGTGGAGGTGATGTGTCTCCTTTATATGATGGATGTGGAGGTGATGTGTCTCCTTTATATGATGGATGTGGAGGTGATGTCTCTCCTTTATATGATGGATGTGGAGGTGATGTGTCTCCTTTACATGATGGATGTGGGAGGTGATGAATCTCCTTTATATGATGGATGTGGGGTGTGCTGTGTCTCAATTATATGATGGATGTGGGGGGTGATGTGTCTCCTTTATATGATGGATGTGGGAGGTGATGTCTCTCCTTTATATGATGGATGTGGTGGGTGATGTGTCTCCTTTATATGATGGATGTGGAGGTGATGTGTCTCCTTTATATGATGAATGTGGGAGGTGATGTGTCTCCTTTATATGATGGATGTGGGGATGATGTTTCCCCCGTTATATGATGGATGTGGAGGGTGATGTGTCTCCTTTATATGATGGTTGTGGAGGTGATGTGTCTCCTTTATATGATGGATGTGGAGGGGATGTGTCTCCTTTATATGATGAATGTGGGAGGTGATGTGTCTCCTTTATATGATGGATGTGGGGATGATGTTTCCCCCGTTATATGATGGATGTGGGGGGTGATGTGTCTCCTTTATATGATGGATGTGGGGATGATGTTTCCCCCGTTATATGATGGATGTGGAGGGTGATGTGTCTCCTTTATATGATACATGTGGAGGTGATGTGTCTCCTTTATATGATGGATGTGGGAGGTGATGTATCTCCTTTATATGATGGATGTGGGGGGTGCTGTGTCTCCTTTATATGATGGATGTGGGGGGTGATGTGTCTCCTTTATATGATGGATGTGGGGGTGATGTGTCTCCTTTATATGATGGATGTGGGAGGAGATGTGTCTCCTTTATATGATGGATGTGGGGATGATGTTTCCCCCGTTATATGATGGATGTGGAGGGTGATGTGTCTCCTTTATATGATGGATGTGGAGGTGATGTGTCTCCTTTATATGATGGATGTGGGAGGTGATGTATCTCCTTTATATGATGGATGTGGGGGTGATGTGTCTCCTTTATATGATGGATGTGGGAGGTGATGTGTCTCCTTTATATGATGGATGTGGGGATGATGTTTCCCCCGTTATATGATGGATGTGGGAGGTGATGTGTCTCCTTTATATGATGGATGTGGAGGTGATGTGTCTCCTTTATATGATGGATGTGGAGGTGATGTGTCTCCTTTATATGATGAATGTGGGAGGTGATGTGTCTCCTTTATATGATGGATGTGGAGGTGATGTTTCTCCTTTATATGATGGATGTGGAGGTGATGTCTCTCCTTTATATGATGGATGTGGGGGGTGATGTGTCTCCTTTATATGATGGATGTGGAGGTGATGTGTCTCCTTTATATGATGGATGTGGGGGTGATGTGACTCCTTTATATGATGGATGTGGAGGTGATGTGTCTCCTTTATATGATGGATGTGGAGGTGATGTGTCTCCTTTATATGATGGATGTGTAGGTGAGGAGTCTCCTTTATATGATGGATGTGGAGGTGATGTGTCTCCTTTATATGATGGATGTGGGGATGATGTTTCCCCCGTTATATGATGGATGTGGAGGGTGATGTGTCTCCTTTATATGATGGATGTGGAGGTGATGTGTCTCCTTTATATGATGGATGTGGGAGGTGATGTGTCTCCTTTAAATGATGGATGTGGAGGTGATGTGTCTCCTTTATATGATGGATGTGGGAGGTGATGTGTCTCCTTTATATGATGGATGTGGGGGTGCTGTGTCTCCTTTATATGATGGATGTGGGGGGTGCTGTGTCTCCTTTATATGATGGATGTGGGGGGTGATGTGTCTCCTTTATATGATGGATATGGGGGGTGATGTGTCTCCTTTATGTAGCGCCGGCGTCCCTGCCCTCTGCTAGGCAGGGAAGCTGTTCCCCTCACCTCTCTGCTCCGAGCCCGGCGTCCTCCTCCCGCTCAGCTGGCAGTGCGCGCTCTTTTCCGGCCACGGTGCTCTCCCCCCCTCTTAAAGGGGCCGCGCGCGCCGTCCTAAGGAGTCCCAGGCCAATGGCCGGAGGACCTCACCATATATAAGGCACCTCCTCCAAAATGGAGGTGCCCGAGCAATGTTGTTGCACTGTTCACTACTCTGCTTCAGCCCTCAGGTCCCGTTGCCAGTTACCTGCCAGTTTCCTGCCAGTTTGCTGTCTGATTCCAGCCTGTTATCCGCTTACCTGCTTGCTAGCCTGAGGTCCGACGGTCTGCCTTGCAACACCTGTCAGTCTGTCTATGGACCAGCTTGCCCGCTCACCTGGGTGCGTCCTCCTGCTACCTGCTTGCTAGCCTACCTGGAGGCTCTGCCGTCACGTGCTGTGACCACCTGCCAGTCCAGTGACTCTTGCCCGCTCACCTGGGAGCGCTCATCTGCTACCTGCCTGTTTGCCTACCTGGAGGCTCCGCCGTCACATGCTGTGACCACCTGCTTATCCAGAGACTCTCGCTTGCTCACCTGGGAGCGCTCATCTGTTACCTGCCTGTTAGTCTACCTGGAGGCTCCGCCGTCACATGCTGTGACCACCTGCCAGTCCAGAGACTCTTGCCTGCTCACCTGGGAGCACTCATCTGCCATCTGCCTGCTAGCCTACCTGGAGGTTCAGCCGTCACAGGTCGTACCTGCCCGTTTACCCAGAGACTGTCCCGGTCACTTGCTGTGACCTCCTGCCCGTTTACCCAGAGACTGTCCCGGTCACCTGCTGTGACTATCTGCCTGCCTGCCCCGGTCGCCACCCACTTCCTTACAAGGACCGCCCCCTTGTATAAGTTGCTCAGAGGTTCCGCCTCCCAGACCCGTTACAGTTTGCTCGGGCCGTGGAACTCGGTGGCACCCAAGCTCCCTCGCTCTCGGACCTATGTCATGAACTGTCCCGTCAGAGGTCCCAACAGGAGTCCATCCTGGGTCACCTGCGGAATGTCAATTCTCGCCTGGACACTCTGACTGCTCCACCAGCAACCACCGCCAGTGTCATGTCTCGCAACCCGGCAGCCCCGCTGCCCACCAATACCGTGGTATCCTACTCCGGACCCCGGCTTTCTGCACCTCCTCGCTTCGGAGGCGACTCCGCTCAGGCTCGGGGCTTCATAAACCAGTGCACCCTGCACTTTGAACTCCTGTCCCACCAGTTTAACTCCGACCGGGCCAAAGTAGCCTTCATCATGTACCATCTCACAGGGGAGGCTCTGGCCTGGCTAAATCCTCTATGGGAGAGAGTAGACCCCCTGGTGTCCGACTTGCCTGCCTTTCTCACGGCTTTCCGGAAAGTCTTCGACGAACCCGGACGGAAGACCTCATCTGCATCGTCTCTGCTACGCCTCCGTCAGGGAAGTCTCACCGTGGGCCAATATGCCATAGAGTTCCGTACCCTTGCCTCGGAGCTGGCCTGGGATAACGACGCTCTGGTATCTGTCTTCTGGGAGGGTCTGTCCGGCCGTATTAAAGATGAACTTGCCGGTCGGGACATTCCTACCACTCTCGATGACTTAATAACTCTTGCCACCCGGATTGACCTACGGTTCCAGGAGCGTGTCAAAGACGTCACCTGTGAGAGGAGGTTTCCACGTCTAGCTCCTACCTTCCAGAAACCCGTCGCTCCCTCCGTTTCTCCCCAGGTACACTCTCCTGAGCCTATGCAGGTCGACCAGACCAAGATGGTCAAAACCCGTCAGGACTTACGCCGTGCCGAGGGGAGCTGCTTCTACTGTGGCAGTAAGGAGCACCGGATCCGTACCTGCCCGGAGAGGTCGGGAAACGCCTGTGTCTAGGTTCGCTCAGAGAGGTCGACCTAGACAAGAATAAATCCTCTCCATCTCTGCTGCTGTCTGTCTCAATTATCTGCGGGGAGAACCGTTATTTCGAATTAGCCCAACTTGACTCTGGAGCAGCCGGGAATCTTATTTCACAGTCTCTGGTAGAAAAATACCGCATTCCCACCAAACCTCTGGCTGTACCCTTATCTGTCGCTGCTGTGGATGGGGGCCTCTTACCACGTCCCATCCAACTAATCACCGAATCCATTACTCTGCAGGTGGGAATGCTGCATTCTGAGAGCATCTCTTTTCATGTTCTGCCTGGACTCTCTCACGCCCTCTTATTAGGTCTACCTTGGCTCCAGAGACATGTACCCGTGCTTGACTGGCAGACCGGAGAAGTCCTTCGCTGGGGACAGGACTGCCATAAGACTTGTTTGGTTCCTGTTCATCCCGTCCGTCCTTCTCCTACCCCAACTAATCTACCTGGACTTCCGATTCCTTATTGGTCTTTTGCTGATGTCTTTAATAAAAAGGAGGCAGAGACATTACCCCCTCATAGACCATACGACTGTCCTATCGACCTGTTACCCGGTACTACGCCTCCCCGAGGACGTATTTACCCATTGTCCGCTGCTGAGACCCGGTCAATGTCCGAGTATATTGAGGAGAATCTGGCCCGGGGATTCATCCGGAAATCTACCTCCCCGGCGGGAGCAGGCTTCTTTTTCGTTAAAAAGAAGGACGGCTCTCTCCGTCCTTGTATAGACTATAGAGGCCGTAACCAGATCACGGTGAAGAATAAATACCCCCTTCCGCTCATTCCGGAGTTATTTGACCGTCTGAGGGGGGCTAGAATCTTCACCAAATTGGATCTCCGCGGGGCGTACAACCTGGTCCGTATCCGTCAGGGGGACGAATGGAAGACGGCATTCAACACCCGGGACGGCCACTATGAATATCTGGTAATGCCCTTTGGTCTCTGTAACACTCCTGCCGTCTTTCAAGAGTTGGTCAATGACATCTTCCGGGACCTTCTCTACTCCTGCGTAGTGGTGTACCTGGACGACATCTTGGTCTTCTCTCCGGATCTCCAGACTCACCGGAGGGATGTTCGTCAGGTCCTGCTCAGGCTCAGGCAAAATCACCTCTTCGCTAAATATGAGAAGTGCCTCTTTGAGCAGACCTCGCTTCCGTTTTTGGGCTACATTATTTCCCAGACCGGCCTACGAATGGATCCAGAGAAACTGTCTGCCATCGAGAAATGGCCTCGACCGGAGGGGTTGAAGGCTATTCAGCGGTTCCTGGGCTTCGCCAACTACTACCGCCTCTTCATCCCGCACTTCTCTTCCCGGACTGCCCCAATTTCCGCGCTCACCCGTAAGGGTACTAATCCCAAAGACTGGCCGCCCGAAGCAGAGGAGGCCTTTCTCTCCTTAAAACAGGCCTTCTCTTCCGCCCCAGTGCTGCATCGCCCAGACGGCAACAAGCAGTTCTTCCTGGAAGTTGACGCCTCCTCCTCTGGAGCCGGAGCGGTACTTACTCAAAAATCATCTTCCGGGAGGATGGTAACTTGCGGCTTCTTCTCCAAACTCTTCTCCTCTTCTGAGCGCAATTATTCCATAGGAGACCGAGAGTTATTGGCCATCAAGCTGGCATTGGAGGAGTGGCGTTACCTACTCGAGGGGGCTCTTCATCCGGTAATAATTTACACTGACCACAAGAACTTGGCTTACCTCCAGCATGCCCAGAGACTTAACCCGCGCCAAGCCCGGTGGTCCTTGTTTTTTGTTCGCTTTGATTTTGTTCTACATTTTCGCCCGGCTGACAAAAACATCAAAGCGGACGCCTTGTCCCGATCCTTTCTGGTGTCTGATCTCGAGGAAGAACCTAAACATATCATCGATCCCGCCAGAGTAATGCCGGTGGCTCCCGTGAGTCTAAATCGTCTCCCTCCCGGTAAGACGTTCGTATCGGTACCTGATCGGGAGAAGATCCTACACTGGGGTCATTCGTCTAAACTAGCTGGCCACGCCGGTCAGAAAAAGACCCTCCAGCTTATTACCCGGCACTACTGGTGGCCTACCCTGCACAAGGACGTAATAGACTTTGTTTCTGCCTGTGTCTCCTGTGCCCGCAACAAAGTTCCGAGACACCTGCCAGCCGGTCGCCTCCTTCCGCTTCCTGTACCCGCTGCCCCCTGGCAGCATATAGCTATGGACTTCATAACTGATCTCCCCGTCTCTGCCGGTTGTACGGTCATTTGGGTGGTCGCTGACCGCTTTTCCAAGATGGCTCACTTTATTCCCCTGCCAGGCCTCCCGTCTGCACCCGAGCTGGCTAAAGACTTTATCCGCCACATCTTCTGTCTTCATGGCCTGCCCCTCCACATCGTGTCGGATCGTGGGGTACAGTTCACCTCACGTTTCTGGAGAGCCACTTGTAAATTGCTAGACGTCACCCTGGACTTCTCCTCCGCTTAACACCCACAGTCCAATGGTCAAGTGGAGCGGATCAATCAGATCCTGACCAGTTACCTCCGCCACTTCGTTAATGCCCACCATTCTGACTGGGTGGATCTCCTGCCATGGGCCGAATTTTCTTATAACAATCACGAGAGCGAATCTTCCTCCAAATCCCCGTTTTTTGAAGTCTTCGGTCAGCATCCTCGGATCCCATTTCCCGTCTCCACCTCAGTGGACAATCCGGCTGCGGAATCGCTTGTTAACAAATTTTCCTCCATGTGGGAGAGTACCCGGTCCGCACTCCTTCTGTCGTCCGAGCGTATGAAAAGACATGCTGACAAAAAACGTCTGGATCCTCCTCAATTCCGTCCAGGGGATAAGGTCTGGCTCTCGTCCAAGTATGTCCGGCTCAAGATTCCTTCCTATAAGTTAGGGCCTCGGTTAATCGGTCCTCTGGAGGTCATCAGTCAGATCAACCCGGTGGCCTATAAATTGAAACTCCCGGCCAACTTGCGGATCCCTAACTCCTTCCATGTATCTCTCCTCAAACCTGTGGTACTTAACTCTTTTTCCAAGTCTACAGGTACGCCTCCTGCTCTGGCTTCCGCTGAAAACGAATTTGAGGTAGAGAACATTCTGGCCACCAAAAGGGTAAGAGGGAAGACTTTTTTTCTAGTAGATTGGAAGGGGTTTGGTCCTGAAGAGAGAACGTGGGAGCCCCGGGAGAACATCCATGCCCCTCTCATCCTTGCTAAATTTCTGTCTGGCCTAAAAAAGGGGGGGCCTAAAGGGGGGGGTACTGTAGCGCCGGCGTCCCTGCCCTCTGCTAGGCAGGGACGCTGTTCCCCTCATCTCTCTGCTCCGAGCCCGGCGTCCTCCTCCCGCTCTGCTGCCAGCGCGTGCTCCTTCCCGGCCACGGTGTTTAGGACGCCGCGCGCGCCGTCCTAAGGAGTCCCCGGCCAATGGCCGGAGGACCTCACCATATATAAGGCACCTCCTCCAAAATGGAGGTGCCCGAGCAATGTTGTTGCACTGTTCACTACTCTGCTTCAGCCCTCAGGTCCCGTTGCCAGTTACCTGCCAGTTTCCTGCCAGTTTGCTGTCTGATTCCAGCCTGTTATCCGCTTACCTGCTTGCTAGCCTGAGGTCCGACGGTCTGCCTTCCAACACCTGTCAGTCTGTCTATGGACCAGCTTGCCCGCTCACCTGGGAGCGTCCTCCTGCTACCTGCTTGCCTACCTGGAGGCTCTGCCGTCACGTGCTGTGACCACCTGCCAGTCCAGTGACTCTTGCCCGCTCACCTGGGAGCGCTCATCTGCTACCTGCCTGTTTGCCTACCTGGAGGCTCCGCCGTCACATGCTGTGACCACCTGCTTATCCAGAGACTCTCGCTTGCTCACCTGGGAGCGCTCATCTGTTACCTGCCTGGAGGCTCTGCCGTCACGTGCTGTGACCACTTGCCAGTCCAGAGACTCTCGCCTGCTCACCTGGGAGCACTCATCTTCCATCTGCCTGCTAGCCTACCTGGAGGTTCAGCCGTCACAGGTCGTACCTGCCCGTTTACCCAGAGACTGTCCCGGTCACTTGCTGTGACCTCCTGCCCGTTTACCCAGAGACTGTCCCGGTCACTTGCTGTGACCTCCTGCCCGTTTACCCAGAGACTGTCCCGGTCACTTGCTGTGACCTCCTGCCCGTTTACCCAGAGACTGTCCCGGTCACCTGCTGTGACTATCTGCCTGCCTGCCCCGGTCGCCACCCGCTTCCTTACAAGGACCGCCCCCTTGTATAAGTTGCTCAGAGGTTCCGCCTCCCAGACCCGTTACACTTTATATGATGGATGTGGAGGTGATGTGTCTCCTTTATATGATGGATGTGGGGGGTGATGTGTCTCCTTTATATGATGGATGTGGAGGTGATGTGTCTCCTTTATATGATGGATGTGGAGGGTGATGTGTCTCCTTTATATGATGGATGTGGAGGTGATGTGTCTCCTTTATATGATGGATGTGGAGGTGATGTGTCTCCTTTATATGATGGATGTGGGGGGTGATGTGTCTCCTTTATATGATGGATGTGGAGGCGATGTGTCTCCTTTATATGATGGATGTGGGGGTGATGTGTCTCCTTTATATGATGGATGTGGGGGGTGATGTGTCTCCTTTATATGATGGATGTGGGGGGTGATGTGTCTCCTTTATATGATGGATGTGGGGGTGATGTGTCTCCTTTATATGATGGATGTGGGAGGTGATGTGTCTCCTTTATATGATGGATGTGGAGGTGATGTGTCTCCTTTATATGATGGATGTGGGAGGTGATGTGTCTCCTTTATATGATGGATGTGGAGGTGATGTGTCTCCTTTATATGATGGATGTGGGAGGTGATGTGTCTCCTTTATATGATGGATGTGGAGGTGATGTGTTTCCTTTATATGATGGATGTGGAGGTGATGTGTCTCCTTTATATGATGGATGTGGGAGGTGATGTGTCCCCTTTATATGATGGATGTGGAGGGTGATGTGTCTCCTTTATATGATGGATGTGGAGGTGATGTGTCTCCTTTATATGATGGATGTGGGGGTGATGTGTCGCCTTTATATGATGGATGTGGGGGGTGATGCGTCTCCTTTATATGATGGATGTGGAGGGTGATGCGTCTCCTTTATATGATGGATGTGGAGGTGATGCGTCTCCTTTATATGATGGATGTGGAGGGTGATGCGTCTCCTTTATGTGATGGATGTGGAGGGTGATGCGTCTCCTTTATATGATGGATGTGGAGGTGATGCGTCTCCTTTATATGATGGATGTGGGGGGTGATGCGTCTCCTTTATATGATGGATGTGGGGGGTGATGCGTCTCCTTTATATGATGGATGTGGGGGGTGATGTGTCTCCTTTATATGATGGATGTGGGGGTGATGTGTCTCCTTTATATGATGGATGTGGAGGTGATGTGTCTCCTTTATATGATGGATGTGGAGGGTGATGTGTCTCCTTTATATGATGGATGTGGGAGGTGATGTCTCTCCTTTATATGGTGGACGTGGGGGTGATGTGTCTCCTTTATATGATGGATGTGGGGGGTGATGTGTCTCCTTTATATGATGGATGTGGAGGTGATGTTTCTCCTTTATATGATGGATGTGGGAGGTGATGTGTCTCCTTTATATGATGGATGTGGAGGTGATGTGTCTCCTTTATATGATGGATGTAGAGGTGATGTGTCTCCTTTATATGATGGATGTGGGGGTGATGTGTCTCCTTTATATGATGGATGTGGGGGGTGATGTGTATCCTTTATATGATGGATGTGGGGGGTGATGTGTCTCCTTTATATGATGGATGTGGGGGGTGATGTGTCTCCTTTATATGATGGATGTGGGGGGTGATGTGTCTCCTTTATATGATGGATGTGGGGGGTGATGTGTCTCCTTTATATGATGGATGTGGAGGTGATGTGTCTCCTTTATATGATGGATGTGGAGGTGATGTGTCTCCTTTATATGATGGATGTGGAGGTGATGTGTCTCCTTTATATGATGGATGTGGAGGTGATGTGTCTCCTTTATATGATGGATGTGGGGGTGATGTGTCTCCTTTATATGATGGATGTGGGGGGTGATGTGTCTCCTTTATATGATGGATGTGGAGGTGATGTGTCTCCTTTATATGATGGATGTGGAGGTGATGTGTCTCCTTTATATGATGGATGTGGGAGGTGATGTGTCTCCTTTATATGATGGATGTGGAGGTGATGTGTCTCCTTTATATGATGGATGTGGGGGTGATGTGTCTCCTTTATATGATGGATGTGGGGGGTGATGTGTCTCCTTTATATGATGGATGTGGAGGTGATGTGTCTCCTTTATATGATGGATGTGGGAGGTGATGTGTCTCCTTTATATGATGGATGTGGGGGTGATGTGTCTCCTTTATATGATGGATGTGGAGGGTGATGTGTCTCCTTTATATGATGGATGTGGGGGTGATGTGTCTCCTTTATATGATGGATGTGGGGGGTGATGTGTCTCCTTTATATGATGGATGTGGGAGGTGATGTGTCTCCTTTATATGATGGATGTGGGGGTGATGTGTCTCCTTTATATGATGGATGTGGGGGTGATGTGTCTCCTTTATATGATGGATGTGGAGGTGATGTGTCTCCTTTATATGATGGATGTGGGGGTGATGTGTCTCCTTTATATAATGGATGTGGAGGGTGATGTGTCTCCTTTATATGATGGATGTGGAGGGTGATGTGTCTCCTTTATATGATGGATGTGGAGGTGATGTGTCTCCTTTATATGATGGATGTGGGGGGTGATGTGTCTCCTTTATATGATGGATGTGGGGGGTGATGTGTCTCCTTTATATGATGGATGTGGGGGGTGATGTGTCTCCTTTATATGATGGATGTGGGGGGTGATGTGTCTCCTTTATATGATGGATGTGGGGGGTGATGTGTCTCCTTTATATGATGGATGTGGGGGTGATGTGTCTCCTTTATATGATGGATGTGGGGGGTGATGTGTCTCCTTTATATGATGGATGTGGAGGTGATGTGTCTCCTTTATGTAGCACCGGCGTCCCTGCCCTCTGCTAGGCAGGGAAGCTGTTCCCCTCACCTCTCTGCTCCGAGCCCGGCGTCCTTCTCCCGCTCTGCTGGCAGCGCGCGCTCCTTCCCGGCCACAGTGCTTAGGGCGCGCGCGCGCTCCCCCCCTCTTAAAGGGGCCGCGCGCGCCGTCCTAAGGAGTCCCCGGCCAATGGCCGGAGGACTTCACCATATATAAGGCACCTCCTCCAAAATGGAGGTGCCCGAGCAATGTTGTTGCACTGTTCACTACTCTGCTTCAGCCCTCAGGTCCCGTTGCCAGTTACCTGCCAGTTTCCTGCCAGTTTGCTGTCTGATTCCTGCCTGTTATCCGCTTACCTGCTTGCTAGCCTGAGGTCCGACGGTCTGCCTTCCAACACCTGTCAGTCTGTCTATGGACCAGCTTGCCCGCTCACCTGGGAACGTCCTCCTGCTACCTGCTTGCTAGCCTACCTGGAGGCTCTGCCGTCACGTGCTGTGACCACCTGCCAGTCCAGTGACTCTTGCCCGCTCACCTGGGAGCGCTCATCTGCTACCTGCCTGTTTGCCTACCTGGAGGCTCCGCCGTCACATGCTGTGACCATCTGCTTATCCAGAGACTCTCGCTTGCTCACCTGGGAGCGCTCATCTGCTGCCTGTCTGCTAGCCTACCTGGAGGCTCTGCCGTCACGTGCTGTGACCACCTGCCAGTCCAGAGACTCTTGCCTGCTCACCTGGGAGCACTCATCTGCCATCTGCCTGCTAGCCTACCTGGAGGTTCAGCCGTCATAGGTCGTACCTGCCCGTTTACCCAGAGACTGTCCCGGTCACTTGCTGTGACCTCCTGCCCGTTTACCCAGAGACTGTCCCGGTCACTTGCTGTGACCTCCTGCCCGTTTACCCAGAGACTGTCCCGGTCACCTGCTGTGACTATCTGCCTGCCTGCCCCGGTCGCCACCCGCTTCCTTACAAGGACCGCCCCCTTGTATAAGTTGCTCAGAGGTTCTGCCTCCCAGACCCGTTACAGTTTGCTCGGGCCGTGGAACCCGGTGGCACCCAAGCTCCCTCGCTCTCGGACCTATGTCATGAACTGTCCCGTCAGAGGTCCCAACAGGAGTCCATCCTGGGTCACCTGCGGAATGTCAATTCTCGCCTGGACACTCTGACTGCTCCACCAGCAACCACCGCCAGTGTCATGTCTCGCAACCCGGCAGCCCCGCTGCCCACCAATACCGTGGTATCCTACTCCGGACTACGGCTTTCTGCACCTCCTCGCTTCGGAGGCGACTCCGCTCAGGCTCGGGGCTTCATAAACCAGTGCACCCTGCACTTTGAACTCCTGTCCCACCAGTTTAACTCCGACCGGGCCAAAGTAGCCTTCATCATGTCCCATCTCACAGGGGAGGCTCTGGCCTGGCTAAATCCTCTATGGGAGAGAGGAGACCCCCTGGTGTCCGACTTGCCTGCCTTTCTCACGGCTTTCCGGAAAGTCTTCGACGAACCCGGACGGAAGACCTCATCTGCATCGTCTCTGCTACGCCTCCGTCAGGGAAGTCTCACCGTGGGCCAATATGCCATAG